>NC_139605.1:120619692-120977192 GCF_964270895.1 Podarcis filfolensis | reverse complement strand
CAGACTGCCAGCAGAGCCCAAACACCGGGAGCAGTCAAGGGGAAGGCTCCTAGAGGGACCAGGAAGTGTTACATCTGCGACAGTGCACAGCACATGGCCAAAGAGTGTCCCCAGAGGCTCCAGAAGCACACTGCAGCCTCAGCAACAGTAAAGGGAACAGGTGAGCAGCTGAAACAGCTGCAGGGGGAAGAAGAAGCCTGGTTGGAAACAGAGCCACTGGGGCCCAACCAGGCAAGTCAGTGAAGCAGTCCCCAGAGATTTTACAGCCCACAGACCCCCTCCCACCCAAACCAGTGGTGCAACTCACCGCATCGCTCCAGTTGCCCAATGGGCACACCATGCAAGTACCAATAACCATTGACTCTGGGAGCAACGCAGACTTTATTGGAGTGGACTTTATCAAGCAACATCGCATAGCACTCATGCCAGCCACGATGCCCCTAAACGTCGTCACGGTCGATGGCAGGAAGCTACTGGGAGGAGAGGTGGTACAGCAAACACCACCGATGGTGATGCAAATTGGAAACCACCGCGAAGTCATCAGCTTCAACGTCACCCACCTGTCGGACACGCCCATAGTGTTGGGTATGAGTTGGCTGGATAGGCACAGCCCGGCATTGGCATGGTACCAGCGGCAGTTGACCTTCTGTTCCTCCTACTGCGCAGAACACTGCATCCAGACCCGCCAGGAGGAGGAGGGGCAAGAGGATGAACCGCAGCTACACCTAGGCATGGTGCAAGCGGTACCCAACAAGTACAAGGAGTTTTTGGAGGTCTTCTGCGAGAGGGAAGCGGATAAGCTGCCTCCCCACAGGCCTTACGACTGCAAGATTGACCTCCTGCCGGGAGCGACGCTGCCGACTGGGAAACTGTATTCCATGTCTGAAGATGAACTGCAAGAACTCAGGGAGTTCATAGATCACAACTTGAAGCGGGGGTTCATCCAAGAATCTAAAGCAGTGGGGGGCAGTCCCGTGTTTTTCGTGAAGAAGAAGGACACGCCCCAACGGAGACTCATAGTTGATTTTAGGACCATAAATTCCAAAACAAAGCCCGCAGCATTCCCCATGCCCAAGATCGACGACCTGCTCGCGACGGTGAGGAAGGGACGGATCTTCACCAAGTTGGATCTACGAGGGGCGTACAACCTTATACGCATGCGGGAGGGCGATGAGTGGAAGACAGCCATGTTTACACCTTTAGGCACCTATGAATATCGCGTAATGCCTTTTGGTCTGCAAAATGGCTCCCATACCTTCCAAGCTTTCATGCATCACGTGTTAGCGGGACTCCTCTACAAGAAGTGCGTCTGCTTCCTGGACGATATCCTGATCTTCTCGGAATCGCAGGAGGCTCACGAGAGGGACGTCAAGGAGGTCCTGCAGAGGCTACGGGAGCACAGACTTTACGCCAAATTAGAGAAGTGCCAGTTCGACATGACGGAGGTGGATTTTCTGGGCTACAAGCTGTCCGACAAGGGACTCGCCATGGACAGCGCCAAGGTCCGCGCGGTGTTGGACTGGAAGAGCCCGCGCAATCGGAAGGAGGTCCAGAGGTTCGTCGGCTTCGCCAACTTTTATCGCAAGTTCATCAAAGGGTTCGCGAAGGAGACGGCGGCCATCACGGACACCCTCAGCTCCAAGAAGAAGAAGTTCACCTGGACGGACCAGGCGGAGCAGTCCTTTCGGAGACTCAAGCGTCTCTTCGCGTCCGAAGAACAACTGCTACATGTAAACCCCAGCAGACCAATGAGGGTTGAGACGGACGCCTCAGACAGAGCAGTGGGGGCCGTCCTGTTGCAGCAAGATCCGCAAGGGGAATGGAGGCCGTGCGCATTCTACTCCAGGAAACTCAGCAAGGCGGAACAGAACTACACCATCTGGGACAGGGAGTTGCTGGCCATTCATGCAGCTTTCAGGGCGTGGCGGCACTTCCTCGTTGGAGCCAGACACACAGTGCAAGTCCGCACGGACCATAAGAACCTGGAGTACTGGCGCACGGCGCGGTTCCTGAACCAGAGACACATCCGCTGGGCGGAGTTCTTTGCGGATTTCGATTTCCGGATAGAATACATCCCGGGAGACAACAACGTCATGGCGGATGCACTATCCAGGAAGCCGCAGTATCTCGAGGAAGCGGCGCCGGTGGCGGCCAAGCACATTTTCGCACCGAAAGCGTGGGCGTGCGCTTCAGCTGCCGTGGACCTGGACGCGGTGCGTCGAGCGCTGCAGACGGATTCGTTCGCACAATCCAAGATGGAGGAGGTGCGAAGAGGCACAGCGAAGGACGACGAGTTCCAGATACGAGACGGACTGCTCATCCGCAAAGGGGCTCTCTACGTGCCCGGAGACGACCTCCGCGCGAAAGTCTTGCAGCAGCTACACGACGCGCCCAGCGCTGGGCACTTCGGCAAGGACAAAACGGCGGAATTAGTAACCAGAGACTTTTGGTGGCCCAAGGTGAGGGGAGAAGTCGCGGATTACGTCTCCAGGTGTGACACCTGCCAAAGGGCCAAGCCAGTACACAGGAAGCCGGCGGGTCTACTAGAACCCCTACAGACGCCGCTCGAACCGTGGGAGAGAGTGGCCCTGGACTTTGTCACAGATCTGCCCAGCTCGCGAGGCAAAACAGCGGTGCTCGTGGTCGTAGACATGTTCACCAAGATGGCACACTTTATTCCGTGCGCGAAGGTGGCCACAGCGGAACAGACCGCCAAGCTGTTCATAGACCACGTGTTCAAAGCTCACGGCTTGCCGCGGTCCATCCTGTCCGACCGGGGTCGCCAATTCGTCTCGAGCTTCTGGCAGAAGCTGCTGGGCATCCTGAACGTCAAGATCAACTTAGCGTCGGCACGACACCCGCAGACCAACGGACAAGCGGAGAGGGTCAACGCCATCATGCAGCAGTACCTGCGATGCTACGCCAATCAACAACCCTCGACCTGGGTGGACTACCTACCGCTGGCCGAGTTTGCCTACAACAACACGAAGCACGGGTCTACGGGAGTGACACCGTTCTTCGCCAATAATGGGCGGCATCCCAGAACTTTCCCGGGGTTAGAGACGACGGGGGAGGGGGAGCCAAGGGGAGCAGAGCACTTAGCAGCAGAGTTACAGGAGGTCCACGAGCAACTCCGAAGGCAATTGGAACTGGCGAAACACGCCTACAAGATGCAGGCAGACAAGCACAGGAGGGTCGGGGAGGACATCCAGGTGGGGGACTGGGTCTGGTTAGCAGCCCAGGCAGTGCCGGCCAGGACGCTAGCTAAGAGGAAGCTCAAGCACAAGCAGCTGGGACCTTACCAGGTCGCGGCGCAAATCAATCCAGTGGCCTTCCGGTTGACACTCCCGGAGGGCTCCAGAATGCACCCAGTCTTTCATAGGTCAGTGCTCACACCCTACAGGGAACCCCACAGGTTTCAGGCGACAGGGAACGCGCCAGACACACTTAGTGAATCTCCGAAGAGGGAGGGGTCACGGAGGGCGACGCCACTCAACGAGGTCACGGAGATTTTGGACTCGAGGTGGGGGGAAGAGGGGGTGGAATACCTCCTCGCCAGGGAAGGTACCCCAGCCAGTGCCAACAGGTGGGTACCGTGCTATGCCGTGGAGGAGCACTATCTTAAAGACGAGTTCCATGCACTCTTCCCACACAGACCTATGCCGGCAGAGTATTTCGACGACTGGCTCTTCACGCCCACACTGTCAGCCAGTACGTTCCAGGGTTTTTCATCAGCTGAAGAGACGACGCCAGACACTAGCTCCTCGGAGGGGTCTCTCTCGGGGTTTGCCACAGACCGCTCCTATTGGTGGGACACTCAACCGGAGGTGGGGTGGCGCAGGGAGCTGCTGCGGGGACCTTTGCAAGCTGTCTCACCAGAGGTACCCGGGGGAGGGGAGGACATGGACGTGTTGGGGGAGGATCCTGGATTCGAGCACATCAGCAGAGAGATGGAAGCAGAGGAAATCGACGTCGACGAGCCCGTTGCGGTTGGGCCGGATCCAGTGGACCGGCTACACACCAGGGGGGAAGAATGGTATCCCGCACTCACACCCACTGGACTGGAGCACCCGGAACCCACACCCGAAGAGGGGGAGGGGGGAAGGGGGGGCTTCGAGGGGGGGATGGATGTCAGGGAATCAGGAGCAGGAGCACTGGGGAGAGAGGATTGGGAGAGCGAAGGGGAAGAATCCGAGGGCAGCGTAGGGGAGTATGACAGTGGCCCGAGAGATTCCATGAGCTTCTCCAGCGAATCAGAAGATTCCCAGAAGGGGGCGCCGATGGTCAGGGCAAGGGGGGTCCCAGGGGGGACGCACCAGAAACAAGGAGCCAGAGGGGAACCCCAAAGCAGCAGTGGAGGATCAGGACCAGTTTCCCCACCAGAGCGTAGTGGGGGGGAGGAGTCACATGTGTCAGGAGCAGTGTCTCCTCCAGAGAGGGAGTCAGGGCTGACCACGCCTCCAACGGAGGGGAGGTCAGTTGCAGCTAGCCCCCCCGATGGGGGAAGCAGTGACAGCAGCAGTGGAACGGTCAGGAGGAAAGTTGCTGGCTGGGCGCGCGCGCCAAGTTCAAATGTGCAGGCGCGCGGAACAGCAGGAGACCCGGATGGGGAACCAGCTCCTAAAGCCCGCCGGAGGGAGGGAGAAGGCTCAGGGGAATCAGCGGGAGAAGAGGCTAGAAAGGGCGGAACCC
This sequence comes from Podarcis filfolensis, assembly GCF_964270895.1. Taxonomy (NCBI): domain Eukaryota; kingdom Metazoa; phylum Chordata; class Lepidosauria; order Squamata; family Lacertidae; genus Podarcis; species Podarcis filfolensis. The sequence continues at coordinate 120,972,500 of NC_139605.1, read as the reverse complement.
CGGCGGGCAGGCGGACCCAGAGGAGGAAGGAGCAGCGGAGAAGGTGGAGCAAGGCTAGACTCTTAAATTGGTGTCAAGGGGGAGGAGACTCAGACGGAGCATCAGTGGTCTGACACTTTAGACGTGGGGCTGCGCGCTGCGGCTCTGGAAGTGAAACTGAACTTCAATAAAGGCTTTTATACTTAACAACGAAGCAGCGTTGGTCCTTTGTGAGCTGGGACCTAGGGTAGCCCTGACAGTTGGAGATAGGGTTAGGGTTAAATTTAAGGTTGGAGTTTCGGTTAGGGTTAGGGTTAGGGTTAGGGTTAGGGTTAGGGTCAGGGATAGAATTAGGGTCGCGTTAGGGTTAGGGTTAGGGTTAGGGTTCATGTTAGGGTGAGAGTTCAGGTTAGGGTCAAGGTCAGGGATAGGATTAGGGTTGCGTTCATGGGTTAGGGTTGGAGATAGGGTTAGGGTTAGGTTTAAGGTTGGAGTTTCGGTTATGGTTAGGGTAAGGTTTAGGGTTAGGGTCAGGGATAGGATTAGGGTTCGGGTCAAGGTCAGGGATAGGATTAGGGTTGCGTTCATGCATTAGGATTGGAGATAGGGTTAGGTTTAAGGTTGGAGTTAGGGTTAGGGTTAGGGTTGAGGTTGAGGTTGAGGTTAGGGTTAGGGTTAGGGTTAGGGTTAGGGTTAGGGTCAAGGTCAGGGATAGGATTAGTGTTGTCTTCATGGTTTAGGGTTGGAGATAGGGTTAGGGTGAAATTTAAGGTTGGAGTTTGGGTTAGGGTTAGGGTTAGGGTTAGGGTTAGGGTTAGGGTTAGGGTTAGGGATAGAATTAGGGTAGCGTTAGGCTTAGGGTTAGGGTTAGGGTTAGGGTTAGGGTTCATGTTAGGGTTAGGGTTCAGGTTAGGGTCAAGGTCAGGGATAGGATTAGGGGTGCGTTCATGGGTTAGGGTTGGAGATAGGGTTAGGGTTAGGTTTAAGGTTGGAGTTTCGGTTATGGTTAGGGTTAGGGTTAGGTTTAGGGTTAGGGTCAGGGATAGGATTAGGGTTCGGGTCAAGGTCAGGGATAGGATTAGGGTTGCGTTCATGCATTAGGATTGCAGATAGGGTTAGGTTTAAGGTTGGAGTTAGGGTTAGGGTTAGGGTTGAGGTTGAGGTTTAGGTTAGGGTTAGGGTTAGGGTTAGGGTTAGGGTTAGGGTTAGGGACAGAATTAGGGTTGCGTTAGGGTTAGGGTTAGGGTTAGGGTTAGGGTTAGGGTTCATGTTAGGGTTAGGGTTCAGGTTAGGGTCAAGGTCAGGGATAGGATTAGGGTTGCGTTCATGGGTTAGGGTTGGAGATAGGGTTAGGGTTAGGTTTAAGGTTGGAGTTTCGGTTATGGTTAGGGTTAGGGTTAGGTTTAGGGTTAGGGTCAGGGATAGGATTAGGGTTCGGGTCAAGGTCAGGGATAGGATTAGGTTTGCGTTCATGCATTAGGATTGGAGATAGGGTTAGGTTTAAGGTTGGAGTTAGGGTTAGGGTTAGGGTTAGGGTTAGGGTTAGGGTTAGGGTTTAGGTTAGGTTAGGTTAGGTTAGGGTAGGGTTCGGGTTCGGGTTCGGGTTCGGGTTAGGGTCAGGGTCAGGGTCAGGGTCAGGGTCAAGATCAGGGATAGGATTAGGGTTCGGGTCAAGGTCAGGGATAGGATTAGGGTTGCGTTAATGCATTAGGGTTGGAGATAGGGTTAGGGTTAGGTATAAGGTTGGAGTTTGGGTTAGGGTCAGGGTTGAGGTCCAGGTTCTGATTAAGCTTAGTGTCAGGGAATCAGGAGCAGGAGCACTAGGGGGAGAGGATTGGGAGAGCGAAGGGGAAGAATCCGAGGGCAGCGTAGGGGAGTATGACAGTGGCCCGAGAGATTCCATGAGCTTCTCCAGCGAATCAGAAGATTCCCAGAAGGGGGCGCCGATGGTCAGGGCAAGGGGGGTCCCAGGGGGGACGCACCAGAAACAAGAAGCCAGAGGGGAACCCCAAAGCAGCAGTGGAGGATCGGGACCAGTTTCCCCACCAGAGCGTAGTGGGGGGGAGGAGTCACATGTGTCAGGAGCAGTGTCTCCTCCAGAGAGGCAGTCAGGGCTGCCCACGCCTCCAACGGAGGGGAGGTCAGTTGCAGCTAGCCCCCCCGAAGGGGGAAGCAGTGACAGCAGCAGTGGAACGGTCAGGAGGAAAGCTGCTGGCTGGGCGCGCGCGCCAAGTTCAAATGTGCGGAACAGCAGGAGACCCGGATGGGGAACCAGCTCCTAAAGCCCGCCGGAGGGAGGGAATCAGCTCAGGGGAATCAGCGTCAGAAGAGGCTAGAAAGGGCGGAACCCCGGCAGGCAGGCGGACCCAGAGGAGGAAGGAGCAGCGGAGAAGGTGGAGCAAGGCTAGAATCTTAAATTGGTGTCAAGGGGGAGGAGACTCAGACGGAGCATCAGTGGTCTGACACTTTAGACATGGGGCTGCGCGCTGCGGCTCTGGAAGTGAAACTGAACTTCAATACAGACTTTTATACTTAACAACGAAGCAGCGTTGGTCCTTTGTGAGCTGGGACCTAGGGTAGCTCTGACACTTAGGGTTTGGGTTAGGGTTAGGGTCAAGATCAGGGATAGGATTAGGGTTGCGTTCATAGGTTAGGGTTGGAGATAGGGTGAGGGTTAGGTTTAAGGTTGGAGTTTGGGTTATGGTTAGGGTTGAGGTTGAGGTTGAGTTTGAGGTTGAGGTTGAGGTTGAGGTTGAGGTTGTGGTTGTGGTTGAGGTTAGGGTTAGGGTTAGGGTTAGGGTTAGGGTTAGGGTTAGGTTAGGGTTTAGGTTAGGGTTAGGGTTAGGGTTAGGGTTAGGGTTAGGGTTGAGGTTAGGGTTAGGGTTAGGGTTAGGGTTAGGGTTAGGGTTAGGGTTAGGGTTAGGGTAGTATTAGGGTTAGGGTTAGGGTTAGGGTCAAGGTCAGGGATAGGATTAGGGTTAGGGTTAGGGTTAGGGTTAGGGTTAGGGTTAGGGTAGGATTAGGGTTAGGGTCAAGGTCAGGGATACGATTAGGGTTGCGTTCATGGGTTAGGGTTAGGGTTAGGGTTCGGGTTTAGGTTAGGTTTAGGGTTAGAGTTAGGGTTGGGGTAAAGGTCAGGGATAGGATTAGGGTTGCGTTCATGCGTTGGGGTTGGAGATAGGGTTAGTGTTAGGTATAAGGTTGGAGTTTGGGTTAGGGTCAGGGTTGAGGTTCGGGTTCGGGTTTGGGTTAGGGTTAGGGTTAGGGTTAGGGTTAGGGTTAGGTTTAGGGTTAGGGTTAGGGTTAGGGTTAGGGTTAGGGTTAGGGTTAGGGTAGGGTTAGGGTTAGGGTTATGGTGAAGGTCAGGGATAGGATTAGGGTTGCGTTTATGGGTTAGGGTTGGAGATAGGGTTAGGGTTAGGTTTAAGGTTGGAGTTTAGGTTAGGGTTGAGTTTGAGGTTGAGTTTGATGTTGAGGTTAGCGTTAGGGTTAAAGTTCGGGTTCGGGTTAGGGTTAGGGTTTAGGTTAGGCTTAGGGTTAGGGTTTAGGTTAGGGTTAGGGTTAGGGTTAGGGTTAGGGTTAGGGTTAGGGATAGGGATAGGGTTAGGGTTAAGGTTAGGGTTAGGGTTAGGGTTAGGGTTAGGGTTAGGGTTAAGGTTAGGGTTAGGGTTAGGGTTAGGGTTAGGGTCAAGGTCAGGGATAGGATTAGGGTTGCATTCATGGGTTAGGGTTGGAGATAGGGTTAGGGTTAGGTTTACGGTTGGAGTTTGGGTTGGAGATAGGTTTAGGGTTAGGTTAGGGTTAGGGTTAGGGATAGGATTAGGGTTAGGGTCAAAGTCAGCGATAGGATTAGGGTTGCGTTAGGGATGGAGATAGGTTTAGGGTTAGGTTTAAGGTTGGAGTTTGGGTTATGGTCAGGGTTTAGGTTAGGATAGGGTTAGGGTAGGGTTAGGGTCAACGTCAGGGATAGGATTAGGGTTGCGTTCATGGGTTAGGGTTGGAGACAGGGTTAGGGTTAGGGTTAGGGTTAGGGTTAGGGTTAGGGTTAGGGCTAGGGCTAGGGCTAGGGCTAGTGTTAGGGTCAAGGTCAGGGATAGGATTAGGGTTGCGTTCATGGGTTAGGGTTGGAGATAGGGTTAAAGTAAAGGTACCCCGGTCCGTACGGGCCAGTTGTGTCCGACTCTAGGGTTGTGCGCCCATCTCTCTTAAGAGGCCGGGGGCCAGCGCTGTCCGCAGACACTTCCGGGTCACATGGCCAGCGTGACAAAGCTGCTCTGGCAAGCCAGCACCAGCACAGCACACAGAAACGCCGTTTACCTTCCCGCTATAAAGCGGTACTTATTTATCTACTTGCACTTAGGGTTAGGGTTAGGGTTAGGTTCAAGGTCAGGGATAGGATTAGGGTTAGGGTCAAAGTCAGCGATAGGATTAGGGTTGCGTTAGGGATGGAGATAGGTTTAGGGTTAGGTTTAAGGTTGGAGTTTGGGTTATGGTCAGGGTTTAGGTTAGGATAGGGTTAGGGTAGGGTTAGGGTCAACGTCAGGGATAGGATTAGGGTTGCGTTCATGGGTTAGGGTTGGAGACAGGGTTAGGGTTAGGTTTAAGGTTGGAATTTGGGTTAGGGTTAGGGTTGAGGTTGAGGTTGAGGTTAGGGTTAGGGTTAGGGTTAGTGTTAGGGTTAGGGTTAGGGTTTGGTTAATGTTTAATGTTAGGTTTAGAGTTATTGATAGGGTTAGGGTTTTCATTGGTGATAGGGTCTGTGTTAGTGTTGGAGTTATGGTTACAGTTGGGGTTGGGGTTTCAGAGGATTGAGGTGAGGGTGAGGGTGAGGGTGAGGGTTAGGGTTAGGGTTCAAGATATGTTTAGTGTTAGGGTAAGGGTTAGGGTTAGGGTTATTGCTAGGGCAGGGTTAGGGTTGGAGATAGGGTTAGATTTACAGTGATGGATAGGGTTAGGGTTAGGGTTAGGGTTAGATATATATGGTTATTGATAGGGTTAGGGTTAGGGTTAGGGGTGGGGTTGGGGTTGGGGTTAGGCTTACAGAAAGGGTTAGTATTATTGATAGATTCTTTGCCCCACAGTTGTATAGACCTGATGGCATGCATCCCTGTGGAACACCCTCGCTTCAGATGTCAAGGAGGTAAAAACTACAAAACTTTTAGAAGACATCGGAAGGCATTTCTGTATTGGGAAGTTTTTAATGTTTGATGTTTTACTATGCTCTGCTGTGTTATTATGTTGGGTAGGGTTGCCATAGTCCATAGTTCTCCTTTTCAGCGTTATAATTTCTACTATTTCCCCCCTCCCTCCCCCCCCAGCCCACCTACAAATGTGTCCTGGCCAACAAGTCCTCTTGTTTGCTCTTCAAAATATGGCAACCCTATGTTGGAAGCCACCCAGAGTGGCTGGGGCAACCCTGTCTGGTTTAAGTAATATGTTGTTGTTGTTGTTGTTGTCATCAATTCATAATCCATTCACTGAAATAGGCATTTTCAAATGATAGCTTCCTATGAATGGTTTTAGAAGATAGATATGGGTAGCGCATACCTTCACACAAGACTCTCCAGATTATTGATGTTGGGCTGGGTCTATGTGTTTCATGTCAGTACATTCAGAAGAAAGGTCCAAATTCAATAAATCTGAGAAACACTATCATGTCATGGTCAGCACCAGCACACAGCATGGTCAAGCAATGACCCAGAGTCCTTGGAAGTCTGCAGGGCTCTAACAAGTCAAGCATTTCAGCAACTCATTTTCTCTATGTTTAAAATACATTTCTACCCTGCCTTTTCATACAGCTCTTCTGGCTGGTCTATCATTACTCACATGGCCAGTGCTGAAGGAGGATTAAGGACTGCAGCCATGAGTGAATGGCACACTCCCACTGAGGAAAAGGGTGTCTAGTCAGGGAGGAGATGCCAGAGGTCTCTTGAGCAAGCGCCCACAAAGAACTGGAGCCAGGTGATCTGTGATTCAACTACCTGGGTACATTGTTCCAGCATACCAGAGAATGTGAGGAATCTGTCATTACTGCTTTTGGGTTAGTTCATCCTTCCAGCCAAATCACATGGAGCTGAACTCTAGGGAAATCACAGAGAACATGATTAGCTCAGTCGTAGCAGTTCGGTACATTGCCAAAATGGGAAGGAGACTGGTGCATAGCTGTCAACTTTCCCCTTTTCTTGCGAGGAATCCTATTCGGAATAAGGGAATTTCCCTTTAAAAAAGGGAAAAGTTGACAGCTATGGACTGGTGGGGTGAGATGGTGGGTAGAAAAAAACATGGATTGCAGCAGGGGTCAGAGTTTAGTTGTTTATGGTGGGGCGGATCTGTGATCAGAGTCGTGGGCCTGAAGAATTGGAGCACATGTGTCACAGTAACTCACTGACATACTAACCTACCAGCCCAGGGAATGGAAACCTTGGAGTCACTAAGCCTTTAATCCCCCTTGTTTCTGATCTGCTTTACTCTTCTTAAAGTGACAGAAGAAAGATTAAAGGAAGGGGTGAGTGGGGAGGAGGCACCCACTTCTCTTTCCCTTAGAGCGACCACCTCCCCTTGTGAAGACAGCATGCAAGCCTGCCCCCTGACGAGAAAACAGTCTGGATTCTTTTGGGGTGGTATGTACAATCAGACAGGAACATAATACAAGAGGAAGAACTGGTGCTGTGGATCCCTCTGTCCTTTCCTGATAGTACCATCAGGGTTTGCCAGAGAGGGAATGCGTGACCTGGGCAAATTGGGCAGTTCAGTAATCATGGGACAGGCACTTTCAGGCAGCTGAACTGGCTCAGCAACAAATCTAGACTAAGTGGATTAGCACCTGCCCAAATGAGATGCATCAACCACCTCAGTGTACAGGGGCTGCTGGGAAAATCCACCTGGAACTTGACCTTAGTCACACTGCACTCTATATCTGTTGTGTATTGAGTCAAAGGATTTTATATCTGTATTATTATTGTCTGTATTTGCATTAGGGTAAAGTAACTGCCTTTTGGTTCCAGAGGGTACAGCTACTATTGGTTCATTTAAGCTGCTGTATTTCGATCCTCTGTCTTATTGGTTTCCTCCAAAAGGCAGAACTGTGATTGCCTGATATTGTTCCCTCCAAAATGTATCCTTTGTAGCTAGTTCTCTGTCCCTATAAATGTAGCTCTCCCCTCCTCAGTTCTCAGTCTTGTTTGCTTTAATAAAGAAGTGTTACTACAGAACTGTCTCCAGCATATTATGTCAAGAGAGCTGAAATCACAAACCCCGCGTCACAACAATATCTATGGCAACTAACTCAAGTGAAGGCTTCAGAGTTCTGAACAGGCCTCCCCCTACCATACACAGCCAAAGAACCAATAAGTGACTGAAAACCTCTTGGTAATGGCAATCTCACAGCAAATTCAATTTGTGAAACAACAACAACCAGCCAGCCAGCAGTCTTCACAGGTCACATCCAGGACTGTTCTGCAAGTGTAGCAGATGCCTGCTTGCACAACAGAATGTTCCACTCACCTGCAGCTCCCCATGTACCCTCGAAATCTGCTCCAGAGGGTTGTCAAACCCTCCAAAGCAGATTTTGAGGCTGTTCAGGGAGAAGAGAAGAAGCAGAAGGACCACCATGTCAGCGGGGTCCCCATGTGCAGCACTGAATACAACCCAGAAAAAGCAGAAATTCCGCTCCCGGCCCAAAAGTCTCATTGAAGGCCCTTGCTCTGCTGTTTCGCTACTCTTTTCCCTTTCAATCACCATCACCAACATCATTCTGATTTTATAGTTTTAACTTGTTTTAATTGTACTGAGTTTCTGTATACCGCTCAGAGACGGTAATTAAGCAGCATATAAATTGTCAAAATAAAAGAATAAACTCATACGTCTGCCTCAGGTGCTCCTAGTTGTTGCTGGTGTTCCCCCTCCAGGTTGCACCGTTGGTTTATGAGCTTGTGCATAGGGTGCATAGCTGTCAACTTTTCCCTTTTCTTGCGAGGAATCCTATTCGGAATGAGGGAATTTCCCTTTGAAAAAGGGAAACGTTGACAGCTATGGTAGGGTGGCCAGGTTGCAACTCAGTGAAGAACACGGGATTACCTTTGCACACTTGCAAAGGTAGCTGTGGACATGGTTACTTTCTCTGCACCTCCTTGCCTACCTTTGGCAGGAAGCTGGACTTTGCATTTGCCCACCCGCAGGTGGGAGAGGACTCAGCAGAAGACATCAGGGTGGCTGGGGCTCTGCCAACAGCCCAAGAGATGCCTTGTCCTAACACCAGGCCTATTCAAATAACCCCCTCGAAAGCACAACCTGGAGCAAATTTTCCATCTGTCAAATGACCACGTTGACCTTGCCTTTCATCAATACCACCTACCCAAACAATTACTTATCTGAAGGAGTGGCCTGGCCCCGGCTGGGCCTTTACCTTTGCTCTGGTTTCCAGAGCCTTACAGTCACCTTTGACTTGTTAGGTTTATTCTTGGCAAACAAAATCATGAGAACATCCATGGGAGAGCAGCACATGCGAGTGGTCAGGGGCCCTCGATGACCCTCTACAATCTCACTATAATATCTTGGATCCAAGCCCAGGAATGCAGCGTCCATGTTCAAATGGTGCAAGAGCATTAGGCAGACAGGCAAAGACCACCCTCAAGGTCTGCTCTTGTCGGCCTCTTCTCAGGGCGATCTAGCCTCAACTGCCCCAATGTGTTTTAATCTGATAGTATTGTTTAATGCGTTTTTCAAATATGTGGTTGCAAATCACTTTGGTAGGATTTTTAGATCCTGAATAGCAGGATATAAAATGGTAATACTCTCATTCATTCATTCATTCAGCCTTTATTGGCATAATATGAAATGGTAACAAATACATACCCTCCAACATTTTTCTGATGAAAATAGGGATGTCCTATTCCATTGTAGTAGTGGTAGTAGTAGTAGTAGTAATATCCCCTGCCCATCTGACTGGGTTGCCCCAGCTACTCTGATTCCAACACATATAAAAACACAATATAACATTAAAAAACTTCCCTATACAGGGCTACCTTCAGATGTCTTCTAAAACTTGTATAGTTACTTATCTCCTGGCTTGGGGGGGGGCATAACTCCATACCCTCCAACATTTCTCCAATGAAAATAGGGACATCCTAAGGAAAAATGGGTCATTCCGGGGTCAAATCAGAAGCCAGGGCAGCTTCTTAAAATCTAGAACTGTCCTTGGAAAATGGGGACACTTGGAGGGTCTGTAAATAACAGATGGTTGCTTCAGAGCCCTATTCCAAAGGATGGATACACAGATATAGATGTATATACACACTTTTTGAAGCCTGCCCCATCACTAAGAGCTATAAATGGGTCCTGTTTTCAAAATATGGCAAGGGAAAATTGGGGAGGGGGGTGACACCCTGAAATATGAATGCTCCAAGTAGAACTCTAGCCACCAAAAGCAAACTTTTTTTAAAAAAAGTATTGCAGTGCTTCTGGAAAAAAAATATTATCAGGTTCCAACAAGGGTCCCTCTTTTTTTAATTGGCCCTGATCCTGTGCCCTTCACAGCAGCATGGCACACAGACGATAAGGTACAGTTTCTAACATGCCTTGGGGAAATATTTACCTGCAAAATATTTGCATTTAGACTGCTATTAAAGGCATAGGACCAGGACCAGTAAAATGCTGACAACCTTCGATTAAGACTCAAGGGGAATGGAATAACAGAGCAACTCTGGAACAGCCAATAAAACGCATATCCTCTGTGTGAGTGCTATCCAAACTCATGGGCATTTTTAGGAGACCCATAGATGATGATATTCTCATCTGAGGTTGTAATCAAAGTGTCCCCACTTTCATAAGCTAGGCAGGTGATGACTAGGAAAAAGGACTTTTCTGTGGCAGCAGTGGCACCCTGATTCTGGTATATTCTCCCTAGGAATAACTGGTGCCCACTGTTCTTTTAGGTGCCAGATCTACATTGTTTTATTTTCCCAAGCATTTAGCCAATGATATTTTCTTATCACTATCTGATTACTCCTATAAATTATTTGGATTATACATTTGGAATAGTTTTTAATTTTACAGTTGATAGTTTCATTCTGTTTTGTAAGCCACCTCAAAATACTGGCAATGGAAAATTTGGATATTAATATTTATATAGCATTTCCCTAAGGGTACATAGCTTGTGCTCTTCTTCTTCTTCTTCTTCTTCTTCTTCTTCTTCTTCTTCTTTCTTTGGCAATCACTCGTAGCCAGGTATGATTGTCTTCCATAAACACGGTTTTAACAATGAGTCCGTAAGTGACTTTGGAGGCCACTTCTGGACCCACACGTCCTTCCACAGTGGGGACATTGGTTCCTGGGCGGGAGTTGATCACAGTGTGGTTTGGACTCCAGTTGAATTTGACTTTGGGCTGTGGCGCTCATCTCTACTTTCAAACTGCCGACCTTGCAATCAGCAAGCCCAAGAGGCTTGGTATGTTCAGTGTTCTCTACTCAGCCGAAACCTGGGTTCAAAGCCAGCTCAAGACATATTGTTGCCTGAGGTGAAGGAAAAGGTTCCATCACTCCCAATTCCAAGCACTGAAGCCAACTAGACTAGTAGCTGATTCTGACTTCAGCACTGGTGAGAGGTCAGCATTATGCCTCAGGGTGAAAGGCTAGCATATGGGGTGGATGGCAGGCCATGTAGCTGACGAAGCTCTGTTCACCAACAGCTCACCCACCCCCAAGTCTCTGCCACCTGAGGCAACTGCCTCATTTGGCCTAATGGTAGGACCAGCCCTGCCTGGGATAAATGCACTATTGACTGGGCCTGTACAAGTGTGAAATAGGTTTCACAGCACCTGCCGATTATGGGGCAAGAAGGAAGAGAGCATTTGCAGAGGAATTGCCAGGCAGGGAAACATTAATGCAGCTGTCCCTCAAGCACCTCATAGGAAGCTCAGACATACCTGGCACTGGACTTTGCCCCTTTGGAAGCCTGATCTGGTTGCAATGTGTTATGTCATTTTCCTGACAGGAGTGGAGTAGGCAAAGGCCACATGTGCCTGAAATAGCCACATGTCCTTCTGCCAGGGAAGGCCCTTTGCCCTGCATTCAAGTGCCATGGCAACAAGAGCAAGGACCCACCAGCCAGAGCAAGAGAGAACGGCCTTGGAGGTAAAAATAAACAGGCGGTACTTGGGTAAGGTCCCCAAAAGACTTTGCCTCTTCCCACAATGTTTGTCCTGCACATGTCTGAATGCAGGGCTGAGAGCAAAGACCTGCAGGGCTTTGTTTCCCCAAGGGGGTGGACAATGGTGCAGGGGAAAGTGCTTAGTGGATTGAAGCTTCCCAGGTGGAAAGCCAGGTCTGGTTGATTCTGCCCCCAACTCTGAAACGAAAAGGTGGTTTAAAGCAGGGGGTGAAAACCCTTTTCAGCCAAAGGGCCACATTCCCTTGTGTGTATACCAAGGGTGGGCATGGGCTGGTGCAAAAGTGGGCAGCACAGTGGGTAGAACTGACTTTCATACAGCAGGTTACATTCCATCCATGAAGAAGGCAGGGTTCTATCCAATGTAGTACAGCACTGCCTTGGTTTAAGAACAGTCCTGTTTACGAACTATTCAGTTTACGAACTCTGCAAAACTGGAAGTAGTGTTCCGGTTTGCAAACTTTACCTCAGTCTGTGAACGGAAGCCAAACGGTGGAAGGGCACCGGCGGAGGGAGGCCTCATTGGGGAAAGCGTGCCTTGGTTTAAGAATGTTTCAGTTTAAGAACAGACTTCAGGAACGAATTAAGTTCGTAAACCAAGGTACCACTGTATTAAGGACTCAGCTACATTGGCAAAGAAAAAGTGCTTTATACGTGTTGTTTATGCACTCCAACACCGTGACACCAGATGGTGCTGTAGAGTTCAGTTTTTGCTAACCTGATTTCTCATACAAAGTTTGCAATGCATTTAACTGAAACGCTTCTTTGATGTGCCTAGATCCAGCCTAAATGTCTCATCAGAGCAATGATTTCTGCTTCCTCAGTGGGACCTCTCCCCTCCCCCCAATATGTTTTATGAGTTTCCCCAACTCTCCAAAGCAGATTTGGGGAGGGAACAGGACACAGAAGCAGGAGTGGGGAGTCCCATTGTACAAGTGGATATCCCCAGAGTCGGTCATGACTGGACCTAATGGTCAGGGGTCCCTTTACCTTTACCTTTTACTTAACTCAAAGCATCCGTCCCAAATAAAGAAATAATTGAAATGTGCAAACTTTCCTAGCGTGAGACATGAAAAACGAACAATTCATTGTGCTTCTCAACAAATAAACACACTGATAACATCCAGCTCACACTATTTTTTCTGTCTATTGCCCCAGAGGCTGCAGAGACCATGGGAGATATCCAACATTGATCATGCTTACAACAAACATTGAAATCAACTGATTTCAGTGGTTCTACTCTGAGAATAGCTAAAGCTGGATATCATCCCATGAATTGTTGCTTGGGAACAGTGATGGATAGGATGTTAGCTATGAAACTGTGGCTTAATCTCAACAAAACAGAGGTACAGGGGATTTGTTTTTATTTTGGCTTCTTTTAATTGCAAATGTATTTAAATTATTTCTTAGTGACCTTTGGGTATAGCTCAGGACCACCTCTTTCCATATGAACCTACCCGGACCCTGAGATCATCTTTGGAGGCCTTCCTTCGTGTGCCTCCTTCTCAAGAGGTCTGGAGGGTGGCAACATGAGAACAGGCCTTCTCTGCAGTGGCTCCCTGGCTGCGGAAGCCTTTCCCCAGGGAAGTTCACCTGGTGCCTTCATTATACACCTTTAGGCACCAGGTAAAAACGTTCCTTTTTAACCAGGCATTTGGCTGACCAGATTGACATCTTATATTCTTCTAAAATGTGGTTCTTTTTTTGGGAGGTGTTATTGGGTTATTGTTCTTATTTTGCTTTTATATATTTTGAACTTTTCTGTGAACCGCCCTGAGACCTCTGGGTATAGGGTGGTATATAAATTAAATTAATAAATTTTAAATGGTGGTGAAATATACTCAGAGTCGCAAAGTGATTTCATGCTCTTTATTCAGCTCATAGTGGTGAGGAGGAATGAATGAAAGTCCCCTCAAAGTATCTGCTTTATATACATTATTTACACAATGGGCTGCACATGATTGGCTAATTCCGGAATTCTACTGTAAGCCAATCAGATTCACTTCAATCTGGAGCATGATTGGGTGGTTCCTGCCAACCAATCATACTGCTGCATTGTTCTAGGACCAATCAGACTGTGGCATTCTGAATCCTATTGTTCTAGGACCAATCAGACTGCTGCAGTTTGGATCCTATTCAACTCAGTACATAACAGGTGGATTATAATTTGTAAAGTGAAAAAGTACAGACTTACTACTGTGTGTTCATAATATGAATGACTTACAAGGCAATACTATGAATATTTACTCAGAAGTCCCATTAGGTTCAGTGAAACTTACTTCTAGGAAAGTACACACAAGACTGCAGCCTTAAAAACATAATTAAAGTGGGTTAATGAGAACTAGAATCTTAAAAGAATAAACATTCCTAATGAGTTAAGGAGACTCTTCACCATATTTCTGAAACATGCATGTGTTTTTAATCATTGGAAGCTGCTGAAGAAGGAACCAATAGGTTGAAAATTATCGGGCAAAGTTTAAGTATAGTAAGTAATGACTAAACTATATGTGTCTGCTCAAATGTAAATTCCTTTTTTATATATAAAATTTATTTTCAGTTTTTTCAAATTTACATCATATACACATTAATTAATAATACAAATATCCCTTTGGATTCCTTCTGTTAGGATTTTTTTACTGCATCTCCATTGCAACTCCAGTTTTTCATTTTCTCCTTTCCTTTTCCTTAGTCAATAATCTTAATAGGAAAAAGGAAAAGGAAAGGAGAAAATGAAAAACGAAGTTTTAAATTAATCCTGCTAAGGAATTTAATTGCTTACAATCATTTTTCAAATAAATTACATATTTTCCCATTCTTTGTTAAAAGTAATTTCTTCCTGGTTTCTAATTCTTGCCATAAGTTTTACCATTTCAGCATAGTCCATTAATTTTAACTGCCAGTCTTCCTTGAATGGGATCAAATGTAAATTCCATTGAGCTCAATGAATAGGTAGGATTGCACTGAAAGGCTGCAGTTCTATTACAAACTTGAAACAGATTTTCTAAAAATTGTAGAAGAAAATGGTGCATATGTGTTTGTATATATTTTAACCCCCTACTTTGTGTGGACCAGCTGTGACCAGTACTAATAATACACTTGTAATTATGTATTCATTGTCATCTGAATTGTAAGAGAAATACAATACATTATTAAGTTACTGTATCTCATTTGGAAATATCTTCGACTTAACCCTTCTTTGATTTCTGATGTTGGGAATAGATGATTTGCAATGGGGAAACTCATGAAGTCCTAGGATGGGGAGGCAAAGGGTTTCACATTTCTGGGAATCTTGAACCATGTGGCTTCCTGGTTTCCACAGGAGTAGAGGTTACAGGATATGCAACCCAGCTCTGGCATTGCCCAAGAGGCAAGGTTTGATGTGATATTGCAGCCCCATGTGGCATCACAACACAGTAGGTGTTTGCTTGCCCTTTATACACGAACACACACAACGTGGCATTTGACTTTGGCTCAAGATGGGCAAGGAAGGGGCAAAAACCTGTCACCACTTGCTCCCCTCCACCTGCCATCACCTGCCCCTGTTCTGCTCTACTGAAGCTCCTTCACCTCAAATCCCAGTTCTCACAAACAGCCAAGTTAGAGTCCAACAGCATCTGGAGAGCCATAGGTTCCTCACCCTGTTCTTTGCTCTGCTCTGCTCCCACCACCACCACCACACACACACACATACCTCAGGGCTGGGCGATTAAGTGTAAGGTATTGGTTGTGTTTGGAATAGATTTATGAAAGATTTAGAAAATTTATTGATTAGAATATTTGCATGAGATTGTATGGGGAAAATACAGAATAACAGATATAAATTTGCTTAAAATGTATATAGGAAGTGCAGTGTAAGCGATAGAAGTCAATCAATGAAGTTTTATTGTTGGGATATTTGTGGAGTGAATTTGGAGGAAATTCTTCCAATTTTTCTTCTTATTTTTTCTTTTTCTTTTTTCTTTTCTTCCTATTCCCTTTTTTGCTCTTTTTTATAAAAAGGTAAAGGTAAAGGTACCCCTGCCTGTACGGGCCAGTCGTGTCCGACTCCAGAGTTGTGCGCTCATCTCACTTAAGAGGCCGGGGGCCAGCGTGACGAAGCTGCTCTGGCGAGCCAGCACAGCACATGGAAACGCCGTTTACCTTCCTGCTAGTAAGCGGTCCCTATTTATCTACTTGCACCCGGGGGTGCTTTCGAACTGCTAGGTTGGCAGGCGCTGGGACTGAGCAACGGGAGCGCACCCCGCCGCGGGGATTCGAATCGCCGACCATGCGATCGGCAAGTCCTAGGCACTGAGGTTTTACCCAGAGGGCCACCCGCGTCCCTGTTCTTTTTTATATATGTGTGCTTATCTGGAAAATGTATGTACCGTATTTTTCGCCCTATAGGACGCACTTTTCCCCCTCCAAAAAGGAAAGGGAAATGTGTGCGCGTCCTATGGGGCGAATGCAGGCTTTCGTTGAAGCCTGGAGAGCGAGAGGGGTTGGTGCGCCAGGGCTTTGGGTAGCTCTGCGCAAGCCGCGGGAGCCCTCCCCTGGCTTGCGCAGAGCTGCCTCTTATCCCGAAGCCTCGGCGCACTCAGCAGTCACGCCGGGGCTTCGGGTAGCTCCGCACAAGCCGCGGGAGGGCTCCCCTGGCTTGCGCAGAGCCGCCTCTTATCCCGAAGCCCTGGCATGTTGGGCAGTCGTGTCAGGACTTCGGGTAGCTCTGCGCAAGCTGCGGGAGGGCTCCCACGGCTTGCGCAGAGCAGCCTGTTCTGGGGGCTAGGGTCGGGGGAAGCTCGGGCTTCCCCCGCCCCAGCCCTGCGCCGGGGGGGGAATAAATTTTTTTTTCTTTATTTCCCCCCAAAAAAACTAGGTGCGCCTTATGGGCCGGTGCATCCTATGGGGCGCAAAATACGGTATGTATGTATTTGTATGTATTTTGCTTGTATTTTGTAATAATTATGTTAAATAAAATTTAATAATAATAAAAAAGAGTTCAACAGCATCTGGAGAGCCATAGGTTCCTCACCCTGTTCTTTGCTCTGCTCTGCTCTGCTCCCACCCACCCACCCCCACACACATACCTCAGGGCTGGGCAAGAAGCCTTCTCCCTAACACCAAGGTGCCTATGCAGAGGGAATTGCATTGTCTGGAGGAACATTTAAATCCTGTGAGCCTCAGGTGGAGTCAGAAGTGAAACAGGCTTTCGCACTGCATCCACTGTTTGGGGCAAGTAGACCTACTTCTGCCGAAAGCAAGAAAGACTTGGGTGCCATTTCTGCCATTCACATTGTAGAACATGAATAGTACCTGCCCTGGGTTTCTGGTCTGGCTCAGTGGCTCCATCAGGACAGGCCTCAGAGGCAGAAGTTCAGTCAGATGAACAGCAGGGCCATCTAAAAAGGGTTCTTCCTAATGCCATTAAGTCCAGAGCCTAAAATGAAGTAACTGCACCACTGTACCTGTCTGTCTCCACCACCACCTGCCGGCCTCATTAATCTGGTGGAGGTGGAAATAAACGAATATTCAACGCAGCACAACGACCTGTAACGGGAACATGGCTCTCTATTGCCGTCTAGTGGTCAACATAAAAATGAGCCAGGGGAAACACTCGTTTCTATGGTTCTGCTTGCCTTTGTGAACTGGACATATTAAGCACCTTTGAGATTGAACTAAAAGCCTAGCTCAGGTGTATTCAAACTGGTGCCCTCCAGATGCTGCTGGACTCCGACTCCAGCATCCTAGCCAGCAGGGTCAGTAGTCAGAGATGATGGGAGCTGGAGTCCAATAGCACCAGTGGCTCTCCCTGGCCTGACTGCTAATATAAATGCAATGTATTTATTCCTGGACCATGGGGCAGCTTGCCAGGTGAGAACAACTGTACCTGCCAAGTTCCCTTTTCTGTTTGACTCTTCTGATGGTCACCCTATTTGTTGCCACAGAAGAAGAGAGTGGAGGTCTTGAAACAAACGTCCCCACAGCTCGAAAAGCCTGCTCACTTTCTCCCATCAAGCAAAGGCACCACCATCGAAGCAGGGCAAGAGGGTGAACACACATTTTAGATCTCATGTGCAAATGATTCTACATTCTAACCAGTTCAACAGGCTTATGTGCTAGCCAGGCACACCAAGACCATGAATTCCTATGCTGGGGGGGGGGGGCGGGTTAAATGGCTATTTGATCTGTGTTGCTGTAGTTATGAAGATATATCACTCCTTCTAATGGCAAACTCAGCCAGCGAGTGCCAGCAGGGTTGTTACCAAAACAAGACCATGGAGGTGCAAGAGGGAACTGAAAGGTTTTCAGAATTACAAGCTGCCTCCCCACCCCACAGAAACAAGCCCCCGAGCAATGAGCATGATCAGCGGCCACAGAATGCTGACTGGCTGTTGAGAGAGGGTGGAAACCCAGGAAATGGGAGGACAAGGGTTGGAATAGAGGGCAAGCAGATTTTTGCTGCGGGTCCCACTTGTAAACTAATTAAGCACCGTATCTGTGAGGCCTAGTCAGTTTCTCATGAAAACAGGTTTGAACATGAATTGTGGAATAAACCCACACCAACTTTCATTCCAGTTTCCCAGCCTTCAAGGCGTATGCTGTATTGACATATTGAAAAAGGGTGCACAGGGTGAGCTGGAATTCAGTTCAAACTTGTGCCCTGAACAGGAGGACCATGTTCCATTCTAAAATTTCAGAGCCCAATAGAATCATAACATTACGATCTGGGAAACAAATAGGCTAGTTAAAGCAAGATCTCTCAGTGAAAAACTGCATCCAGTGTCCTTCATATATACTAGCTTGGATCACAATGTCCTTAATATATACTAGTTTGGGTCACCCCTGTGAAAACTGGGGTGCAAAGCAGGTCTGCAGAATCAAAGAGAGAAGAGCCTTCAGAAATGGGATTGGGAAAAGCGAGCTTAATAGTTGAAAGAGGTAGGAAGGAGAAGCGCTAGTGGAGCTGGCAAGCAGCAGTGAGCAGGGGCGCAGGTCCTAGTTGCAGGAAGAATGTGTGTATTTTCATTTTTTTAAAAAAATAAATTTTTATTAGAGTTTTACAAAAGAAAAAAGTAAAAATTTACAGAATAAAAAAGAAACCACAGATAAAAATAAACAATACAAAAGTGAAAACAAAAAATACACGAAGAACAGCTAATTAAAAAAGAAGTTAAAAAGGTAAAACAAATCCATTTTTCTCAATATCCTCAAATTCATATGCTTGTATCCTTGACCTCCTCACACCTCCCCCCTTTTGTATTCCCATTTACATACTTGGTTCAGCAAATTCTTACCCTTTTTCAATTATCTTAACTTTGTGTCATAACATATTATAACTCAATATTTTCAACCATTTATCAATACATTCTTTTACATAATCTTATTAACTTTTGTTGCTAATTACCACTTATTTCCAATCCAGGCATAATTTTAACCTTCATTAATTTTACAATATTTCCGAAGATAGTCTTTAAATTTCTTCCAGTCTTCTTCCACCAACTCTTCTCCCAGGTCTCGGATTCTGCCAGTCATTTCCGCCAATTCCATATAGTCTATCACTTTCATCTGCCAATCTTCCAAGGTGGGTAGATCTTGTGTCTTCCAATGCTTTGCGATGAGAATTCTTGCTGCTGTTGTTGCATACATAAAGAAAGTTCTGTCCTTCTTTGGCACCAATTGGCCGACCATGCCCAAGAGAAAGGCCTCTGGCTTCTTAAGGAATGTATATTTAAATACTTTTTTCATTTCGTTATAAATCATCTCCCAGAAAGCCTTAATCTTTGGGCACGTCCACCAAAGGTGAAAGAATGTTCCTTCATTTTCTTTACACTTCCAACATTTATTATCGGGCAGATGATAGATTTTTGCAAGCTTGACTGGTGTCATGTACCACCTGTATATCATTTTCATAATATTCTCTCTTAGGGCATTACATGCCGTAAATTTCATACCTGTGGTCCACAACTGTTCCCAGTCAGCAAACATTATGTTATGACCAAGATCTTGTGCCCATTTAATCATAGCAGATTTGACTGTTTCATCCTGCGTGTTCCATTTTAGCAGCAAGTTATACATTCTTGAAAGTGTTTTAGTTTTGGGTTCTAACAGTTCAGTTTCCAATTTTGATTTTTCCACCTGGAAACCTATTTTTTTATCCGAATTATAGGCCTCTCTTATTTGAAAATAATGAAGCCAATCTCGCACCTTGTCTTTTAATTTCTCAAAACTCTGCAATTTCAATTTGTCTCCTTCTTGTTCCAATATTTCCCAATATTTCGGCCATTTGGCCTCCATATTGGACTTTTTCAGTGCCTTTGCTTCCATTGGTGACAACCACCTTGGGGTTTTATTCTCCAATAAGTCTTTATATCTTAGCCAAACTTTAAACAATGCTTTCCTGACAATATGGTTTTTGAATGCTTTGTGAGCTTTAACCTTGTCGTACCACAAATATGCATGCCACCCAAAAACGTTATTGAAACCTTCTAAGTCCAAAATGTCTGTGTTCTCAAGAAGCAGCCATTCTTTCAGCCAACAAAATGTGGCCGATTCATAATAAAGTTTCAGGTCTGGCAGGGCAAATCCACCTCTTTCTTTTGCATCAGTTAGTATTTTGAATTTTATTCTGGGCTTCTTGCCCTGCCAGACAAATCTATTTTCAAGCACACACATTCAGGATTCCAAAAATGGGAGCAGGAAGAAAGATGAATAATGCTTGCCATATCTATACATCCAATATAAAGAAAACATATGGACAAGATATATAAAACAAAAAAACCAAGAAATCTCCTGTATAGCTGAATCTAACATAAATATGGCGCCTTCTCGCAATATCACATATAAAATTAAAATTTATATTATCTAACAATTAGCATTCATATGTCCGGGTGGATCACACTTCAGTATACAGTGTGCCGAAATCAGCTGGCCATTTGAAAATACTAAGTAGCAGTGGCACTAGCTCCTGGAAGCCGAGCCCTTTTGGCCCCCTCTATATTTGGGGGGTAGATAGGGGCTGGACCCCCCAATGTCCAAAAAGCATGGAGACCCCCCCCCATCACCTTTGCAAGCTGGCACCACCGCCAAGTAGTTCTTTTTATCCCCCCCCCCCATGGTCTGGGGTTCGGGATTTCAGCTGTCACGACCATTCTTTGGATATTCTTCTGCTTCTCTCACAACAACCACAACTGGGAATGCAACATTATTTCTGCTGGGGCTCATGTGCCTGTAGTCCAACATGCAGGAATTTAGCAAGTGAAGCCTTTTCCTGGGATAAAGATGAAACAATGATAATATTTGTTTCTAGAAAATTGATTTGTTGGGTGTTTTCTACAAATAATTTTCTAGATATAGCTGACAGATAAAGAATCAGAAGTTCTCCTTTTCCCCCTTTCTTTTCTCTTCAACCCCCCCCCCCCTTTCTGGTCTGTATTAGTTTTTTAGCCTCGATAAAAATATATCTGATACTAATCTTTGTATTTCCCCCCAAACTTCAATAAAATCTATTCAACAAATGAAAGAATGAAAGAAAGAAAGAAAGAAAGAAAGAAAGAAAGAAAGAAAGAAAGAAAGGCTTCACCTAAATTCACCAAACAATAAAAGAATCTTTAAAACAAGATTAGGAAGATGTTACTCCAAAGCTTCCCAATATAATTTAAAATTAAAGCCAGATGAGTTGAACTCCAGAGAAACAAAGATCCTAGGGCAAAGGGGGAGAAAACACTTGTTCACATAACAGAAAATCGGTCCTGGAGGTTTTGCTTAATATGATTAGGAGGGACCAGTTGGTTAAAGGGATTCAGGTCGGAGCTAAACAATATAAATTGAGAGCATTTGCAGATGACTTAGTACTTACATTACAAGAGCCAGAAGCTAGCACGAAAAGAGTGTTGGAAATAATTCAAGAGTTTGGTCAAATGGCAGGATTTAAATTGAATAAGTCTAAGACAAAGGTTTTGGAGAAAAATCTGACACAGATAGAAAAGGAAAGGTTTCAGAATGAGACAGGGTTAACTGTGGTTAAAAAAGTGAAATATTTGGGTATAAATATGACAGCTAAAAATGTGAATTTGTTTAAAGATAATTATGAAAAAATTTGGAGAGAAGTGAAAAAAGATTTGGAGATTTGGTCCAACTTAAAGCTTTCCTTGTTAGGCCGTATTGCAGTTATAAAGATGAATGTATTGCCAAGAATGTTGTTTTTGTTCCAAGCATTGCAAATAATTGATAAAATGGACTGTTTCAAGAGGTGGCAAAAAGACATATCTAAATTTGTCTGGCAGGGCAAAAAGCCCAGAATTAAATTTAAGATATTAACGGATTCAAAGGAAAGAGGGGGGTTTGCCCTGCCAGACTTTAAACTTTACTATGAAGCGGCAGCTTTCTGCTGGCTGAAAGAATGGCTACTTCTTGAAAACACAGACATTTTGGATTTGGAAGGTTTTAATAACATTTTTGGGTGGCATGCATATTTGTGGTATGACAAGGTTAAAGCACATAAAAGTTTCAAAAACCATATTGTCAGAAAAGCACTATTAAATGTCTGGGTCAGATATAAAGACTTGCTGGAAAATAAAACTCCAAGGTGGCTGTCGCCAATGGAAGCTAAGGCAGTTAAAAAGTTAAATATGGAGTCCAAGTGGCCAAGATACGGGGAAATTTTGGAAAAGGAAGGGGACAAATTGAGATTGCAGAGTTTTGAGAAATTAAAAGGGAAGGTGAGAGACTGGTTGCACTATCATCAAATAAATGAAGCGTTTAAACTGGACAGTAAAATTGGCTTCCAGGTGGAAAAATCAAAATTGGAGACAGAACTGTTAGAACCCAGTACTAAGAATTTGTCAAAAATGTACAACTTGCTGCTGAAATGGAATACACAAGACGAAACGGTTAAATCAGCTATGATTAAATGGGCTCAGGACATTGGTCATAATATTTTGTTTGCTGATTGGGAAAAGTTGTGGACCACCGGGATGAAATTTACGGCATGTAATGCCTTAAGAGAAAACATTATGAAAATGATATATAGGTGGTACATAACCCCAGTCAAGCTTGCAAAGATTTACCATGTGCCTGACAATAAATGTTGGAAATGTAAAGAAACTGAAGGTACATTTTTTCATCTTTGGTGGACTTGCCCGAAGATTAAGGCATTCTGGGAAATGATTTATAATGAACTTAAAAAGGTATTTAAATATACTTTCCCCAAGAAACCAGAGGCCTTCCTCTTGGGTATTGTCGGCCAAGGGGTGTTAAAGACGGATATAACTTTCTTTATGTATGCTACAACAGCAGCTAGAATACTTATCGCGAAGTACTGGAAGACGCAAGAGCTACCCACACTGGAAGAATGGCAGATGAAGGTGATAGATTACATGGGCTTGGCAGAAATGACGAGCAGAATCCGAAACCAGGGAAGAGAGGCAGCGCAAGAAGAATGGAAAAAATTCAAGGACTATTTAAAGAAATATTACAAAGTTAATGAAAGTTAGAATGATGTTGGATTGGAAAGTAAATGGTTACTATTAGTAATGGTTAAGACAAGGAGAATAAGGAAGAATAGTCTAAATCTAAATTAAAATAAGGGAAGATTTGCTGAACAATCAATAAGAATTTGGAATACAGAAAGGGGAGGCATGAGGAAGTCGGGGAAGAAAGGTAAATGAAATTAGGATATGAAATGATACATGTTTTTTGTTCTGTTTTTGTCTTTGTATGTTTATGTTTGTTGTGTTGTGTTTATATGGAAAAAATAAAAATATTATAAAAAAAAAAACAGAATTACAAGCTACCAGTGTAGATCATGCAAAATTCAAATAATATGCTCCATTTTAATTAGCACCTAAAATATAGAAGTGTTTTGCACCAGATGAGTTTCCAAGTGCTTTGCAAAGGGAGCCCCACATACAGTGTGCTACAGCCGTCAAGCCAAGAGGTCAGAAAGGCCTGAATGACCATGGACAGGTCTGATTGCTCTAGGAAAGGATGTTCCAGCCTCAAAATTGTATAATCATGGCACTGGACACTAATTATGTCAATGTGACAAGTCCAATTACGACTTTTTCAATTAACATGTACAAATGCCTCATTAAAAGAGGGAACATGACCCTCTTCTAATGAGAGATTTGTTTATTTTGTGTACTGTATGTTTTTTCCCCTGATCCCTTGTCCATGACAAACTGATAGTGATGATATTTAACTAGTTTTCATTCTGCCCTCACAATAGTAACCATCTCAGGCTCTGCAGTTGGCAGGGGAGGCCATGCTGATGGCACCGCCTCTGGTTGCTGCCAGGTTGCTGTTGGCCTGTGACAAGGGCCTTCTTGGTGGTGGTTCTCTGTTTGCAAAATACACTCCTGGGTGTCTCCCTCATTCAGCAGAAATTTCAAAACGTTCCTGTTTACCCAGGCATTTGAGGGCTGAGAGATACCTGCCATGGCAACCGTGCAAATGAGTAACTGTGAGGGTATATTTTTACTTTTAAATATATTTAGACATTCTGAATGCTCTAAGTGTTTCTTAATTTTTTTAAATTGTTTTTAAATTATACTGTTTTAATCTTTTAATGTTTGCTGTCCTGGGAAACTTTGGAAGGGTGGGATACAAATATAATAGTAAATAACATATAATATATAATTAATAGGTGCCTTTTGGGACAACTAACAAACCCACCCCTTTTATCCCCAAAACAACACTGCAATTTTCTTTACAGTCAAGCAGTGTAAACATCTTACGAAATTATGAAATAAAAGGTTAGGCTGAGAGATAGGGACTGGGCAAAAGTGAGCTTGTAGGATCTGATCCTATCTTGAGTAGCTCACACACTTTCCCCTTCCTAGCAGGGGTTCAATCTCACATGTGCCTTATGTTCTAGTGACATTTATGATTTGTGATTTGTGATGTGCTGACTGAAAGAGACTGTGGATTCTTTGCATGGGGTGCAGGGCCATTTGTAACCAGCAGAGGGCAGCATGTGCTGTGGCTTACAACCTTTCAGATGTTGTGGCAAAGATGTGTCAATCAAAACATCAGAAATAAACAGAGGGATAGAGGAAGAACTATCGTTAGTACCAGCTTGTCACGCTTTAGCACTGTTAAGATGAGGACAGCTGTGCTTGCAAAAATTCCTTCTTCTGTACAGCTACATTGAGATTTCTGTATTGCAGAGGGGATCCCGTTAATTCTAAAATTCTCTGATTCTATGAAAGGTGCAGGAATTTATATCTAATGACTCAACAGTGACACAGGAAGCTTGTGGCCCTCCAAATGTTAGTCCTCAACTCCCAGCAGTCCCAGACAGCATGGTCAATGGTCAAGGATGATGGGAGTTTCAATCCACTGTCCAGGTTCCTCATCTCTGCCCTACAACCTGGTATTGCTGTCACCGCTTTTTACCTGTGCCTTCCCCTGGCCTGTTAAGAGCCCAATGGCGTGCAGAAATTAAGCAGGGAAAACATTCCCTGTTCATTCTGTCTTCATGCCAGGAATCATTTTATCTGCCTAATTTCTGTGTTTCAGGCTTGCTCCTAAGGAGACAGAAAAACATGGCTACCCAAGCTGGCATCCCACGTGCAGGTCTCCAGTTAAAGGCACAGAACCTGTTATGTACTGAGTTGAATAGGATCCAAACTGCAGCAGTCTGATTGGTCCTAGAACAATAGGATTCAGAATGCAGCAGTCTGATTGGTCCTAGAACAATGCAGCAGTATGATTGGTTGGCAGGAAGCACCCAATCATGCTCCAGATAGAGGTGAATCCACAACCTGATTGGCTTACAGTAGAATTCCAGAATTAGCCAATCATGTGCAGCCCATTGTGTAAATAATGTATATAAAGCAGATACTTTGAGGGGACTTCCATTCATTCCTTCTCACCACTACGAGCTGAATAAGGAGCATGAAATCACCTTGCGACTCTGAGTATATTTCAGAACCCTTGCCCATGCCACCCACTCCACAAACAATTATGGCAAACCATGTGAACTTGACATTAACATGGTAATATGTGAACTGGTAATTCACATATAAAGTGAGAAAGGGAAGCTTTTCCTGGCATGGAGAAAATGTTGTAAAAGCTTCAGTGGGTTAATTTGCAAACTACCTTGAAAATATTTATACTGAAGTATAGAATTGTAGCATTGGAAGGGACCTTAAGGTCCATAAATAGCAACACCCTAGAGGTCCCAGGCCCTAAGGAAGTCAGATTAGCCTCAGCCAGAGCCAGGGCCTTTTCAACACTGGCCCCAGCCTGGTGGAACGCTCTGCCTCATGAGACCAGGGCCCTGCAGGATCTGATTTCTTTCCGCAGGGCCTGTAAGACAGAGTTGTTCTGCCTGGCCTTTGGCTTGGAATCAATTTGTTTCCCTCCCCCTCTTTCTTTTTTCCTTTCTCCTTCTGTGTTGGAACTCCTATTTGGGGACTTCCCTGGCTTTTTTCTGGCCCATGTAGGACCAGTCTGGATAGTTAGCCTTGGTGAAGACTTGACGTTTTCATCCCCAAAAAAGTTTTTGATTGAGTTTCCACTGAAATGAGGCTGCATTTTAATGTTTTAATGTTGTATTTTAATCTTGTTTTTTAAGCTGTATTTCAATCAATTGTTTTTATATTTGGTGTTAGCTGCCCTGAGCCCAGTCTTGGCTGGGGAGGGCGGGGCATAAATAAAAATTTATTATTATTTTTATTATTATTAACCCCCTGCAATGCAGGAATCTTTTGCCCAACATGGGGCTGGAACCCCATGATCATGAGACTAAGACTCTCGTGCTCTACCAACTAAGCTATCAGGTGTATATATTCTTAAAATACATGCGTCCACACACACATTTACTTCTGGGTGCTTAGCAGCTGCTAAAGGCACAAAGCAGAGGGTAACCCAATTATGCTAAATCTAATGTTGGTTGTACCAAATCCAGAACCAAAGCAGAAAGGACCTTAAAGAAGGTATCTATGTTTTTAGGGTTACTAGTTGCCAGACCAAAAAAAAAAATCTATCTTGCTCCCTTGCGTTTAACAATTGGGATCTAAGCATGTGGACAGGAGGGGACAGTTTACTTAGATGTAGGGCACCTGGTTGTCTAACCAGCCCACTCCACCTGAGAGACAGACAGAGAGAGACTGCTTGTGTGTACTGGAATCTCTACGGCAGTGACAGGGAATCTGTGGCTTTCCAGATGCTGCGGGATTCCCATCCAAGCAAGCATGGCCAATGGTCAGGGATGATGGGAGCTGTAGTTTGAAAATGGGTGGAGGGTCCACATGCCTCCCACCCTTGCTCGAGGGCATTCTGAGAGTCAGAGAGCAGGGTGCCATGCTTTGAGACATAATCTTTTGAGAACTAAAGTGGTACCTCGGGTTAAGAACTTAATTAGTTCTGGAGGTCCGTTCTTAACCTGCAACTGTTCTTAACCTGAGGTACCACTTTAGCTAATGGGGCCTCCCGCTGCCGCTGCACCGCCGGAGCAAGATTTCTGTTCTCATCCTGAAGCAAAGTTCTTAACCCGAGGTACTATTTCTGGGTTAGCGGAGTCTGTAACCTGAAGCGTCTGTAACCTGAAGCGTATGTAACCCGAGGTACCACTGTACTGCAATTACCGTATAATAATTTTTACTCAGAAGTAAGTCCCACTGCATTCAATAGGACTTACACTGATATATGCCTGATCATTCTCACAGTGTCCATAATTATTATTATTATATTTATATCTTGGCTCCAAGGTACCACTGTACAAAGCTTGGGTTCCTGAGCTGAATTCGCACTGTTGTTTCTGCATGGGCAGGATGCGCCAACGGAGGGTGGCATCAAACTGGCAGCAAGAGGAGGGACAAGCACTATAAGAACTGAGGACATTTGGAGACCACGGGGCCAAGTGAGAGCCACTGCAGGATTTTTCCAGTTCTGGAACATATGGGAATAAATGAGTTAGGTCTGCAGTCTCCAGAGCACATGTGTAAGAAGTGATGCCAGATCCCAGGGAAGAGTTGAAAGAGCATTTGCCACCTTCATAGTAACATACACATGTCCTACTGCCATTTCTGCCTGAAAACAACAATCAGAAACATGAGTAAACTTAAAATAAAGGGCAGACACTATTCAAGCCTCCAGTTCTCAAAAACAGAGGCGGCCTTTAATAGGAGCTGGAAGTGGGCCTGTGTTTAAGGTTATACCAGGCCAATCAATGTTTCGGCACTCTTAGACCAGTCTGGCCGGCAAAAATCAACAGGTAACATTTTTCACAGAATGGAGTTAAGCATTGTCCCCTGCTAAAGGCTGCAGATCAAGCTGCTGTTGAAACAGTTCATAAAAAGAAGATAAAGTCCAGCGCTAACTATTTTTCCTTACCCACTTTATAGAAGTAGCATAGAAGCTTTGAGCTACTATCTCCAGGTTTGTGTTATGTTTGTTGCCCCACAGACAGAAACACAACAATCCTGCTGGCACATTTATTTGGACAGCAGCAAAGAGCACAGACAGTGGCACATTTGCAGTCTGGGCTGCTGCAGTCTGGGCTGCAGCTATCTGGAAAGCTGAATCAGCCGCCACCGGTCACCTGCAAAAACACACACTACAATCACTGGAGAAAGCCCGGAGTATCCCACAGATGGACTGCTCAGGGGCGATACTTAGCCAGCTCACTCAGAGCCCCGCCTCCTCGGTTTTTAAGAGGCTGCTGGACATGCCACTCAAGTGCTGTGTGTGGAAGGGACTCTGCAAGCATTCAAAGCCACCCACAGACACAGGCAGATCTGACGACAGGCAACTGAGCTCAGTGCTGGGTGTGGCTCCCAAATTGCACAGGAACCTTGTGCCAGGCAAGGCTCCAGAAACAGTTTTTTCAAAGTACAAGGCCTGAGCAATTGGCCAGATGGATAACTGGTCCTTATACCCTAAGGTGGTGGTCAGTTCTAAATGAACTTGTCTAGATATTAGGGCAAGGTTCCTGCTGCACTTATGCACCACAAGGCTTGGCTACTCAAGCTGTGCACTCACCATAGCTATAAGGCACATTTAGAGAACCCCCCCCCCCCACACACAAAGAATTATGGAACTTTTAAGGGTGCTGGGAATTGAAGCTTTGTGAGGAGTAAACTAGAGTTCCCAGAATTGTTTGCAGGAAGCCACGTGTTTTAAATGTACTATAAATGTACAGCGTGTGCAAAAAGATCACATGAATTGAAAGTAAGTGTGCTTAAGAAGCAGTAACTGCTTTGTAAAAGGGTGGGGTCTTTTCTCCATCTGTGCATGACAAGCAGCATCTACAGAAGCTCCCTCTGCTATACAGCTATTAAATTTAAATAATGGAATTTATTGATAATTCTAATTTGCGGGAACAGGCATCTGGGTCTCCTTTGCATCTGGTCCTCCCACAACAGGGATTGGGAACCTGTGGCTTTCCAGATGCTGTTAAACTACAACTCCCAGGTGGGAAAGCATTCTAAGACTTATTACATGTCTGATGCGTTTTGGACTAATTCTTCTTTGGAAGATTATAAATATACAAAATATACATAGATATGCAGGGCTAACAAAGTATAATGCAGTCTCATACTAAACAAGTGTGAAACACAGTTCTCATATTGTTTATTGCAAATAATTATTAAGGGCACTTGCAGAGTGCTTACATTGTAAATGGATCATTCAGATTTGCTTTTTTCTCTGCACACAATTGTCATGTGGGCTTTAACACATTCCATTTTTTTTCCAGTCTCACAAGGGGCTGTTGTTCAAATTTTTCAACTGTAAAAATACTGGATTCAAAAGAAGGATGCTCCTGCCCTTCTACATCTTTCCAAATCCTCTGTATGCATGGCATTCTTCGCCAGAGCTTATCACAGTGTTCACCAGCTTAGATGGCTTTGTGGAGGACGGATTACATCAGGGATAGTCAACCACTGGCCCTCCAGATCTTGTTGGACTACAAGTCCCATAAGCCCCAGCCAGCACAGCCGACAGTGAGGAATGATGGGAGCTGTAGTCCAATAACACCTCCAAGGCAGCACATTGGCTACCCCTGGACAAGACAAATTTGGTCATTTTATTTCTTTATTGCCTATATATCCCCTTTCCTCCTCCAAGAAGCACAAGGAGGAGAACATGGTTCTCTTCCTCCCCATTTTATTCTCACAACAACCCTGTGAGGTAGGTTGGGCTGAGTTTAATGGCTAAGCAGGGATTCCAAGGTCCTAGTCCAACACTCCAGTCCAACCACAACAGCTCTCATAAGAGCCATAAATCATCCACATGCAGAGGCCATGAGCCTCTGGTTGCTAAATGCCGGGGAGAAACATAGGACAAGCCTGTCTCCCTCACGCCTCGTTTTTGAGCTTCCCAGAAGAGCATAATTGGCTGCTTATCAACCCAGAGCGCAAGTCAACACCTTAACTTCTTCCAACAGTTTCACAATTTCCATAATTTGGATCCATGTGATGCATCAGAGGTGGGTTTATTTTACATTGGGCAAAAGATTTCTGCATTGCAGGAGGTTGGACTAGATGACTCTTGTGGTCCCTTCCAACTCTACGATTCTATGGTTCTATGATTCTGAACACAATACAGTTTTAATTCAGTGTTAGTTTCCTTTTAAAAATCTCAGATCTCAACAGAGGCAGGCCTGCAGCCTCGAGTGATACTTTTTTTTAATTAGAAGCAAAATCTCCCCTCACACATTCAAATCACATTCGACAAAGTAAAGACACATTGCTAAACCACTGGAGTCCTCTGCATGCTTACTTGAGATCCATTCATTCCTATCAGGCAAAAGCCTCTCAGAGCAGCTAACACTGAAAACACAAAAAGACATGTAAAAGGCATCAAAATAAAAGCAGAACAGAATAAAGATTACATAAGCCAGTGGAAAAGCAGTGCTTGAAAACACCACAATTAAAAAGACCTGGGCAAATTTTTTAAAAGGTCTGGCACTGCAAAGGCTTGGCACCATATAAGCTTCTTTGGGGGACAAGTTTTAGAGCTGGAGGTGCCAGAACTGAAAAGGCCCTTGGACAGCAGCTCCGGTTCGACGGTGGTGCTGGGTCTCCAAGGAAGATCTTAATAATCAGGCAGGCTCATGTGGCAGAATGTGGCCCTTAGGGTAGTCTTGTCGCAACCTGCTGCATTTGTAAATGCACCTCAACCCACTGTAGATGTTTTAAAACCAGCAAGGTTTTTTTTAATGCACCTGGTTACAGTAAGTAACCAAGTTGCAGTATTTCGGAATCTGTAGTTTTCAAACTGTCTCCAAGGGCAGCCCAACATATAACACATTGCAGCAATCTAACTAGGATGTTGCCAGAAGCATAAATGATTGGCCAAACTACTCCTGTTCAGAGGAGGCTGTATCTGCCCCCCCAAAAGATGGGGATGGATTGAACAGCACCCCCAGACTAGGAACCTGATCCTTGGGGGGGGATGCAACCCTGTCCAAAATAGGTCAATCACTGCCTATGTTAACAGTCCACCACCCACCTGGGCATTCTATCTTTTTTTTGGGGGGGGGGGTTATGCTTCAGTTGGTTAGCCCTCATCCAGGCCATTACTGGCCCCAGGCACTGATTTCGCACCCCCACAGCCCCTCCTGAACTGGACAAGGAGAAATAGATGCAGGGCTAGAGTGCGGCAGATGGGGGTCAGAGGAAAGCAGTAGTGGCAACCCCATTGGCTTGGCTGCTCCCTCCTGTTGTGTGTGTGGGGGGGGAGAGACCAGCCCTGCACCCCCAAATCGGCTTGCTCCCCCCCCCCCCCGTGACCTGTCCCTGGTACTGAAGCAAGATCCAGTCAGCTTCTGAACCATGGAATGGGGGCGGGGAGGAAGCGCCATCTTGCTATTTGCCTCAGGCAGCAAACTGCCTTGGTCTGCTCCTGGTTGGGCCACCTCAGCCTGGGCAGAGCCAGGTTTTCTTAACCTCGGTTGGTTAATTATTTTTGATTGGTTTACTTGATTTAGGGGGGGCCTTTGGCTACGCCCGTGGCCCTCAGCACACTTGGGGTCACTCTCCCCCTCTCCCCCCCAGCCTCCCCAGGCCGTTTCTCCTAGACGGCGAGCTCCGGAGGCCACCCAGAGTGCGGGTGGGCTTGGGCTCCTAACCCGTGTCTTTCAGTCGCGTCTGCATTGCCACCTTCGGTTAGGGATGGGCCTTGAGGAATAGGACCAGCCTCTTTGCGCCCTCTCGCGTGTCCCGGCGTGTGCCCAGGTGCGCGGGCGGTGTGCGTACACACACACACCAATAATAATACTAATAATAATTAATCATAATAATCTGAAACTCCATGCCGGGTTTTCCACGCCGCTTTGGCACCGCAGGCAGCATGCTGTGAGAACTGCGCTCGCGAGGGGCTCCATCGAAAACCTCACACAGGGCTCAACTTACCCTCCTCCTGTTGCTAAAGATCCCATTTGGAAAAAAAGAAGAGGAAAAAGCCAACAACTCGAAAACTTAAAAAAGGAGGGGCGGGAGGAGGGGGAAACCACCCAAAAGCTTCGCCGAGGAGGAGAGGCGTGGAGTGGGTGGCGCGGCGGCGCGCGGGGGGGGCTCTTTCTTCCCTCCCCATCCCCTCCTGACAAGCCTGCGTGGTCCCGAGCAAAGCCCTCCTTCCCCGAGACAGCAGCGCCGACGCAGCGGCTGATTGGCTCCATGTGCGAAAGCTCAAGAAAGCATCGGGAAAGTTTTGAAAGAAAATCAAAACTTCCTGCTTCAAGGTGGTCCCGGGCTGCAGTCCGGAGAGGCGAATATTTATCACGCGTGCTGCGTTCTGTGTGCGCGCGCGCGCGGGGAGAGCAGGATCCCACCTCGCACTTTTGAGCAGCTTTAAAGCCTAGTCTTCTTATTGTGGGCATTTTTTATTTTTTTAAAAAAAGTAATTGTAAAACAAACCAAAGAAAGGCGAAAGAAGTGAAATCAAGATGTGGAAAATTTGGGGAATTTGGTGAAAGGCTACAGCGATCTCTACTGCTGGGTTTTTTGTGCTTTTTGAAAAGCGTTCTCCCTCCTCTAGCCCGCTGGATGTTGCTCTTTTGGGAAGAAAAGACTACAGGAAAGTTGAGATTTCGGAACCAGGTCCAGATTTTGGAAGTGGAATCCTCCGTAATAAAGAAGACAAGGATCTCCGGATTTCTAATGACTCTCTAACAATACCGCCCCAGTCTTTGAAAGGTATGCTCTTTTTTTCTCTCTTCTGTCTCCAACTTGAAACTGATTTTTTTTTAAAAAGTAAAAATCCTCATTCCCCCTTACGAAATTTTTGACATTGCCTGCAGACTTTGCCTTCCAAATGGTCGCAGCGTTTGTGACAAAGAAAAAAAGAAATGATGGGGGGGGGGGGGAGCAGTAGAGATTTTATTTTTTCTGAATCGATAAAGAGTGCACAGTGGCAGGAATTGTTAATCACCCTCAAAAGAACTTTAGAAGGGTTATCTGCAGGGAAGGAGCTTGTGTGAAATCTCATCTTCAAAAGTGTTCCCATTTGAGGAGAGCTATGCAGCAACTTCCTAACTTGTAACTTTTGCGCAGTTGGTTAAAGGAATTGTGGATTCTTCTCATTCCTTACCAACCAAATGAAAACAAAAATTGTAAGTTTGCTCTCCGTCAGCCCCCCCAATATCTCACCTTTTCTGACATATTTTGGCCCAACAAGCCAACAGCAGTCATCCATTATCTTCATCCAAATTCCTGGAACTGGTTCAGATCCAATTAAAATTTGAGGCAGAATCAACTTTGCAAATATGACAAATTGTTAGGAAGAGATTATGCCCATCCTCCAAATGGAGCCCTTTCTCTAGGTTTCTTCATTGTAATTGTATTTACTTTTCACACCTCAGTGGTTAAGTGGAGGTTGCAGGATCAGGCACTTGGGAGTATCTGGGGGCTCCATGTGTGTATAAGAGGGATGGTGGCACTTCTGTTAAAACTTTTTCTCAAGCAGGCAGGCAAACTTCAAAGGCTTTGAGGGGGCTTGCTGCAGTTGTTTAAATTAAATTATTAACATCAGGGTGGATTTCCCCACCAGCTGGAGTAAATCAAGACAGCCCTCTTGTTGTGTGGCATTTGGTATCATTGGCATCCTTTTGTAATGCTTTTAGGCCACAGCTTTGAGAAATGATACAGGAGTACATAACATTTAATAGACTGACAAAAGGGCCCAAATATTAGATCTTTAAGCCGTTTCCACAAGTGACACTTAAAATCCGTCAAACATTCTGGATCTGGTAACGTAGCATATGGTTTTACGGCAGAGATTTTCAACTTCTTGAGCCCACGGCTCCCTCGACCAACTACATTCTTTCTGTGGCTCCCCTGTGGGGCTCAGGAGCCCAGTTATGTCACCCCTTGTCTGCAGAGCCAGCAGCCCCTCAGCCCTTTTCGAACACCCTCCCTTGTGGAGTGTTCCCTCAGCCTCCTCCCTCCTCCCCTCTCCTTGGGAGTTCTCTGGGCGGCAGCCCACCCCTTGTCTCTGAGCTGCCCCCCACCTGCCTGGACTCCCACTTGTCTGTCCCAGCAGGTTGGATGGGCTCCTCCACCCACTTTCTTGCCTGCTCTGAGGCCACCTCGGCTGCTGGCACCCAGCACCCCCTGGCCAGCCCCAGAGGCACCATTCGCCTGGGGAGCTTGTAGCCAGGGAGGCAGAGGCACAAGAGGGCATCAGACGAGGGAGGGAAGGAATGAGGGACAGAGGCCAGGGTTGCCTGCAGCACCCCTGACTATCAGTCAAGACACCCCAAGGTGTCACGGCACACTGGTTGAAAACCACTGCTTTATGGTAACATAAACCCCATTTGCCAGGAATATATCTACATGTTAAAATTTACTTCTTGTGCACTTTCTATCCCATGTTAAACTTGTAGCCTATTCTGGATTGAATGGCATTTGTAAGATTTAACCTGGTTTCAACCATGTTTTCCCTTCACACCTCCTGACCGAAGAGAATTGTCTTTTGGTGAAAGGGTTTGGGTTAGTCACCAAACAATCCTCACAGACTCCAGGCCACTCTGAAGGAAGCCATGATGCCTAAACTGGTTTAAATGTGTAGTGCAGATGTGCCCTTATATGTCACCTTGTGGAAAGGCCCTTAATGAATGGGGAAACCTTGGTTACCCCAGTTTTGTGGAGCCAGTCCATTATTCTCTTCAGAATAGCAGTTTGGAGGAATCCAGATCTTCCCTCCTGCCCACCCCCTTCAGCAAAAAGGAAAAAAGGAACCCCCGAGCGTGACTCATCTCTAACATTCTGTGACACAACAGAGAAAAGAAGAGAAACAAAGCCCTCCGTGACAAGCTTGGAAAAATAATTAAGAATCCATTTCCCTTGTCTGCTGAAATCGGCAGCTGGAATGACCTGTGTGGACTTGTTGAACTGCTAAAGGAGGTTCGGTTGCTGGGGATGCCTCTTGACTTTGCAGCTCAGATTAACAACAATCTGCCTTGGGTGATGGATGGAGGGGGGAGTGTGAAAGGGATGGGGCTCTTCTGAGCACTGAAGGGAAAAAGTGGGGGGCGGGAGTGGGGAAGAGGTCTTGTGGAAGTTTCTTGCCTCCTGGAAAAATCCACTCAGGGTTTTGTAACAGAGATGCTGGCTGCAAGGTTTGGACACACAAGGAGAGAAAGCTGAGATCAGAGTGAGTTTGCTGCTTGCAAATTGTTTGGTGAAGGCTGTGGGCGAACATCTGGCCGAGGACTGAGGAGTAGGACGAGTTAGCTGTTGATGCTTCACGCTCCAAATCTGTGCTTCAGACAGTGCAGGCATGGCCAAGCGTCAGCTCACAGCAGCTTTATGTGAACCCTGGTGGCTCTACCAAATTGTAATCAAGGCGTGGTAAAGCATTTTGCTCATAGTTCCACTTGTTTGGGAAAGAAGCAACAAGACTTTAGCATATTTCAGATTCTGTTTGTTGTATCACCATCTCAGGCAGGTTCTGGAAAAGCAAAGTTCTGCTGCCAGTGTGCTGCATGATGGGACCTTTCTGGAAGCTCCCCCCTCCCCGATCTTTCACAGTAGGGCAGTGATGGGGAATTGGTGGCCTTCCGGATGTTGTTGGACTACAACTTGCATGATTTATGACCATTGGCCACACTGGTTGGCGGAGTTGAGACCTGGAGTCCAGCAACAGCTTTCCCATCTACACAGCATGGGAAACTGACATGAAAAGTGTATGGATGAACCCGTGACTTCTCAGAAGTCTGGATTGGAAAGTTGCTCTGTAACACGTAAATAGACGTCTTCTGCCCTTGCAGTTGTCAGTATTGTAAAGGTTGCTAACATGTGTTAGCAGAGGTTACCATAAAGAGCTATGGACTGACCTTTTGAAAACTGGACAACGCTAATCTTTTGTACATTGTAGGCATCTGCATATTCAGCAGCTGTCTCCTGTTTCTTCTGTTAGGCTTGGTTACTGCAGACCATCACAGGATATATCTAACCACTGAGGAGACCACAACTTATCACTGAAATACTGTGCAACAGGAGTGTTCCCAATATGTAGACTATAGGACTTCTCACTGTAAAATTTAACATAAAAGTTGTTGTTCTTGTTATTTTTACTATTATTTTAAATCCATGTATCCAAGCTGGAAAAAAATTTAAACACTATACATGGAAGCCTGCATCAGTTTGGAGTCTGTTTAGTCTGTGTAGGAGTTAGCATCAGATTTTTAGATTGATGGTGTGCCAGCCTTTAGTTCCCATCTGACAGGGGTCAGTTTGTCCCTTGTAAATGTTTCCTCTTCCTTCGCTGTCTTCTCCACTGTTGAAACGTAGCGGCTGGTGTTTGTTATAGTTAAACTTCATAAAGTGTTGTATGCATTGATGTTGCTACAGACATGAATAATGTTCAGCTATCCAGTGAAGGCCTTTAGGTTTTTCCTCTGACAATCCAGCCATATGTTCCTACAGTTTCCCCCTATCTCTGTTCTCCTGCACCACTTAATGGTTCTGTCTTCAAAGTCTTCCTTCAAAGTCTTCCAAACCCTAACCCTAACCCTATATAGACCTTTTAGCCTCTACGTGTAGCTTTCTACCCTGTTCCCCATTCATGCGTTCTTCACTGATGCATTTTAGCCACGCTGTCTGTGAAGAGATGCCCTTGCCCACCTCTTCAGCCTGAGACTGAGTGGAAAGTGTTTGTTTGTTTGTTTGTTTGTTTGTTTGTTTGTTGCATTCATATTCCCACTTTTTTCTCCAAGAAACTCCTCATTGAATCCCCACAACAACCCTGTGAGGTAGGCTAGGCTGAGAGCCGATGCCTGGCCTGAGGTCACTCAGCCAGCTTCATGGTCAAGTGGGGATTTGAACCCTGGTCTCCCAGGTCCTAGTCCAGCATTCTAATCCAAGGGTCAGCAAACTTTTTCAGCAGGGGGCCGGTCCACTGTCCCTCAGACCTTGTGGGGGCCGGACTATATTTTGAAAAAATAATAATGAACGAATTCCTATGCCCCACAAATAACCCAGAGATGAATTTTAAATAAAAGGACACATTCTACTCATGTAAAAACCCTCTGATTCCTGGACCGTCCGCGGGCTGGATTGAGAAGGCGACTGGGCCGCGTCCGGCCCCCGGGCCTTAGTGTGCCTACCCATGCTCTAATCACTACGCCACACTGGCTCTTGGGTCATGAACCCACATTCTGAGCTCCCATCTTGGGGGGTTGGCACACCCAGCCAGCATTCCCAGGGCTGAGGGTTGGAGAAGCAAGTGGGAGGGTGACAGGGAACTTTGGGTGTTATCTGGGAACCACCGCCCTCGGCCGGCTTCTGCACCAGGCAGGCAGCGTCCTTTGGGGTGAGGCTGAAAAATTCACAGGCCCCGGGCAGCTTCCCAGATTCAGGGCCTAAACTGATTATTCCATGGGACAGAAGCGCTGCAGGATCACTCCACCTAGGGAGCTCTGCTACCCATCCCCTGAGTTGACTTCCAGGTGCCCTCTCTCCTTGAAGCCAGTTTCCCAAGTGAGTTGTCAGAAAGGAAAGAATTCAGCCCCAAAGGCTTAGCTTGCTGAATAAGTGATTCAGGGACTTTTATGAAAAGTGCAGGCTTCTTCCATCTTTGCTGGAGGGGTGTGCCGCCTGCGGAAGATGGATTAAAAGCACACATGCACACCCATCTCTGAATTTTTATTTTCTAGGCCAGGGATGAGGATCCTGTGCCCTTCCAGAGGTTGTTGGACTTAAGCTCCCCTGACCCTTAGCTATACTGGCTAGGGCTGGTGCAGGATGGCCCTTGGCTATGCCCATATCTTTATGCCTCCCTAAATCCATCAAAATCATTACAAATCAATGCAAAGATGAGGTTCTGCCCTCCCCCAAAGTCCTGGCTACACCCATGCTTTAGGATCACAGGTTTTGCCACTCTTGGCTTATCCCTTGGCTTTTCATATACCACCCAATGTTTTACAGATGAAAACAGAGATAATTGGGAGCACTTAAAGTACCACTATTCTTGCGCCAAGGATTGCCGTCTGTCACCCACCAACTATTTTTTTTCAACTAAACAACGCCCCCCATCCGATTAAACATTGCAGAATGTCTGCCATATACCCTAGTTGTTGATTATACAATGGCCTGACTTGCACTGGCTTTTGAAGCAAGTGTATGTGTGTGAATAAACTGACCATAACTGCTACCTTTAAAAATAACCCCCCCAAATATCTATTAAACATTCTTACATCTCATTTAAATGGACCTTGGTTCATTTTTAAGGGCTGCAACTCAAAAATATTTAGCACTATTTACTATTTGGGTAGGGAGTTACTGAGAGATGATGGTTGGAAGGAAGTGTGTGTACAAAAAAATTATGCATTTCCCACAAATTTCTTATATACATCATACATTGCCCAGCACATGTCACTTCCCTTAGGACTTCCCAGTCCATCTCTCCATGGCATTCTATGCAACCCTTATTCTGCTGCATATCCTGCTGTACCACCGTATTTTCTCTCATGTGTTTCTTTTATTTAATACTAACTGCAGCTCATATGGCTACTCCTACTTGCAGGTTAAATTGAGTATTATATCTCTCGAGATATACTCCAAAAGACTTCCACTCCTTTCTTATCCGTGTTTCACCTTTGTTTCTTATAATTCTGTATATTCTATCAATTTATTTTGCCATATTTCTTTTGTTGGTATTTCATTTTCTTGACATTTTTTCACCTAAACTATTGTAGCCGCAGCTGTTGCATATAAGAGGTTGAGTGCCTTCTTTGGAATATCATCACTCATTATCCCTAGTAGGAAGGCCTCAGGTCTTTTGGGAAATGATCTTTTAAAATTCTATATGAATCATTTCCCAGGACTCCCTAGCATATTTGCACGACCACCACATAGGCATCAGAGTGCCTTCTACCTTTTGACACTTCCAGCATAACGTGGAATCTTTTTAATAAATTGTTACCAGTTTATTGGGTGTTAAGTACCACCTGTACACCATCTTTTGTAAATTTTTCTTGATAACAGGCTGAGAAATTCATAGTTACAGGTAGGTTGTTGGTCTGCCGTAGTCGAAACAAAATAAAAAAATTCCTTCCAGTAGCACCTTAGAGACCAAGTAAGTTTGTTATTGGTATGAGCTTTCGTCTGCTACTGGAAGGAATTTTTTTTATTTTGTTGGAGAAATTCATAGTTTCCCCACCTAATTTCTCCCAGGCAGACATTTATATATTATAACCAACATCTATTGCCCATCTAGTCATTGTCACCTTTGCCATTTCATCTTTGGTCCCCCACTCCAATAACAGTTTGTATATTTTAGAGATGAGTTTATCATCATTTCCTATTACACGTTTTTCAGATTCTGAACTAGTATAGTGGTACCTTGGTTCCCGAATAGCTTAGTTGTCGAACAAATAGGCTCCTGAACACCGCAAACCCAGAAGTGGGTGTTCCAGTTTGCAAACGTTTTTCAGAAGCCGAACGTCTGACGTGGCTTCCGCTTGAGTGCAAGAAGCTCCTGCAGCCAATCGGAAGCTGCAGTCGAATGGACTCCCGGAACGGATTAAGTTCAAGAACCAAGGTACCACTGTATATTATTCTACATGAAGATGCACGTTAACAAATTTCTCTTAAAATCAGCCCCCAAAGGCAAAATAGGTACAGATACAGGGGTTCTTTCTGGTAAATTATCTAATCTCAGATTAGTAGACAGATTGGAATTTAGCTATCTACCAGATCTCACACTTCTCTGAATGTACTTGGTAGTGGTGAACCAAGAACAAACCTCCTCATTTGCCTGCAGTGAAACAAACTGCAAGTCTGGGTTCAGACATAAGTAAACCATGCCTTAGGCATGGACAGTGCAGCAGTGGCAGCGGCAGCAGGAGAAGGACCTGGGGAGGAAAGCAGCAGCCTTGATCTTTGCTCTGGGAACCACACTTTTGCTCATCCATGCCAAGCCATGATTTAATTTAGTGTTACATCCAAA
Source organism: Podarcis filfolensis (assembly GCF_964270895.1). NCBI lineage: Eukaryota > Metazoa > Chordata > Lepidosauria > Squamata > Lacertidae > Podarcis > Podarcis filfolensis. The sequence goes on along the minus strand of NC_139605.1, from coordinate 120,932,980 downwards.
CTGGATCTTTGTATGCTTAAGGACTAGAAAGCGACTTTGAGGAGTATCGCTCAGAGACTTCAATGCAGGTGAGGGTGTCTTTCTTTTCCTGACTATTCAGAAAGGGTCTTAATTTAAAAATTGTCCACTTTTCCACATTTTCCCTAGAGCAGACAGTGTCTGCTAGAAAAGTAACTTTCTGCAAAAAAACTGGAGACTTGGAGTAGCTCAGCTTTTTCTGGGTTTTCAGATGGATTTTTCAGAGCAGTATGCAACTTGAAGTTTTCATTGCAGGCATTAATCTGAATGAACAGTATTTTTAAAGGGCAGAAGAGGGCCAGTTTTGTATTTTTATATATATTTTCCCACCATGAAAGTAGGGAAGGGGTTTTCTGCCTCACTGTGTTGTGATCCCTTATTTGCTAGCTTTTACAATAGGTGTTACTTCCACTTACAGTGAGGTGTTTTGTGGCTTTTTAGCTTTGTTTTGTTTTCGTTTTCAGTGTTAGATTGCTACCTATACTTTACTATGGACCACCTTAAGAGAGGAGTTCCTTTTGGGTGACTAACTGGTATGTAAATATTATAGTGTGACCTGAGAATCAAACTGTGTTTATGACTGAAAAAAGGGAGATATTGTAGATACATCCTGAGAGTAAACATGTAGCCTCATGGGCAGCTATGTGAAGGCAAAGTCAGAATAGTTTGGCTTGGCTGGGAAAGTTCACCTGCATTCCAGGTCCAGACTAACATGGCTGCCAGACCTCATATCAAACCAGCATTGATCACATCAATGCAGGTGATCACATCACATCAAACCTGGGGAAGGAGTTACTTTTACATCTAACCTATGAAGAGTCTATCAGCTCATGGTTGAAAACTATGGCCCCAAAAGTCTCCTCAGTTGGTCTTTCACCATCCTTTTTACATCATCCGGGCTATGTTATTGCCCTTAAATCCCTGAGGCAGAGGTTATGATATTCCACACAGTGGTCTTCACTCTAGATCCTATGTAACCTGTCGACTGTTTGCATTTGGAATCCACTATGGCCATTTTATTTCATGAATCTGTCTGTACCTATCGCCAATTGACCAAATGTATTTCCATCAGAAGTACTAAATGGCAGACTCTCTGATGTACCCTATCAGAATAGACTCTGCTTATGTTCTCAGGGTGTCGACTTTATGAAGCAGATGCTACTGCACTGTGAGTAGTTCAAACAAGCAAGGGATCAATTAATTAAACCCCTATTGGTAAACTTAACTGGAAAATCCGAAACCTTCCACCTTAAGTACCTCATTAGAGATATGTCAACTGATACTACCCTGGCCGTAGCTAAGTTCCTCTTGGAAGTATTAAGAAACAGAAACCTACATGCTCTGGATGAAACATAGCGACCGCCTTGGAACCCTTTCCCTGCATTTCTGTTTTATTTTTCTTTTGAAAATGTTTTTGTGGGTCTTTGGACAGAAATAAAGAATGTGTAAGTAGGGAGGGAGCAGGTCCACACAAGTCTACAGTGTGCTTTTACGATCCACAAGGTGAGGAAGCCCATTAGGTTACCTTATTTACTCGAATGTAATGCACAACTTTTTTGGCCAAATTATGTCGTGAAAATTAGGGGGCGCATTACATTGGATGGCACATTACATTTGAATAAACACTTGAATTCACTGAGGTGATGAGAGGCAAGTCTGCCATCTGGCGAGTTCATAGAATCATAGAGTTGGAAGAGACCACAAGGGCCATCGAGTCCAACCCCCTGCCAAGCAGGAAACACCATCAGAGCACTCCTGACATATGGTTGTCAAGCCTCTGCTTAAAGACCTCCAAAGAAGGAGACTCCACCACACTCCTTGGCAGCAAATTCCACTGTCAAACAGCTCTTACTGTCAGGAAGTTCTTCCTAATGTTTAGGTGGAATCTTCTTTCTTGTAGTTTGGATCCATTGCTCCATGTCCGCTTCTCTGGAGCAGCAGAAAACAACCTTTCTCCCTCCTCTATGTGACATCCTTTTATATATTTGAACATGGCTATCATATCACCCCTTAACCTCCTCTTCTCCAGGCTAAACATGCCCAGCTCCCTTAGCCGTTCCTCATAAGGCATCGTTTCCAGGCCTTTGACCATTTTGGTTGCCCTCCTCTGGACACGTTCCAGTTTGTCAGTGTCCTTCTTGAACTGTGGTGCCCAGAACTGGACACAGTACTCCAGGTGAGGTCTGACCAGAGCAGAATACAGTGGCAGTTAAAAAGGCTCTCAAGATGTGGCCGTCGTGTCGGTGGCGGACTGAGTGTGCCATCTTCCTCTTTGCTCTGAATGCCCGGCCACATGGTTCAAGCAGCTCTTGCAGGGCTGATCTCCCTGAAAGCAGGTGAGGGAGGCTGGCTGGCTGGCCGGCAAACGGTCGCAAGCAGAGTCGCCCTCCCTGCGCGCATGGCAGCCATGGAGAAGCTGATGAAGGCCTTAGAGTCCCTCCACTCTTTCCAGCAGCAACAGGGGCCTGTGGAGTAGGGTTAGCCAATGTGGCAGTTTCCAGATATTGTTGGACTTGCCAGTCCCAGCCACCAAGGCCAGTGGTAAAGGATTCTGGGAATGGTACTCCCAACAATACCTGGAAGCCACCACATTGACTGCCCATGGACTAGAGTACGAAGTGAGTGTTTGGTCTTATTTCAACCTCAAAAAGACATTTTTAAACATTCATACTTGTAAGCAAACATACACAAATGAAAAAGGATTAGGGCAGGATTCTCATCTTACTGGGGGAGAATCTACAATCTTAGAAAAGGCATGGAAGGAAAAGTTACAAAACAAGAAAAGGAATTGGGAAGAGCTGGCTAGTCTTATTTGATCTTTGCATTAGGGAACGGGTTATCATTTGAGGCCTGAGGACACAGGTGGCGAACCATCACCTTCCAGATGTTGCTAGACTACAACTTCCACCGCCTCTGACCATTTGGCCATGCTGGCTGGGGTTGATAGGAGCTAGAGTGCAGAACATCTTGGTGGTGGGGCACCAGGATAGCCACCCTCTGCATTAGGATATTGGACACTTTTAATTTATGGGGCTTGACCAGGATTGCTGCAAGTTTTTTGTTCTGCATCTAGCTGTAGAAAGGAAATATATTTTAATAAGGACCGGAAACCTGTGATTTTACCACAATATAGGCTGCTTGTCCATTGACTGCCCCTGTATTCCTTAAGGTGGGGGGAACTAACCTCTGCTGCTTCCAGATGTTGGACCACAACTCCCACCCACCCCAGCCAGCATGGCCAGTGGTTGGGGGCGGGATAGGAGCTGCTGTTCAACAACATCTGGAAGGCCAGAGATTAACTACCCTTGCTTTAACGTATTGACATCTGAGGCCCCGGAGCAAGGAGAAGGGTGGAAGTAGTAGAAAGGACTTCGTAATAAGAAAAATGCTGCCTCAGCCAGTTGTTTCCAAACAACCCAGCCGCTCTCACTCTTCCCTGTATGGGAAGCTCCTCTGCTTTGAACTCTGTAGAGGAGAGAGCACCGTAGTCTGTCTGATTTCCAAGCCAAGGCCTGGCAACCATAGCAATGGATGCCAAGCTCATGTGTTTTCAGGGCTAATGTGGGCCCTGATAGTTCCATTCAGGCCCCTCCTCTTCTTCCTCCCCTGGCCTTTGCATGGGGCAGCTTACAGAGCCCACTCTGTACCCAGGGCATGTTTGTTTATTTGTGTGCTTGGGTCTGCTGGTGTTTGCCAGTTGGCTTGGGGAAGGCCTTGGAGAAGGTGGGCGGAGATGTGTGCGTGTTTGTGTGTTAGGAGCACAGCTGGAAAGTAGGGATGAAGCCAGTGCAGGTCAGCTGGCTATCTTACACTATTTGTGTGCAATCGAAGCCTGAAACATACACACACTGCTCTTTTTTGCTTTCCATCCCACTCTTTTATATACGCATGAAGCCGCATGTTCTCCAATAGGGATGGATGGTTCTGTCAGTTTTGGTTTTCTCAGTTTTTCATTTTTCCAGTCTTGAATTCTGTTCTCCACCTTTCTGCAGCAATCTGGAGGGGAAAAGAGGTTGTTGGGTTTTTTTTAAGATCCTCACGAAAGTTCAACTTTTTAGTGCTAATTACTTCTATTTATTTATTTTTTTGCAATTTTGCTGATTATTTATTTCCACCTCTATGAGCCCAAGGCAAATAAAAGTGCAAGTTTAACTTGCATAACTTAACATATAAGCTGCTGTGTTCTGGCAACACGTAACTGAGCTTGAATTACCACTCCATCTTTTTGAAACTTTATTCAGGAGAGGAGGGAAAATGTCTACTCTTCTGCCAGTCATTAATCACCCTGAATGTGCGAATTGAGGAGGACAGCCGCTCATCATCAGAATGCTCTGTGATAATACAAACTTTAAGTAACAAACATTTTTTTTCTTTATTAGGAGTTAAAAGAAAGGCTTTCTTTTAGTCTTCCCAATAACATTTAAAGAGTGGAATGGTTATTCTTGTCTGTGGTGTTAAGAAAACACAATGGGTTAATTAATCCCGAATAAAAGGCATGGATTAGTGCGATGGCTCTTGTAAGCCTAAAAACTGAGAGAAATCTTCTGGTACCCATAATGAGCATTTTCACAGAAGAGACTTAAAGTGGCTCTTGATTTAATTGTGTTTGTAACCTGAGTGTGAAACCCATACTGGCCAGAATGCATATATGTATTACAAATGCCTTTCCTGAGGTTTGTCTCCCACATTTTAAACACCCAGCTGTCGATATAAATACAGTGTGAGAGGCTCAAAGATAATTTAAAATTTTTTTTTTTATAAGATATTTATTAAGATTTTACAAAAAGCAAAGGTTAACAGGATAAGAAAAAAAAGACAAGAAAGAAAAGAATCAATACAAAAAATACAAAAATACATAGAAAAAAAAAATACAAAATACAAAAAAGAAATAAATAGAAAAAGTTAAAAACAAATCCATTTTTTCCATATCTTTAAACTCATTTACTTGTTTCCTTGACCTCCTCACACCTCCGTTTTTTTGTATTCCCGTTCACAGTCAGTTCAGCAAATCCTTACCCTTTTTCATTTATCTTAACTCTATATCTTAACATATTGTAACTGTATATTTTCATCCATTATCAGTCCATTTTTACATATTCTTATTAACCTTGTTGCTAATGCCACTTAATTTCAATCCAGCATCATTTTAACATTCATTAATTTTACAATACTTCTGCAGATAGTCTTTAAATTTCTTCCAATCTTCTTCCACCGACTCTTCTCCCTGGTCTCAGATTCTGCCAGTCATTTCCGCCAGTTCCATATAGTCCATCACCTTCATCTGCCACTCTTCCAAGGTGGGTAAATCTTGTGTCTTCCAATACTTTGCAATAAGTATTCTTGCTGCTGTTGTAGCATACATAAAGAAAGTTCTGTCCTTCTTTGGCACCAATTGGCCGACTATGCCCAGGAGAAAGGCCTCTGCTTTCTTCAAGAAGGTATATTTAAATACCTTTTTCATTTCATTATAGATCATCTCCCAGAAAGCCTTAATCTTTGGGCACATCCACCAAAGGTGAAAGAATGTCTCTTCATTTTCTTTACTTTTCCAACATTTATTATCGGGCAAATGATATATTTTTGCAAGCTTGACTGGTGTCATGTACCACCTGTATATCATTTTCATAATATTCTCTCTTAAGGCATTACATGCCGTAAATTTCATACCTGTGGTCCACAACTGTTCCCAGTCAGCAAACATAATGTTATGTCCAACATCTTGTGCCCATTTAATCATAGCAGATTTAACCGTTTCAACCTGAGTGTTCCATTTTAACAGCAAGTTATACATTCTTGAAAGTATCTTTGTTTTGGGATCTAGCAGTTCTGTTTCCAATTTTGATTTTTCCACCTGGAAGCCAATTTTTTTGTCCAAATTATAAGCCTCTCTTATTTGGTAATAATGAAGCCAGTCTCGCACTTTGTCTTTTAATTTCTCAAAACTCTGCAATTTCAATTTGTCTCCTTCTTGCTCCAAAATTTCCCAATATTTCGGCCACTTGGCCTCGATAATTTAAAATTTAGAATTGTGTCTGAGGGCATGCAGTAAGCCAGGGGTGGCCAACTCTCAAGGGACTGCGATCTACTCACAGAGTTAAAAACTAAAAACTGGCAGTGATCTACCCCCTTTTTTGGGGTTCAGGTTTTTTTAAGGTGCAGGGCAAAAATGTTGATTTATTTTTTTTAGGGGAGCCAGTGATCTACTGCAGGTGTCCAGTGATCTACCAGTAGATCACAATCTACCTGTTGGACGTGCCTGCAGTAAACTAGTGCTTTTCAAACTGCACTTTGACAAAACTTTGGGTTCCCTTTGAAACTCACAATCAAGTTCACAATCAAATAATGCCGTGGTTTTCAAACTTTCCTTCAGGGAACCTTTTCCAGATTAAACTATCCACAGAGCAAAGGAGTACCAGCAGAGACAGACAAGCTGCTGTTAGGAAGTTTCCCTTCCATTATTGATCTTTTCACTAGAGCAGGGATGAGGAATTCAGGAGCCTTCAAATGTTGTCAGGGCTCACCCAGACTTGCTTTTTTGCCACATTTCTAGGTACAGGTCTGTGCTTTAAAGCTCCATGTCTGAGCACTTTTTTTTTTCTTTTGGCCTCACTGCTTTTCATGTGAAAACCACTGAATCGGAGCATACAGCAACCTGAAGAAAACCCTAATTGCCAGATGTTCCAATTTAGCTCCAAAGAATGGGTTTTCCTGGGGGAAATTGGACTCCCCTCCAAAAAAAGTGCTCGGATCCTGACCAGCAAAGCACAGATCTGTGCCTAGAAAGCGTGGGGCAAAAGGTAAGTGTGGATGAGGCCTCAGACTCTGCCTCCCATCAACTGCCCTCAGCTCCCATGGCCAGTAGTCAGGATTGATGAGAGTTTTGGGCCACAATTTCTGGAGGACCACAATTTCCCCATCTCTCATCGAAAGCATCCAGTGCTAGATCTAAATCTGCACATGATTGTGAATTATTATTTATTCCTTATTCATCATCCATAATATAAATGTGCTGTTGTGAAAGACCCTTCATCTTGTGTACACAAAGTACACAAAGGCATTTTGTACATCAGAAGCATACTTTGTGGCTGGCATATGTGACCATTTCCACATGCAAAGGGCTTAGTGTTGAATCTCCAGCGAACCTATACCTTGCTCAGCAATGCACCTAGCAGACCATGCCATCACTGATCTCTGGAAATGGGTTTGTTACCTGTGATATCAGTAAACAAAGCTTAGTGCTGCTTTACTGAAGATGCAGTACTCACTATTATCCAGTAACCCACATATTGCCTTGCTATGGGGAACATGGGAATCTTTTATCTCACCGTTCCTCCAAGGCAGTGGTTCTTCAAAGGGTGTGACACATCACACTGGTGTGGCAGGAGAGGATGGCAAGTGGGGAGGGAATATTTGTAATTTCAGGGCCTTTGTCTATGATCTTTGAGAATTCTTGGAGAACAGGTGAGGTCCCTGCAGACTGGAGGCAGGCAAATGTTGTCTCCATCTTCAAAGGGGGGGAGAAGACCCAGGTAAATACCGATTGGTGTGTTTGACATTGATACCAGGGAAGGTCCTAGAGCAGATAATTCAGCAGTTGGTCTGGCTTTAGCTGAGATTCCAGCACTGAAGGGTGTTGGACTAGATGACCCCTGGGTCCCTTCCAACTCTAAGATTCTATGATTCTATGATTCTATCAAGTGTTGTTAGTAGTTGTTTCTATTTTCCAATGCATTTTTTATCACCTAAAAATTTGGTGTGGTGCAAGCAAATTTTTATTCTCAAAGTGTGGCCCAGAGCAAAAAGTTTGAAAACCACTGCTCCGGGGAGCGTAACATAGAATAGCTTGTTCTTTCCCCCACCTCGTTTCATTTCCACAACAACCCTATAAGGTAGGTTAGACTGTGACAGAAGGACTACTCAAGGTCATCCAATGAACTTTATTGCTGTGTGTGGATATGAAACTTTAAAAACTTAACAATTTAAAAAACTTTAAAAATTTAACAGCAATTCCCACAACAGCATACCTCTCAAAGTATGTTGTCTTAACATGTTGGACCCAAAAATCTGCTTTCCTGATTTGTAGCCCGACTACATACCTGTAATACATTTATTTTAGGTAACTTTTAGCCACATTTTTCTGAGTACAGTACAGTAAAAGATTATAGTGATAGCCAGCAGATTGCTATTTTTTCAAGAAAGCATAATAGATAAAGCAATTTAGAATCATTGTTAGATTTAATAAAAAAATATTTTTATGTCATGTGTAACCGATGAGGTATTAGTGTCTGTGCCTGCCTGATTTCATGGTTTCTCCCTGTCTGCTTTCCCAATTTCTGTAGTAAGTGTAAGCTTGCAAGTGAGGACTGTGCCATTAAATGTATATATTTTTACAGTGGCTAGAAAAGTTTCGGTATTGTAGATAGATAGATGATGATGATAGATGATAGATAGATAGATAGATAGATAGATAGATAGATAGATAGTTATAGATATGGCAGCCCCAAGAAAATGCCTTCTTAAGAAGCCAAAAGGCCAGCAGCAATGGAGCAAGGCAAGCCCTCAGTTAGTAAGTAAGAAAGCCACAATGTTCCATAATGTGGATACACTGCAGAGAAGGCCTGTCCTGTAAAGGATAGAAGATGGATCAGTGGTTCCCTCCTAGATCTGACAGGATGGGGAGGTAGAGGGGGCTGCAGTCAAGACAAGTGAACAGTATGCAGCTGTGCCCAGTGGCCCTGGAACTCTCCCTTTCAATTGGTTCACACCCCTCATTTATACACACATGTGAAATTTCGCAAAATCACACGCTCACATGTCCAGGCAAGATTGGAAGAATCCCAAGTGCTTAATTTTCTCAAGGGAAAGGCACCAGTGCTAAAGCATGTCTGGAAGTTGCGCCTTTTGATCAGAAAGGACACCAATGCCACTGGTGTGTGACTCACTCAAGGTTGGAATACAAACTGCATGTATAATGCCCTGACCCCACCACTTGAAGGCTAATACCTTAAACAACCTTTTTATTCTTCATTTCACTCCAAGGGCTCATCCACACCTGCTTGTCCCGTGCCTAGAAACACAGTTCCCTTGATCCGCTCCTTTCCCAGGGAAAATCTGCTCTCTGGCTCCAAGCGCTTATCTACACTTACCTTTCCTCCCCTTTTCCCAGGCAAGGTCCATGCTCTCTGTGTTTGAGAGCTGGGGTTTTTTGTCTTTTGCCCTGGAGCTTTCGCCACAAAACTCTGCTCTTTAAAGCTCAATTGGAGCAAATGGCAACCTGTGGACAACCCAAACTGCCATTTGCTCCTATTGTGCGCTAAGGAGTGGGCTTCTGTGGGCAAAGCTCCAGGACAAAAACCCAAAACAAGCAAATGCTCAGACACAGAGCAAAGTTTGGAGCTGTGCCTGCAAATAGCAGGGCAAAAGGTAAGTGTAGATAAGCCCTAAAACAGAACAAACATCAATCCGGAGGAAACCCAAATTGCCATTTGCTCTGACTGAGCACTAAAGAGCAGTTTTCCCCAGGGAAAATCAGTGGGACAAGAAGAAGCATGGATAAGCCCCAAGTCACTTCTCTTTTTGTCTCATGTCCTTTAGTGCTGTGGTCAGCAGACAATAGGCTTGCAGGGTCTTTGGTTTTTTTACTAGGACTCCTAGATCCACCAACTGGAGCCAGGTACAAAAGACATGCACTTAAAAGTAAAGGATTCTGAGCCCATGTATTTGTTCTGAGTGCCAAAACTAAACTGAGTTCACAAACTGAGTCCACACAAAAATAAGCTCCTGTGATTTTTACCATATGCCAGCTTTCTTTATCCAGAAGTGTAGTGTAGTGTGTGTGTGTGTGTGTGTGTGTGTGTGTGTGTAGGCTGTGCGTGATTTATTTTGTTGTTGGCTAATCAATTGGGAGCCAGAAATCCTTGCCAAATCGCCTGGTGATCTACCACCCCAGCTTTAGATTATGAGTCTGTAGGTAAGGCTCTGTTCATCTTATTCCTGTGTGACGCCTGGGATATATTAAGTGCTTTTATGAATAATAAATGGTGATGATAGGACAACAAAGAAACATAACAATAGGGCCCTGAGTAAAGCATGCCGTCTCCCTCATTCTCTGGTTCCTCATCCTTAGATGAACTTCTACATCTGGAGACCATGAAGCCTTGTTCTCACAAACAGCTGATGAAGTGGCAACCTGGGTCAGGACTGTGCCCTGCAGGCTGAAGTTGACTGCGTTTACTTTGTCGCAGTATAATGATTTTTAAAAACCCAAACACAGATAAAACTGATAGAACCATTCTCCCTAACACCTAGTTTCTATACTTGGGGCGGAGCAGGGAGAATCGGAATTGCATATGAACCCCATCCTGTAGCCTAGAATGGTGCAAGCAGAACACAAGAAGTCTGCTGTTTGTGAAAACTAGGCCTAACAGTCTACAACCCTGAAACAGGTTTGGACCCAGAGAGTTGGCAACTGCAGCACTGAGTCTTCTCTGAGAGGGGGTAAGTTGCAGGGGATAAGCAGAGGGAGCAAGAGGGGATGTCTAATCATTCTTCTGAGCACTGGTTTCCCCCTGAAATGCATACCCTCCAACATTTCTCCAGTGAAAACAGAGAAGTCCTACACCTGCCACATGTTCAACTATTTCCACTTCTGCCAGGATTCCAGGCCTCTCTTTGCCTCACAAATGTGGAACCCAAGGTTTTGAGTTCAAGGAAAAACAACACTGAGGGTCATCCACTCCTTCACTGCATATTGCCGCTGCTGGGAACATACAAAGCACCCTCCTGGATTGGACCAGAGGTCCAGCATCCTGTTCCCACTGTGGCCAACCAAATGCCTCTGGGAATCCCACCGACAAGACACTCTCATGCTCATGCTCCACAGCAGCTAGTATTCAGAGGCTCACTGTACTGCGGATGCTGTGGAATGCAGGAGCAGCAAGTGCACTAATGTCACCTGTAGCCAGAGTGTATAATGTTCACTTTGGTCTTTGAGGCAGATGGACTCCAGTAAAGCCTGCAAGGATGGTCTAGTGCCATAGCTTTTAAAGTATGTGGCAGGCAGTACCTACCTAAGGGGGTTAGGTGGGAAAGATTCTGCTTTATCGTGTCTCCTAGTCCAGTTTTCCTGAATGCGTTGAGCCAAGATTCACCTGACCTCTCACGATTGATGCAGCCCAGGTGCCTGTTTGGGAAGCCAAGGGTTCCTTCTCGTAGGGGATCCAGTTGTAATATCCACCAGCTCCAAAAGTCGGGCAGAAGGGATGTGTTATGAAGATTTGCTATCTACAAGGTTTGAGAAACTCTGGATATGCTACTAGTATGTCCCACTCCTGTACCTGCAACTTGAGTAACTAGGAAATGGCACTGCTTAGTGGTGAAGATCACAATTCTTTCGCTCAGAAGCCTCCTGATCACATCACAACTCAGTTCTGAACTCACTGGGTGGCCTTAGGCAAGGCACAGCGGCCTCACCCTGCTCCCTCAATTAAGATTGAAAGATCTCTTGGACTGACCTGAAGTTTTGGAGTTGTAGCCTCCTCCTCCTCCGAGACTGTGAGTCCTCCGGAAAAGGGCGAAACCTCAGAAGGCAGGCCAGGCAGGCTGTCTTTTGCAGGGCTTACCTTCAGCTCTCTTACAATCATAGAATCGTAGAGTTAGGAGGGACTTCGAGGGTCATCTAATGCAATCTCCTTCAAGACATGAATCTTTTGCCCAACGTGGGGCTCTAACCCACAACCTGAGATTAAGAGTCTTGTGCTCGGCTGACTGTGCTTGCCCATTCTAATGTTTAAAACTCCCTTTTGCCCCTTGTTCCCTTTCAATGGACTTCTTTGCAGAGCACCAACTCGGGAGGGAGACAGGAAGGTTGACATCATGGTGGTGCGTGATGTTACAATGTCATGCGTGACGCCCATATCTAAGCAGTCTGGAACTGGCTAAACATTGTAGGGCCTTCATCCTGGCTCAATGCTGTGCTCTCCCCTCTGCTGTTCTCTCATATTTGGAGAGATGCTGTCCCGGTGACTCTGGCCAAACACATGCTTCTTTTATAGAGATTTACGCTTTGACCTTCTTCTGCCAATGATCCAGAAATATACTAGATGCTGTGATCAGTTTCTTGCCACTCAGTTGCTCCTTGATAAAAATCCTGGTATAACATACAAGGTGGCCAAATTTTGTGCAGCAGCAACAATGACATTGTTATATGTCAAAATATGACATATAACAATTAGCACCCAGAAATAGTATAATACATAATATATCAACCGATGGACACTTCTAGATCAGCAGCACAAATACTAGAAGGGTTTCCTTTCTGACAGATAAATGCCCACCCAGAACTGCTTTTTTATGTATATGCGATTTTATATCATTTTATCCTGTTTTGAACTTTTAAAGTTTGTACGTGGGGTTTTGTCTTGATACTGATAATTGACTGTAATAAAATGACTTGTACTTGGAGTTGGCTCCCCTGCTTCTTTGCAACATCCCAAATATGTATTTTCTATAGATGCTATACCTGTGAATGAGATTGGTTGCCTTGAAATCTTTGCTACTAGCTCTTGCTAGTAGCAAGCCCATGTTTGCTTGTTTAAATAATTTTACCCCCACCTTTCTGAAAAAATGCCAGAAACATTTAGCAATATTAAAAAAAAACTAATAAAACAGTAATAGTAGCAGTAATAATAATAATAATAATAATAATAATAATAATAATAATAATAATACTATAGTTATGAAAAATTCACACAGTCTAAACGAACAGCTATAAGCTAAACATTGTATCATGAGGGATCCACCCCTTGCTTGCTCGATGGCACGGACTCTGCCTCCTGCCCCTCAGAGCCCACCAGTCTCCTCCCTTCTGGGCCTCATCCTTAACTAGGCGGCATGATCCTCCTCTGGAGCAGCTGGCCTCCGTCTCCTCCTGGCAAGCCCATCTGCAAGCGAGGACCTGCTTGAACTGCGTGAATAATTGCTGAGCTATGATGATCAGCATTCTGAACGATTAATAAGACTTGTTAATAATAACAGTAACAATAATAATAGACTTTTCAGTGGCTTATTATCAGAATGACTGACAACATGTTTAAAAACTTTGATATAAAAACATAGTACAGTACCATAAGAACAAAACCAATAACCAACAACTAAAGCCACAGTAAGCTTTGACAACACACTGGTAATGAATATGCAATAACTTTAAATACTTAGCATTGTTAATTTCTCATTTAAAAAGGGCCTTTAACAGCATCTCCTTGTTTTCCCTGAGTGCCACCTTTTCCACTCTTCCACATAGAAGAGGCAGGTCTTTGCAGCAGACTAGCCAAGATGCTTTTGAATTATGGTGCTGGAGGAGACTCTTGAGAGTCCCATGGACTGCAAGAAGATCAAACCTCTCCATTCGGAAGGAAATCAGCCCTGAGTGCTCACTGGAAGGACAGATCGTGAAGCTGAGGCTCCAATACTTTGGCCACCTCATGAGAAGAGAAGACTCCCTGGAAAAGACCCTGATGTTGGGAAAGATGGAGGGCACAAGGAGAAGGGGACGACAGAGGACGAGATGGTTGGATAGTGTCTTCGAAGCTACAAACATGAGTCTGACTAAACTGCGGGAGGCAGTGGAAGACAGAAGTGCCTGGCGTGCTCTGGTCCATGGGGTCACGAAGAGTCGGACACGACTAAACGACTAAACAACAACAACAAGCCAAGATGGGCATTGAGGAGGATGGAGACTGGCTGAATTATCTCAGTTCTTTTCAGTGCAATTTACAATAGCCAGGGATACTGGTTTTTCTTCTCCACTGTACACACCAGGCTTGTCAACTGCTATTTGCGTGGTCACCTGTAGCAAACACTGCCTTCAAAACACAAGGCCAGAATATTTCTATGAACTAGAAAACAGTCCACTCTTTTTGTCTTCTGTGGTGTCAACATGCCACAAATGACTAATGAAGGTTGCCAAAAAATGTTTACTCTTAACTTCTGCATCCACCTACCATCTTCTCAGTCATTTCATGCATGTCATTAAGCCATGGCTTATTCCCTAGACTTATCATGCCATGGCTGATTCCCTTAGACTGTCCACAAAATTAAACTGCAGGTGCTCAGCCCACCTGACTGTCTATTCCACGTGCATACATGTAAATGAATTTGGCATAGGAAAATCACATACAAGTAGCCCAGAGTACTCAAATCTTTATCTGCTACACAGTGCTCCCCCCCCCTAAAAATATGTTTGGGGTACTCTCATTTTCCTACTCATCATGAAATACGGCCCCTCAATGAGACCAAACTTAGAGTCAAAAAATGTTTAGGGGAATGCGTCCCCCTGCACCCCCCCCCAGGAACAAAGCACTGCTGCTACAGATTAACAGAGCTACTGTCCTGGAGGTCCCTGCCTCAGGCGTATTTTTCTGGGGCCGGGGTCTTTTATTCTTCATTCTTTTTCATGCATTGGGTTGTCTTTATAATTCACCCTCCCTTTCTCCTCTCTATTTGTTGCGTTTGATGGGTGATTCCAAATCAGATGGTTGTTTGCCCATTTGTTGCATTTGATGGGAGCTGTTAGAAAAATGACTGGTAACTGGCAAGAACTGCAGCTACAGCTGACATCAACCTACTGCCAGGGTCTCCTGATTTCCAGGAGTATATTAAAAAGAGTCCGAAAGGAGGAATTAGAATAATAGAAACTGTAAAGTTGCAAAGGACCAGGAGGGTCATCTAGTCCAACCCCCTGAAATGCAGGAATCTTTTGCCCAACGTGGGGCTGGAACCCACAACCTTGAGATTAAGAGTCTCCTGCTCCACTGACTGAGCTATCTCAGAGAATTATCCCTCATCAAGATTGTGGTGCTGGTGGAGTACTACTTGCTTCCACACAAATCTTGGACATTCCTTGCCCTGTAGTTTTGTTTGCAGGAAGCTTCGTCATACATACCTGGGATATCAATACCTGCATTACCTGTACCATGCACTCAGTTTGCATGTATCTGCAAGGCAAGCAGTGCTGGACATAGAGCGGTGCTGTGGGAGTAAACCAGGAATTAAGTGAGCATGTGGTGGTCCTGCACCATATCTTTTTTAAAAAAAAAATAATTTTTATTGGTTTTTACACATATTTTCCAGCATATCATTCTTTTAAACATCATTTCAAAATCTTGGCTATCACAGCCTAAGACTTCCTTCAACCTCAACTGGTGGTTTTCTAAAATCTTTTCTAATTATGCATTTTGTTACTATAGTTATTGCTATAAATTCAAATCTTAATACCTATTCTTAATTCTTTTCACAATAATTTATATATTACACCTTACAAAACTTCTTTTAACCCTACAAGCGATGTCAATTGGTTACAATTGCTTTCCAGGTCCTGCACCGTATCATTCCACTGATGAATTTCATTCCATGGCATGTCCTGCCAGAAGCAACACAGCCTTGTACTCCAAGTCCATTAAAAATACTGGACTTGGCTGCTGGTTCACTGGGTCCCAGAGCCACTGTCACTGCTAGAGAGTCACCCGCTGTCTTTTTGCACAAGACATAGATGCTTGTGTCATGCCGCTGGCAGGGCTGGGCCTGTCGCAAACAACCTGCAGGCATGTGGGCAGTGATGGCTATTATTATGATGATTATTATTATTACTACTGCTACATTTATCTGATGCCCATCGTTCTGTGGGCAACAAACAGATTAAGAAACCATTAAAATCACAGTTCCAATGAACCCAGGTAATAACAGCACAAGAAGTTACTTAAAGCAACAGGCAACTCCATCAAATCAGGAACCAACAGATCTTCAGCAAGCATCTCATAATCTCAAAGGGCTAAGAAACTACAGTGAAATGCAGAGGCAAATAGGTTCAAAATGCAATATTTTAAATGGCCTGAGAAAAGTAAAAGGTGACCAAGTGGCCCAATTAAGCACACCTGTGCAAACCCATGACTGACAACCCGTTTAGTAAGGTCCTCAGAGAGAGCCATACTTTGAAGACAAAATGTCTGTGCACGGGCATTACCTGAATCGTGCCACCACTTTCTCCTCTGTCATCCGAGAGAGCAGAAGAGGAAATTATCCTCCGCACCAGCATTCTAGCATTCCCTTTAACTTAGAAAATAATTTCCAAAAACAAAACAAACCAGTGGCCTTTGAAGGTCATTAGGAATGAAGAGCTTTCCCACACTTCCCCCCCTCACTGTCTTTCCCCCTAGGAATTTAAGAAGATTGGAGGGGAGCGATGTTCCTGCTAGCGTGATTCCTCACCAGGGAAATAGGGGAAATGTGCTGTTACCCATTCTAGTGATAAAAAAGGAGTCAGAGTGGGGGCTGATGTTGAAGTGTGTCCTAATTGGCCAAATACTTACTAAGATAGTCATGCCATGTGTCCGGCTGAGAGGACAATCCTATATCAGGACTGGCTATCACGGGGATGGCCTATTTGAAGGAGGCCACTATTTGTGTATAAATTTTCTTTATTGAATTTTGATGAGACAGAAAAAAGAAAAACACGTAAACAAACAGAAATAGACTACTATTTACACAAACACCATTTATCCCCCCCCCCCCCGTGACAACCCATCACCACTCTCCACCGCTTCCCTCCACCACACCTTGACTTCCATATATTATATATTTTCAGTTTGGTACAAAACATTGCAGTCTTTTGGCTTTTGTATTTTAATCTCTTTATAACATGACTTATTAATGATTTCTACTTTACTCTTTTAATCTAAACATATCAGCATATTCTTTTTTGAATAGTGTTTATCCATATATTCTTTGAAGCACTGCCATTCTTGTCTAAGTTTTCGATTTGACTGCATTCTTATGTATGCTGTTAGCTTTGCCATTTCCATAAATTCACTTAATTTATGTAGCCAGTCGTCTTTTGTAGGTATTGTCTCGTTTTTCCATTTGCTGGCAAACACTATCCTGGCAGTTGCTATAGCGTATAGGAAAATTCCTTTCTTTTTCTGGGGTATATCTTTCCCCAGTAGACAGAAGTGCCTCTGGTTTTAGCATTTTTTTAAAGTTCTTTGTGAATTGTACCCCAATATACCTTAGATTTTCACAAGTCCACCAGGCATGGAAAAATGTTTTGAAGGAACTATTTGAAAGGCAGTCCAGTCCAGGGCCAAGTCTGGTTTAAAGATCAAGTAGGGAGAGAGCAGAGGCCTTTGAGTTGCCCATCAACAGTGAGCAGCACCTGGGCAGCAGATGGAGGAAGCACAGAGGTCACCGGATCTTAGTCTTCTCCGCTATGATGAGATGTAATGTACTGCTATTTAAATTATAGCAGTTACAGTATTTCTAAATTTGCATGTATACATATAAATTAGCATGTCACATTTTTATGCAAATTGCCAAGTGCTTTTGTCCCCTTTTTTTGGTGATGTGGAAGTGGCCACCTTAGGAGATACGTGGATTATTTGTGCATAAGATTCTCCAAACATTTTCCACTCTTTTTCCAGTGCATGTTGGTGTGGAATGGTCTTTGTGACTAGCAAACTATATGAGAGAACACCATGTTTTGGGGAGGGTTAGGGGAGAAATTAGTTTGCTTTTTTAAAAGAAAGACCCATCAAATTCACACTTCTTGAACTAATATGTGAACACAGCTATCTTTCAAAATTTGCATTTCTCCAGATTTTGTAATGCAGTTTTTAAACTAATGTGCCCCAAAAATGTGTATATTAGGGAAAAGTGCAGACAAGTGGAAATAAGAAACATAAAATGCCTTATATTAGGAAACGTGTCTGCAAACATGCATGGATCAGGTAAAATTGTGTACAAAATGTGAATCTTATGAGATTGCATGTGCATGAAAATGTGTATATTCTTGCAGACTTTTAAAAATAATTTGCAAACTGATGTGGAAATGGGGCAAACTGAATTTGAAGGCTTGTCTACACCTCTGCCTTTCCCGCCGCTTTCCTGCTGTTTACCACTGAATCAGAGCAATTGGGTTTTCTCCAGATTGACATTTGCTCCAATTTAGCACTAAAGAACAGGTTTTCTGAGAAAAGGTCCATTTTACATACCTGGGACATCAATAACTGCCTAGAAAGTACAGGACAAGTAGAAAGCCACTCGGACCCATGCTCTCTAGGTTTGGGACAAGCAAAAGTGTGGACGAGCCCTAAGATTACAAAAATGGGGAAAGAGAGTAACCAAAATCGCTAGCCTGCCTCTGAATCATTTCATTGTATGTTTATATTAGATGAATCATAGGTGGGCATTCCAGTCCATTGTGTTAAAAGAAACAAGCAAAAATGGGTATTACTGGTTTTAATGCAGGATTACTAAAAATGTATGGTATTGTATGTGAAAAGTGCCATGGGGAAAATATTGCTTTAGTGTGTGCGCATAGTTCATCAGCTCCCCACCCATTCTCATTCTGCATTTTCCACATGGTGAGATGAGCAGCCCATTTCTCCTAATTCATGGTGGCAAGTCATGTTACAGAGCTAGGATATAGCAGTGCAGAAGACACTTGGCTAGAAAGTCCCCGATGTGAGTCTTGCCTTTATCGGAAACTCACTAGGTGGTCTTTTAGGAAGCTCACCACATTTGGACTGAGCCCAACAAACCTATACTATGGAGATGATAACAATACTGTCCTGCTTTAGGGGGCTGTTGTAAGAATTACAAAAGAATGTATATGGAGTCCTTGGAAGATCATTATAAAAACCTTAGAAGGCAATTGGAGACAAAATGCTCATTGTTTAATGAACACTTCTTAATTATGTCGAGGTGGTTATGAAGATCGCAACACCATTGAATTATCACCATGTTGCCCGAAAATTGAGCAATAGCTGGGTGGATGAAGCAGGACATGGGATCATGACAATTTTCTTAATTTGCAGTCTAAGCACTTACCCTTCAAATTTGGTCATCTTGCATTTCGAATGCTGTGGAACGAGACTTCAGTGTTTTGTTGAACTGTTGAAATTTCTGTATTTAATTAATGGAGATTTTTGTGGTTCATGAGTAGGAAGGAGATGAAGGATGGCAATTGGCAGACTCAGAGTATTCCCAGGAAACCTGTTGTTGCTCCTTTAGCCAGTGTTGTGTCTGGCATAAAAGCTGCTGAGTTGGGATGGCTGAGGGGAGCCCAGGGTGATAAAATACCTTCCGCCAACCCTGTATTACCTTTGGACTAGCTGATTTGTGCATGCATGTTTTTAGTAAACATGTTCTAAGCTGATTGGAGACTTTTCTGTGTAACAAGAAACTAACAAGTCCAATTGTTAGTCAATTAATTATTACTGAAATTTGTATCAGGAAGCCCTAAAAATATATTGTGCAAGCCACACCCAGCAGTCCACCCAACTGAGTAAAAACTTTGTTTTAAAGAAAATTGCCCCCCCCCCCAAAACCCCTATCACTGAACACTCAACTCAACAGTTCAGCATGACAGGTGCAAACTTATGTGCAATCCATCCTTTGTCAACTCTTTCTATTGAAATTGTTTAAGCAGGGTTCATCTGTCAGCACCTAATCATTATGTGTGGGGTAAATAGGGCATTCTTATAGCTGAATTTTCATTATTGCAAAAGTAATGTGTGTTACTACTTATTCAGTAAGCAAAATCATTTGGAGCCGGCTGCACCTCTTCTGGCTCTTGAATAATGGCTTTGGTTGCCCAGAGAATAGTCTAAAGGCACATGATTCAGTTCTGCTGCTGTAGCTAATTAAGCCTGGCCCTGGCAAGGAGAAGGCAATCTGAGCTCCTTGAAGGAGGAGCGGGGTTCAGGGCTAAGGCGCAGGTGCAAGAGGCAGGTATTCCAGTGAAGTGGGCAGGGATAGGCAGCTTGTTCACTGCTCAGCTCCACATTCAAAATGCACCATGAGCCAGAGGGCTGAAGCTAATCTGCAAATTTTAGTGGCATGTTATTAACATAATTGGTTTAAATTATACAATATAACAGATGCCAAACTACAATTAACTGGTATGGTGTACTTAACCTATAATAGGTTTATTCTATAGCTTTCTATTAATATTTTTTAATAATTCTTTAAAAATTAAAGTTTCATGGCTGGTGGAGGAGCCAAGATGGAGGATCAGGACATATTAGCGCCTCGGGAGGAAATAACAAATTGCACCACTCCTCCCTTTTGTGTTAAAACAACGCAAAACTCAGGGACAAACAACTGATGATTCACTAAGCTGTGAAAGAACCTCAATACAGTCGTACCTTGGTTGCCAAACGCCCTGGAACTCGGACGTTTTGGCTCCCGAACACCGCAAACCCAGAAGTGATTGTTCTGGTTTGCGAATGTTCTTTTGGAACCTGAACGTCCAGCGGAACCTGAGCTGCCCGCTCACACATATTTTTTAACACCCCCCCCCCAGCCAGACATTTGCTTAATATTGTAAAAATCCCACCGAATGGGTATGTAGGCCCCCCAAAAGACGACATGGCCCGGATTTCCCAAATGTATGGCAACCGTATAATGTTGCTTTCCCACAGTGCTGCTCCTGCTGCTGCTCCTGTTCCCACAAAATACCTGGTTCTGAAGAAGGACTTCCTCGCTCAGATTGGCCAGGTGGGCTAGCAGGTGAGTGGGCCAGTGGACCCAGAGGGTACTGATTTGCTGCCCTCCTGCTGCCTGTGGCAATTAATTGCCTTAGTTTTCCTAGTGGAAATGTTGGCCCCGCTCAGATACAGAAAGCACTTGTGACATCCACAGGTAATTTCCCTCAGAAGTTCTTCCAACTGTACTAAAGGCAGTAACTGAATAATGAGAGGAAATGTATTTGTTGTTGTTGTTTAGTCGTTTAGTCGTGTCCGACTCTTCGTGACCCCCTGGACCAGAGCATGCCAGGCACTCCTGTCTTCCACTGCTTCCCGCAGTTTGGTCAGACTCATGTTTGTAGCTTCGAGAACACTATCAAACCATCTCGTCCTCTGTCGTCCCCTTCTCCTTGTGTCCTCCATCTTTCCCAGCATCAGTGTCTTCTCCAGGGAGTCTTCTCTTCTCATGAGGTGGCTAAAGTACTGGAGCCTCAGCTTCACGATCTGTCCTTCCAGTGAGCACTCAGGGCTGATTTCCTTAAGAATGGATGCGTTTGATCTTCTTGCAGTCCATGGGACTCTCAAGAGTCTCCTCCAGCACCATAATTCAAAAGCATCAATTCTTCGGTGATCAGCCTTTATGGTCCAGCTCTCACTTCCATACATCGCTACTAGGAAAACCAGAGCTTTAACTATACAGACCTTTGTTGGCAAGGTGATGTCTCTGCCTTTTAAGATGCTGGGGGTCATTAATCAAAACCAGGAGCCTCATCCTTAATCTCAACAAATGTTATCCAAATCAAGGACCACTATGTAGCCTTCTATAAACACTGGGTAAGGGGCCTGTCACAAATGGTGGTAGGCAGGCTCCCTTCTAATTTGTGCTAGATAAAACAGCCTTGTATGTAAGTATTTGTCTGCTAGCCATGGGCAAGAAGGAACTACATGTACTGTAGTGAATGGGTTGGCTATTTTGAGGATGAAGTGCTCTATCCCTCCTCTGAACCTAGCATATCAAGCTGCCTATTATCCACCTTGACAGAGCAGTAAAACTTTTCTTTTCATGTTTGTGGCAGGCTAGTAACTTTTATTATTATTATTATTAATAATAATAATAATTCTGTTACAAAGCAAACAGATAAACAGGGAACGGTACATCTATTGTCTCCATTTTCAGCTCATAGTGTTTTTCACAGTTCATTTATGTTTGGTGAGAGACACTTTTGCCATACATATCAGTTGGGAGAAAGGGGAACAGCGAGAGATAGGGATATTGTTCTTTCATTCTATTGCCTATTCTTAATGTAGGGGGTTTGTGTCAGCATCACGTAGGTAGGTCCTTTGTGTATTTATTTTTATTGATATTGTGAGAGGTTAGAGGTTCCCAAGCTTGGTTGGTTGTATTTTGTTGATTGCAGCGTGGCTTATTTGTGTGAGGGAGGCAGGCTAGGTTGTTGGGTCAGGTTAGCCATATTGATTTGTATGCTGTTGGGGCAGATAGGTCATTGTCCTGTTGTGCTGCGTATGTACTAAAGGGGAACCACACTGAGGTGAAGGCATCCTCCGTAGCCTATCCCTGTGCTAGTTTGAGTTTGTTAGTTAACTTTTCTAGAAGGGTGGTTTCCCATACCTTTTGGTACCAGTGGTCTATGTTTACTCCTGATAGGTCCTTCCAGTGTCTAGTTATGATTTTTCTAGCTGAAAGCTGAAAGTAAGTGACTTAGTTTGCATGTGTGTTGTTGTCCTGGAAGATATTTAATAGGGCAAGTTCTACAGTTGCTTCTATTACTTTTTTTGTTATTTTGAAATTTTTCTGCAGCACTGATATCCAGAAGGATTGGATTTTGGGGCATTCCCACCACATGTGGAGGTATGGGCCTATTGCAGTGCAGCCTCTCCAGCATTTAGATGAAGTTTCTGGGTGTATCTGTGCTAGCTTCCATGGTGTTAGGTATCATCTATATATAAGTTTTAGGGTGAGTTCTCTTCTTTTGGCCGAGATGGATTTCGAATTGTGGTTTATACGATAGTCAGACCACTGGGTGTGGTTTAATTCATGCCAAAGAGTTGTATCTGGAGGCAGCAATTTATTGATTTTGAGCCTAAATACTATACTTCAGCAACTGGTACCCAAATAGGGGAAATAGGCCCAGTTTCTAGCAAACAGGTAAAACTGTAGGATATAATGTTTATGGCTATCAACAAACTAAGACAATTTTAATATATTAATAAGTTTCCACTAAACTAATTAATTTTATTTACATATTACTGAACTTCTAGTGGAAGTAATGTGAGACAACTTGAACGTCAAAAGAAAAAAAAGCAACCTTTCTTTTTGGAAGGGACCACCTTTCAATGTTTTCTTTTTTCATTTTCCCTATTAAAACACTGCACCGCAACCACAATAGACTGAAAAATATTTTTAATAAATTGTAAGAAAAAAATAAATATGTATTTCATGGCTCTCAGCCTCACAGATTATAAGTGTTGTACATTGATCAATGAACTAAATATTGATATAAGAACATAAGAAGATTTCTGTTGGATCAAGCCAATGGTCTATTTAATCCAGTATCTTGTTTTACTCTTTGGTCATCTAGATCAGTGTTTCCCAACCTTTTTTCGACCATGGCCCGTTTCCAACCTTGTTGCCTTCCTGTGCCCCCCCCCATAAGCATAGCCAAGGGGGGGCCGGGGGCAGCTGCCACTCAATAAGTAAAAATAAATACAAAACTGAGGTTTTGCACCTGGAATAAAAGTCTGCCCCCCTAACAAAAATCCTGGCTATGCTCTTGCCCTCCCCCATCCTACCAGTAGAAAGGTACCTTTTTAAATGTTTTGTTTGTAAATAGAATGTGTTTTATTTATATTTTTTATAATTTATACAAAATACAATTGCATAAAATGATAGGACCATAATTACATATCATTGAAGCAGAAAAACATAGAATCATGGAACTGCAAGGGACCCCAGGGGTCATCTAGTCCAACGCCCTGCAATGTAGAAATCTTAGCTAAAGCATCCATGACAGGTGGCCATCCAAGCTCTGCTTAGAAACCTCTAAGGATGGAGAGTCCAGAACCTCCTGAGGGAGATCCATCTTACATGTATTATAAAAAGTAAACAACACTTATTTGACCCCAGTTATTTGATACAGAGGAGGAAATCTACAGATACAGTCCAAAAGGTACACAGGGAGAATTTTATAAAGCAAGTGGTCCTCACTGACCTGGTGCCAGGGGCGTAGGAAGGGGGGAGGGGGGCAGGCTGCCCCGGGTGCCATCTCTGAGGGGGGTGACAAAAAGGGAGGATCACCCCACAGCGGCGAGTGTGAGCGGAAGATCGAGCCGCCTTCGCTGCAGCTGCAGACGATTGCCGCTCCGGGTGCCCATGCAGCTTACTCCGCCACTGCCTGGTGCAAAAAGATAAAACATTATAGCCCAGAGGTTTTGAACCTTTTTGAGTCCACGGCTCCCTTGATCAATTACAGTATTTTGTGGCTCCCCTGTGGGGCTCAGGAGCCCAGTTATGTCCCCCCTTGCCCCTTGCCCCTTGCTGGCAACCCCTCACCCCTTTTTGAACACTCTCCCGTGTGGAGTGTTCCCTCAGCCTCCTCTCCTCTCCCCTCTTCTTGACAGTCCTTTGGGAATCCTCCAGGCAGCAGCTGCAGTCACCCCTGGTCTGTGAGCTGCCCCCAGAGAGAGGTGCCTTCTTACACTGCCCCACAGAGGCCTGTGAAGAGGATGCCCCCAGCCTTAGTGGCCCAAGGGAGACTGACCAAATGTGAGGCCAGCACCTTACCTTGGGCACTGCCAGGCCTGCATGGCAAAAAGGCCCCCCTTCAGCACCAAACACTCATCTCCCAGGCAGGCATTGCACACAGCAAGCACAAGAAATGCCAGAGTGCTGCTTGCCTGACTGCCTGGCCTCCCACTTGTCTGTCCATCCCCAACAGCAAGGGCTGGCGGACTGGCTGGCTGGGCTCCCTCGCCCACTTGCCTGCTTACTCCGAGGCAGCCTCTGCTCCTGGCAACCAGCACACCCTGGCCAGCCCCAGAGGCATCATTCGCCTGCGGAGTTTGTAGTCAGGGCTGCTGCAGCAAACCGCTACACAAACACCCTGGTTGAAAGCCACTGCTATAGCCTCACTCACCCTTACCTGGGAGTAAGCCCCACTGATCTCAGTGAAGCTTTCTTTTGAGTAGACAGTTATTTACTAGATGCAAGTCAGCAGCACCAGACGACCCTGCTCGGCTAGGCGCTGGGGTGTATTTAACCCCGTGCCTTGCAGAGTCAGACCCAGGCTGCCGACGGGTCCAGCACTGGTGACAGCAACAAGCAGGTCTGGCTCACCCAGCCCTACGCATTGCCACCCCACCACCACACTTGCCTGACCTGGGGGTTCTGGATCGCGGGCTGTACGGGTCAAAATGGGAGCCTGAGCAATCACCCTCTCCCGCTGGAAGCAAACCAGGACTGCTCCAAGAAAATGCAATTCACTTCTCACTTCCCTCTGTGGCCCCCTACCCTTGTGCTGTGGCCCCCCCATTTATGCGATTTTCACCTGGGGCCTCCTTGGAATATCCTGGAGGCCCCCAGTTGGGAAACACTGATCTAGATGCCTCCAATAAGATCACAAGTGAGGCACAGAGGCAGTAACTCTCTTGGGTTGATTAAACTATTGATTAAACTACTTAAATCTTGCAGGACTTAAAATGAAACATCGTTGGTGAGACCTTGTAAATGTGTGTTAATATGCTCCTGTTGCAACAACGCCTGTTTGGGGGGGGGGACCAGCAGGTGAATTTGAAGCAGACTGATTTATTAATCCCACACATATTTTTACATGCACACACACACATTCCATACAGCATACAAATTCCTACAGTCACTTTATAGGGGAAATGTGTACGGTTTTGTGGCAAGTGCCAAAGCAAACATACCAACAGTCCAGGGCAATCTCCTCCCGAACTGTGGCCCCAGGACCACCTATCAAGGCAATGGCTGCCTTTCCTGGTTCCAGGAAATGCTTGGCTTGCTGGTTAGAAATAAGGCTTCAGGTTCCCATAATAGCAATGTGGCCAGAAAAGAGCCCAGAATAGAGCAGGCAGGTGGTACGTTTTCCACATTTGTCCCTTTCAGTCCTGGCCATCTAAAGCACCACTTATTCCAGATGTGGCATTGTTCTTCAGCATGCCCGCTGGCAGGGATCTAAATCACTGCACTTGGTCCTGCCCTAACTCCATTCATTTTGGTCACAATCTCCTTTCCAACTTCTATTGAACTTGGGGTGGGGGGAATCCCTGCAGGCTGTTTTGCACTCACACTTTCCCAAATCAATGTATACACATATTTCAGCTCTTGCTGAGGGCACAGCACATTAAGCAAGGGAACTGATGCTTCATTCCACAGTCCAACTTCAGAATGAGGATTTGCAATTGGTTCTGTTGAGAGGCGTCATGGATACGTGGCAATTTGTGTGAGAGCGGTAATTTCTGCAAGCAAGCATTTTGCAGTTCAGTAGCTGCTAACATTTTGAGATCCATTGTGCAATCCTAGTGTACATGTTTATTCAATGGAGGCTGATCCAGTAGGGCAAATGGGGCACTGCCCCACCAACTTTCCTCTGCCCTTAGCCAGCCCCGATCTGCCTGCCTTCTTACTGACAAACATTCCAGGGGGTGGGACTAGTTATCAGCTTCCTCTCCCTCAGTCTCAGGGTTTGTCTTTGTAGAATTCAGTAAGGAGGAGAACGGGGACAAAACTGGAATTGGTTGGCTCCACCTGTCATTGGCTGTGGCTCCACAAACCGTTGTCCTTCCTGCATTCTGCCCCATGAGTCCCAGTGGGCAAAAGCCACCTGTGGGAAACTTGCTAACTAGTATGTATGTTTAGGATTGCAGCCCAGTCCTCAAATGAAATTGAGAGCATTATGCCAGCCAAATATCTCATTGATTTTTAACTTTGTCATCTATATCCTGTCTTTCTTCCAATCCATTTGAGGTGACATGCACCTACTAATGTCCTCCCTATTTTATCATCACAGCAACTGAGGCTGAGAAACAGTGACTGGACCAAGGTCAACAAGCGAGTTTCATGTCTGAGTGGGAATTTGACCCCTAGTCTCCTTGGTCTTTGTCTGATATTCTACCCATAATACTACAGAATCAGCTGACCTAATAAGCTGCAGCATTAAGCACCGACTGGGTTCCTGCCAGGAATCTGCATCCATCCATTTTGAGAACAGATACTGTGAACAAGGTGAATTGTGATGATGGCAGCTCTGTCTTTTGAGTGGTTTGCCTGAATCATGTTCAAAGCAGGATTCGGGGTATCTCAGTTAGGCTCCTATACGGGAAGTGAGAAACCTCCCCAATATGGGGAGGATGCAGGAAGATAATGGGAGTGTTCTGTGCCCCTCACCGGTGCTTTCATCTTGCTTTTAAAACTGGTACTAATTAGCAGTTGGTATTTAAGAGGGTGCAGCAGATTGGGTGTGGGAGTTAGGACTGGGGAGCCTAGATGCTTGCCGTCCCTTTTCCCATGTCCCCAGCCCCTGGTGGTATGGCCGCAGGACCACCTTGAATCCAGTGCTGCCGTCCAGACCAGCTCAGGGAATCCTGGCCTTTTCAAAGCCCATGAACCTGAAACAATGGGCTTTGAGGCAGCTGTCTGGGATGGGGGATTAGCAACATCAGGGGAGCAGGGACTGAATGAGGGTGGTGGGCCAGACAGAAGGGGTTGGGCACACAGTGGAGGTGAGCAAAGGGAATTCTTTCCTGTCATGGTGGGGGAACACAAAACCTTCATTCAGGTCAGAGGGAGACCCAGCCTGACTCACACATGGAGTGTGGAATTTGGTCTGTTTAGGAGAGCGGAGAGCTGAGAACTACACACGCACACACAAGAGAGAGAGAGAGAGAAATTTTATTTTCCTAATTGTGAGAATCAGTGATGTTGAGAGTTACAGTATTTGGAAATGACATTATGAGGCCTTGTCCCTTGCTAGGCACAGAGTAATGTGAAGGGGATACTGCAAAACGGGAACTTAGGGCCTCCTTCCTCAAAAGTAGGCCACTTTCACAGGATACCAGAAGGCAAGAATAGGGAGTTGTAATTGTTGTGCAAAGCTGTGTGTTCACATGACCATTTTTTCCACTGTGGCAATGTTTTGCAGCCATCTCCACTGGAAAAGCTGTCCTTATGGAACTGGATCGTGCAGGGTCTTACATTTGTTCTTGAGGCGTCTTGTATATTTCATCAGATTCAGCTGCTCACAAATGCTGGTCTGATCTGGAAACCAAAGCTTGGCACTAACAGCCATTGTCAGGTCTTGCGTCCAAGTACATGCACCCCAGCTTGAGAGGCACCTCAAGCAGAGAGAACAACTGTCTGGTTGGTAAGTCAGGATTGCAGTGAGGGTGAAAGGGTTAATCCCCCTCCCTCCCCCAGTTGCTGTGGTCCCTGTCATGCTAAGCCAAGGTGGCTATTTGTGTTTTTTAAAACTTGCAAGTTAAATGCAGTAACACATCAAACTCACATCTAGTTTGGCCCTCTCAGTAATGACTTTACATCAGATCTTAGAATTGTAGAGTTGGAAGGGACTCTGAGAGTCATCTAGTCCAACCCCTGCGATGCAAGAATCTCAACTAGATAAGATTCCTGTATCTTGGAGCTTTATAGCAGACAGTGCTATAGGATTGGCTCCTTATGATCACCTGGTTCCTAAAATCCTAGGCTTCGGGCCCACTGTTGGCTTGACTACCGGCAGAGTGTAATTGTGTTGGGTTTACATTGCTCTTCCCCTTGCTAGTTGTTATCACGGCCAAGACTGGTCTGTCCCAGAATTTGAAAGAACTGCAGATTCAGGCTCCCACTACACACACAATACATGCAGGTATATGAGTTAATCATGACTGAGATCACCCAGACCTCATCCCAGTTTAGGTAACTACAGTGTTAATTAAGCTGGGGCTACTGGGATTTATCCTCACCCTTCCAACAGGGTACTGTACTTACATATTTATCTATCAAATTTATGTCCCACACCCTCCCCACAAAGAAGCCCAGGGTGGCAAACATTCCTGTAATAAAAATGCAATTAAAAGTAAGATATAAATGTATTTAAAACACATTAAAACTGCTAAAAACAGCTAAAAGCAGTGTAACACAATAAAAATGGTGAGATTTGCATAATGGGGTGAGGCCAGCTGGTCTACCAGCAGGGGTTGGGCGTTTCGCCTGCACGAAGGCCATGCCCTGGGAGTGCCATGCTGGCAGGCTTGGGAAGCGGGCTTGCCCCATGGCCTAGGGCCACTGTTCCACTGGGAGTAGTTGGCTAGGACACCAGGCTCCATAGGGTGTTGGGCAGAGCTATGTGCTGCGCTTGGTGAATTCATGCTGGTCTTGGGAATAAGCAGCTTTGAAGAATGGAGACTGAGGTCCTCATGGTTCAAGAAGCTTTCTAGAGCTGCCTGTCATCCCCCATCCCTTTCTGGAGATCAGGAAGGGCCAGGCCTCTATGACGGGCTGACAGCAGTTTATGGCTCTGCTAGGCTCCCATCTCACCCTGGTGCCAACCAGTAGGCTCCCATTTGATGGCTGTGAAAGAGCAGGCGAGCTCTTACCTATTATAGATAAATAGACCCCCCCGAAAGTTCTAATTCCAAGGAGCACACTCAGGAGCCAAGAAGGATGGATATATAACTGCTTGAAATGTCCAAATGAATTTGTACCTGAAAGGATTGTGCTGCCAATTTAACAGGAGCCGGCAATTAAAAAACAAAACAAAACATACTATGGGACAACAGCAAAGGAAAACATGAGAGGGCACGTCCAGACTGCCAGTATTTTGCAGGAGGGATTCAAGTACCTTCTGGGATGTTAGGTTTGCACAACTGAAGTGGGTTAAAGTGCTCTGACACCCCAGCATAACCAATTCAAAGAAAGAAAGAAAACAAACAAACAAACAAACAAACAGACTAAGGAAAGTGACAGGGGATAAAACAAATTCTTGATGGGAAAATGTTTAAACGCCCTGCAAGCAAATCCAGATGAATTCAGAAAGAATGCTCATTATTGTACAACCTCCCCACAAATCAGAATGAATGCTCACCGAAGACCAAATACAATCTAACATCTGCCTAAACTTTGTGCAAGGAAATCAGGATGAATGCTCAATAAGTAGGTTGTCTGAAGGAGTCCAGATTGCAGTGGTTTTGGAGGAATGTCTTCTAGATTGTCAGGAATCGATGAACAGATAGGGTATATGCCAGCGGAAGAAAGCTAGTGTGAAATGGTCCACTGTTATTGAATCCTATAGCTATCCTTTCCTATCCACCCCTGTAGTAATCTCATGTTAGAATTCATGCTGCAATCCAGGACCAGGTCACCTGCATTCTTTTGCTGTTAACTCTCCACAGGTTAGCTTTTCTCCATCATTTTTGGTGGAAAGCTTTGACAGACACCTATGGCGACCACAAGTCTCCTGGCCTTGGCCCTTTCAAGTTTCCAGTCATTTTACAGGTTCTAATGAAGGTGGTCTTTTCAGTTTATGCTAAAGGCCTTATTGCCACACCAAAGTAAATAGCAGGCGAAACTCAGCGCAAATTTGTGCTCAAGAAGAAAAGGTTGTATGAGTTCTTTCTCAGGTTCCAACCCTGTAAAATTTAGCTGCTGCAAAGGCAACATGTTACCCATCCCAGAACACCTTCTACAGTTTATATCTGGTCCATCCAGACTGTAGCTAGTTTTGTTCATCCACAGCCTTAAAGGGCCTGAATTTAAGTGTCTCTGAAATCAAATGTATCCAGTTAGTTAACTTATACCAAATGGCTTTGGTGCCATGAATTTATACTTTTTTAGTTTTAAATGACTAAGAAAAAAATTATAAGCAATAATGTGCACATTATATTTTATTGTCGACATTAAGGATGTGAATTCAGCTTTCAAACATGAGGCTTAAAAGTGCTTCTCCGAAAAATTGGTTTGTAATGTGAATATCACACCTACTTTGTCAGAATGCTCCTTTGCAATACAGGGACCTCTTGACCACCAGATATTATCAGAGAGGAGCTCAAAGTGAATTTAAACTTGACATGTGAGAGGAACAAGGGACCTGTGGTCCTCCAGATAGTGTTGGACTAAAACTCCCACCAGAAGGTGGTTTTTAATGGTCCACTTTGATGCTGAGGCTGCAGCAGGGACTGCCTCATTTCCCCCTTATCCACAGGATACTGTCATCTTATTGTAAGAATCTAGACCTCTGAACCGCGCAATCTGTACTGGTTCATCATTGCCAGTTCCATCTGCCATGGAACCAATGTTGCCTGAAGTATACCGCTTTTCAGAGTAACATAAAATATCAGAGAACACAGGCATTTCCTCACTTGTGCACAACCAGCATATGCGCTCCTGCTGACACAGATGCCAAAAACAGTGCCAAAAGGAGGCAGGGTCAGAACAGGGTGGGGGAATCTCCACTTGGGCGCGTTCCTTGAACAACCGCCCCCCTCCGTAAGTGGGGATTCCTCTGTATCTCCCCACTGCCTCCCCTCCTCTGGACTCCTGCTCTCAAATCCACTTGATTCACAACTTTTTCCTTCCCAAACACACCAGCCCAACTTTCCCTGACAATCTGTTTCAACGATGGACAACTCCCACCTTGCCCTAGTCCATTCGCATTTATGAGTTGGAAGAGGCTGGAGGACCTTTCTAGAGTGCTGGACTAGGACCTGGGAGGCACTGGCAGAGGAAAAGGGGTGCGGGGTGAGCGCACTGCCCCCGGCGGCACAATCCCAGTGGGGTGCCATCGCGGCTCCCCCCTTGCGCTGGGTGCCATGCCCTTGCAGGTGGCACACCATACCCCCAGGACATGCCACGCCCCAGGACACATGCCAGCCATGCCCCCTCCTGCTCTCCGCCACCCCCACCAGAGGTTGAAGCTCCGCCACTGCTGAGAGGCCAGGGTTCAAATCTGTGCTCAGCTATGAAACTCACTGATTGCCCTTGGGCCAGTCATGGTCTCTCAACCTAACCTACCTCTCAGAATTGTTGTGAGGATAAAATAGGGAGAAAGAAGTGGGACAGATCAGTTGGTAGAGCATGAGACTCTTTAATCGCAGGGTCATGGGTTCAAGCCCCACGTTGGGCGAAAGATTCCTGCCCTGCAGGGGGTAGGACTAGATGATCCTCGTGGTCCCTTCCAGCTCTACAGTTCTGTTATTCTAAGAGAACCCCGAATGACTCCTTGAAGGAAAGGTGGGATATAAATGCAATGAATGAATGAATGAATGAATACAAATAATAAATAAGTAGGTTTCTCTAACCTAGTAATCAATAAATCTGTATGCCCATATAAACATGCACCCATTTATCCCAACTTCTTGTACACAAATATCTGTTTGTATCTGTCCTCATACACACGCAGCCTGGATTAACCCTGTTCTCATTACTGGAAGAAGTCTTGTGCTTGTCTGCTCACACACAGATACAAGCTGGGGACTAGTGGTGGTGGGATGGTGGATTTTGCCACACACAGTTCTGAGCTGCCTTTTTATCAAGCCTGGGATCTCAGCGGCACTTGCTAATCCAGTCATTACATCACATTCCTTCACTCTCTCTCTCTCTCTCTCTCTCTCTCTCTCTCTGTGTGTGTGTGTGTGTGTGCAGGCACATGCAGTTAACCCTACAGAGGCTAAATTGGCCTAGGTTAAGGATGGTGCTAATCATGTTCTGAAAAGAGAGTGGACCTTCCCACTCTTAATATTGCTATCCCTGGGTTTTTCTTACTGCTCTCTCTTTTCTCTCTGATTTGTTTTACCTGTGTAGTTTCTTTTTTACATTCCAGAGGCTAATAGTTATATAAATTCAAATGGAATGATGTAGGCAAATGAGTGACTGCATCCCACCCACTATTTGCCCCTAATTATGTTGGATGAGGGGAATATTGCATATGCTCTATACCCAAAAACTAATATGAAGGATTAAGCAGCAACGAGGAAGCCAAAGTTCAAGCTATTCTGCCTCTCAAATTTATTTCTGGGCAAACATTAAGGGCCCAGGGAGCATTTGTAACTATACATATTTTTGAAGAGATTTATTTATTTCGGTACCACCAACATTAAGGGGGGAAATGCCATGGTGATGAACAGCATAAAACCAACAATAAAAAGACATTCATTAAAACAAGTAGAAGATGCATTTGTTCCCTGCTCTTCCCTGCTGCCTTGCAGGACATCTTCAGGAAAGGAAAAGGCTAAGGAGTAAACTCTACTCAAATCCAGAGTGGAGTCCCAAAGACAGTTGGATGGTATCTTGTGTGCCCCCTTGCAGCAACTCTGCGTTGCTCTGCTTTCCTTTGGACCACATCGGTGAGGTGGAGAGTGGGGGGTCTTGTCGTCTGGGCAACCCAGGACCTTCATACACACTGCCTACGCTTGCACCCTGGGGAGGTCACTTTGGTGCAGCAAATGCAGCAAAAACAATGCGGGAGGCAGCAGTTATAAGTTATAAGCTCAACCTGATTAGTGTAAGGTATGCTACAGCCACAGCAGGTGCTGTGACTCTCCAATGGTTTGACTTCACCCCCAAATGCACACTCCTCCATTATCTCACAAGACAGATGGATGCCAACAACGTGACCCCACCCTTCAGCACTCCCACTCTCCACAACAGCTTACCCTCATATACAACAGTCATTAACATGGTAACACCAATACACACTTCAAAAGGAAATTTAAAAACATAATGTGACACCAATTATTAAGAAAGAGAAATAAAACATTTAAACAGAGTTCAAAATGGTTTAATTAAATTAATTAATTAGCTTTACCGAGGCTTTTTAATTTAAAAGCCTTGGTAAATAAGAAGATTGTTGCCTGGCACCAAAAAGACATCAGATTAAGCAAGCCTTCCAGGAGAGAGAATTCCATAAGGGTGGGGGACAGAGAGGTGCCACAACGGTGAAGGCGCCCGCTCTCTGGTCACCATATACAGTCACAATCAAAATTATTCAAGCCCCATTGCAAACCAGATTTATTATCAAAATTTAAAGACTTCCAGCTGTTTGCAATGAGCAAATCAAACAAAAGCAATTTAAATACTTCAACACAACGCTTGTTTCAAGTGGTTTCCCCAAATTCAGCTGAAATTGCAACTTGCACTGGCTTCTCCAGTCTCACTATTCTCACCATTATTCAACCCCCTCAACAGAATCCCTCACAACAGCACAAACACACCAGGTGTTGTCTCAAGCACACCTGATGCAATTAATCAAGATTTGATGGCGGCAGGCACTGAGATTTCAGTGAGCACAGAAAGACACGTTGTAAACAGAGAGAGTTTCCATGCCAGAACTCCAAGATGTACATCTCTACTGGAGAAGACAGTATAAGTTGCATTTTCAGCTGAATTTGGGGAACCACTTGAAGCATCTGTTGTGTTGAGCTATTTCAATTGCTTTCGTTTGATTTGCAAACAGCTGGAAGTCTGTAAATTTTGATAATAAATCTGGTTTGCAGTGGGAACCGAATAATTGTGATTACAACTGTACCTAACCTATGATGGTGGAGGTACCTGTGAAAGGCCTCAGAAGATGATGTTAATATGCATGTAAAGGTCATCTGTGGGTGGTCCTTCAGATGTATGGGTCCCTTGCAAGGGTTTTAAGCATGGGTAGGCAAACTAAGGACTGGGGGGCAAACTAAGGCCCGGGGTAGGCAAACTAAGGCCCAATCGCCTTCTAAATCCAGCCTGCGGACGGTCCAGGAATCGGCGTGTTTTTACTTGAATAGAATGTGTCCTTTTATTTAAAATGCATCTCTGGAGGTACTCTTGCCATGAAACGTACAAGTGGACCTTTTGCTCCCAAGGACACAGAATTGCCATGTTCAGGGAACACGAGTAATAAGATCAGAAAGGCTTTTGCAACCACATCATCATTATCAGAACTTGCTAGTCAAATTGTTTAGATGACATGCACAAGTGTGGAACTGTTTGAAAACTAGACACTTATTTTTTTACACAACAATTTCAGTTTTTCACAAGTTGCTTGAGAAACAAACCACACGTAAAACAACACCCTATAAGGTTAAGATTGTGTTTTTTGGGGGTGGGGTGTAGAATGGTTGTTTATTTAAAGCATTTTTTAAAAATCCTGTTCTTCAGCTGAAAAGGGTTCCTAGAGTGGCTTAAAAATATCAAGGGGAAAGACAGGTTTATAGTCCACAGGCTTATAGTTTAAGAGACACAACGAAAAGGAAAAAGGGATTGAGAGGGAGGAGGGAGGAAAGCAAACTCATGGGCAGTTTCTTAGTTGCAGAGTTACTGTAACAAGCAGCTGGAATGGAAATAAGCTGGTCTTGCAGTGGAGAGGATGGAGAGGCCCTGCATTCCCATCCTCCCCCTCTCCTAGAACCTGATTGGAATAGCTGCTGACATATGACAGTGGAGGGAAGAGCCTTTTCTTCAAACAAAACATTTTTAAAACTGATGGCAAGGCTAATTAAGTGGCCAGATGCAAAAGAGAACTGGGTTCCGGCACCTGTTTTGCAGAAGAGGGAATTCCACAGGTGCAATCTGTCCTGCAAGCAACACCTGCTTAACGTCCTTTTTCTACACATCTATTGAAGGTGCAGGAACCCCCATCCTAGTTTGCATCTGACCACCCCAGGACTGACTGAAGATGATTCCGGCTCACAGTTAAAATGGGTGTACACGCATACACACATTTGGTTTATAGTAAGCTTTCTACTCTGTATGAACAGAAGTCCTGAAATAGGAAGTCAGTTATTGAAGAGATGGCAGCTTTCTGAATGCAGGCCGAAGGAATAGGTTGGTAGCCTACTGACTCCTTCCCTCACCACTTTCCCTGGGCTGCAGTTATCCTTTCTCTGCTCATCCCTCTGCTTTCAGGGGGCCTGTTATTTTGAAGACAATGGCTTGAGACTTGGGAGTTCAGGGTTATAACCCAGTGTGCCAGCCTGGCCCTCTGGGCATCCCTGCTCAGGTGACTTGGGACTATGTAAGCTCATGAATGGGAATAGAAAGGCCATGAATGGCAGACCTTGGATCACCTCATTCAGCCCCCTTGAACTTGAGCTCTTAAGCACTGCATAAGACCCTCCATCCTACTCTCCAAGCAGCCATTCCACCCCCACCCTTCCTTGTTCAGTTTGAATGTGATGCTGCTGGGGGCGAGGACTCCCACACCTTGAATCTCCTCAGCAACAGGATTCATGTATCAATTATTTATTTCTGTCATCGTCATCCTGCTCTTCGGTGGATGAGTGATTCCAGAGTGGGCTGTGAGAAATACAAAATAAAGCAATAGCAGTCAATATAGCATTAAATTAGTAGGGAGGCTCATAACTATCCTATGCGCTCCCTCTCAGCATGAATATCGGGTTGAGCAAGTCTCACTCGCCATCATGTTCAATCCAGGATGTGTCTGTCAGCTGTGAAATGTGTCATTTTACCTAGTGCACTTAATCTGAGAGGGCTGGGCTTCTAGGCTGAATCGCTCTCTGTCTCTGCCATAAGCTTCCATTTCTACAGTAGAAATTTTGGGGGTCTGAGTTATCTTGTTTCCTGGGCCATATATTTTCTCGTTTATGCATGCTGTATTCCAGATTTATTTACGTTGCATTTGAGTCTCCCTTATAGGAGGCCTCAGGGAAACTCCAACCTCCACAGCTCAAAAGAATTTTTGGAGGGGCTTTGCTTTTGTTTTCATGGGGTCTCTGGGCTTGGGGGCCATCCCACAATTGCCTCTGATTCCTCCACCTTTTAGCCGGACAGGATATTTATACATAAAGTATATATGTGTTTCTTAATAGAACCCTGAAGGAGGCAGAACCCTGAGGACTGGGGGCTGGGGTGGGAATGAGAATGGTTCCCTCTAGGGAGCCAGATGTGTGTGTTTGGTGTGCGTAAGCAATCCAGAGCAAAGCATTAAAGTTTCTTCCCCTTATATTGGTAATGGAGGGGAGAGGGGGTTAGCCCTGCCACCCCCCTCAAGTTGTGTTTATGTGGAGGAGCCTCAGCACTGCTGGCCTTGCGCCGTGGTTTCTTGGCAGGCGAGCCAAGAGGGAATGTGTTTCGGTTTGAGTTTCTTGGCAGGCGTGGAGGCTGAGAGGGAAAGGTTTCCTTCAATCCAGCCTAGTACTCAGTTCTCAAATTTATGCCCATCGGCTGCTACTTGGGTGGGCCAGAGGCGGCTGTGCAGAGGGAGGGGAGGAGGGTGACTCCTCACAGGAACAGGCGTTCCCTCCCCATTGGCTGCATTCAGCGCTTACGCCTGCACGCATGTACACACACACAGGCACACTGTGCGTTCCCCTGCTCCCCAGGGAATTGCCATAACATGCTCCAGAGGTGAATCTCCTGAGCCCCTAATAAGAGGCGAGATAGGCTCAAACTCTCAGGCAGTTCTTGCGTGGCTTCAAGCTATGAGAAAAGGTGTGTCTGCGTGTGTGTGCAGGGGAGAGGTGTTGGCTGAGGAGCATATCAAAAAGCACAGCTCTGTGCCATTCGTGCAGCAGGTATGCTGGATCTCTGCAGCTGCTCCAAGGAAGCAGCGTAAGTGCTGAGACACTGTCGGGGTGCTCCCTCCCTGTGGAAATTGTATGGGGTTATTGCAGCAGCAACAAAACAATGTTTGACTGCTCTCCCCCCTGCCAAGCCCTTGCAGCAGTGCCAGTTTAAAGGAAGCCAAACTGTATTGAAGAAAGCAGCCAGTTATGAATATCCCTGTTTCCTTCTCACATCTTGAAAACCTCTGTGCTAGCTGGGCAAGGTTTATACAGGACAAGCTGAAGGAGGCCTTGCAGAGGGTTGCCAACTCAGGGCCGATCCACACAACTCTTTTACAGATGGTGAAAGAAACAAGAGGCTTTTTCTACCTGCTGAGCTGCTGAACCACTCCTGTGGAATTAGCCCACTAGAACAGTGGTTTTCAAACAGTCTGCTTGAATGATGGCCAGGAGTGCCACAGGCAGCTCTGGCCTTCTGTCCCTCCTCTGCTGCCCTCTTGCATCTCTGCCTCCCAAAGTCTTGCACAGCTGTTTGTTGCAGCCGCTCTGGCTACAAGCTCCTCAGGTGAATGGTGACTCTGGGGCTTGGCCAGGGGGTGCTGGTTGCCGGGAGCTGAGTCCTCCAGCCCTTGCTGTTGGGAATAGACAGACAAGTGGGAGACCAGGCAGGCAGGCACTATGCTGGCCTGCCTTGTGCTTGCTGTGTGCAATGTCTGCCTGGGAGATGAGTGTCCAGTGCCAAAGGGGAGCTTTTCTGCCATGCAGGCCCAGTGGCACCTGCTTCTTCCCAAGGTGAGTAAGGTGCTGGCTTCACATTCATCTTTGGCCAGTCTCTGTTGGGCCACTAAGGCTGGGGATATCCTCTTCCCAGGCCCCTGGTGGGGGGCGTGAAGAAGCACCTCTTTGGGGGGCAGAGGGGCGGTTCAGAGACCAGGGATGGTGGTGGGGCTGCCTGGAGCACTCCCAGGGAGAAGGGAAAGGAGAGGAGGCTGAGGAAACACTCTACAAGGGGGGGTGTTCAAAAAGGGGTGAAGGGCTGCCAGCTCTGCAGGAAAGGGGGGACACAACTGGGCTTCTGAGGCTCAGAGCACGTTTCCCCACAGGGGAGCCGCAGAAAGAATATAGTTGGTCAAGGGAGCCATGGACACAAAAAGGTTGAAAATCTTTGCACTAGATTATCTGTTCCAGGGGTAGCCAACATGGTGTCCTGCAAGATGTTGTAGACTACAGCTCCCATAATTTCTGACCGTTGGCCACACTAGCTAGGGCTGATGGAAGCTGGACTCCAACCTTTAAAGTACACCATACCTTTAAAGCACACTGCGGCCCCCAAAGAATTCCAAGAACTGCAGTTTGCCCCTCACAGAGCTACAATTCCTGGCACCCTTTTGGAATTGTAGTCCAAAAAACCTACAGGGCACTTCATTGGCTGCTACTGATCTAGTGCAATTCCCCGCTCTAAGGCAGGTATCTGACACCTAAATCATCTCTAACAGGTGGCTGCACAACCATGGCAAATGTGTCAATGTGTGCCCACACCAGTGCCATGGTTACAGAGGGGGGCTAGCCAGTTTTTTGCCCTGGGCGAAGCCTCCAGAGGGGTGTCATTGAGGCTCCCTGCCAGTGTCTTTGTGTGTGTGGAAATGTGCATGGGGGGTGCCAAACTTGGTCTTTGACCCAGGTGAAAGAAAGTCTAGTTTTGCCCCTGGCCCACACCATGACACGTGCATTTGTTTGCTGGACCAGCTATATAAAGGTGTGTTGTGGCAAATTCAGCATCACGTGTAGCTCAGAATGGATTACAGTTACAAAATATACATAAATTAGAATAAAATCCTTCCAATTAGCAGATCACAGCAGGCAATTAAGAATCCAACATAAAACAAAGAAAGAACTGGAAAACTATCCTCTGATGCCAAAAGAGACTAAAGTTGACATCAAGTAAACCTCCTTGAGAAGGGAGTTCCAAAAACAGGGTGCCACAAGTGAAAAGGCTCTGTCCCCAGGAATCTGATGGAATACTTTTGATGGCAGAAAAACATGGAACAGAGCCTCTAAGGCTGATCTCAGTAGCTGGGCAGGGTCATGTGAGCAGATGGGCCTTTACTTCATCTTGTCCTAAAATGGCTTAATTTGAGCTAAGACTACAAATGTATTTGAGTGTGTACAGGGTTCCTTTTGCCTCGCCAGAAAGGTCAAAAGGCATGACACTTGCTACAAATAGTTGTCTATAGTATGCTGATATACACTAGCCCCATGCAGGCAAGTGGTACATAAGAGTACCAAATGTGTGAAGCGATAACCAAGCGGTGTCTATCAGAAGGGGGTTGTGTGGATACAGATGTTCATGCCTAGGCCTAATTCAGATTGATCTGATCACACATGTTTAGCCCATGCAATCTGATTAGCCCACCATAGGTACTGAATGCTTGAATGGGCTACTAAAAGCATCTAAATTGTCTGTAACCATGCAGGAAAGTGTGTGTGTGTGAGAGAGAGAGAGAGAGAATAAACAGCTATAAACAGCTCACTGGAAGTTTCATCTTAGTATTATATGGCACACACGCACACACAAGGACAAAGTTGGTGTTAGAAATTACTAAGAAGAAAACAGGATTGATAATGAAAACACAAAAATCATAATGCCATTACAGAAATCTATATATAAATCTATGCTTCAGCATAAATGTCTTTTAGTTGTGACATTTTATCTAAAATATAATATATTGGAGCTGAAGAAGGTTCAGAAAAGGGCAGCTTATCAGCGAGATTTATCATTTTCCCTAGAAGTCTTTAAAAGTTGAGAGGGTTTTTTAAAAAAAAAATCTTTTAAAAAATGAAATTATGAACACTATGGAGAAATTAACTCTCCTATCTCTCAAACCTCAAGGTCATCCAATAAAACTGATTAGCACTGAATTCCTTAAGTTATGTAGCAGCTGTGTGAAAATGTATGTGGCAGATCATTGGCTTAGATGGGGTTTGATAAATTTGGATAAATTCCCATTCAGGGAAGTTTTTAATGTTTGGTCTTGTATTGTGTTTTAATTTGTTGGAAGACACCCAGAGTGGCTGGGGGAACCGAGCCAGATGGGCGAAATAATAATAATAATAATAATAATAATAATAATAATAATAATAATATAGGGAAAGGCGTAGATTTATCAGTAGGTATCATTTGGGATGAAGAGTCAGTCTTTTTCTCATTTCTGTCAGTTTTTCATGTGTTTATGTGTGTTCTTTCCTGTTTCCACATCAATCTGATTTATTTTTAAGGATATTCGCATTATTCTCAATGTGTTTTTTCTCACAAAACACATCACTTATGTATGTGCTTTAACCTAAAAAATCCTTTTATATGCGTGTTGATCCAAGAATAGTATCACAAAATGCAGAGAAGTGAAAAAAACAAAAGGATAAACTGCTTCCCAATCTGTGTACTATTCTGTGAAGTGTGAATCTGGTTGCTTTGCTTAAAAATGCAG
Organism: Podarcis filfolensis; assembly: GCF_964270895.1. Lineage (NCBI taxonomy): Eukaryota > Metazoa > Chordata > Lepidosauria > Squamata > Lacertidae > Podarcis > Podarcis filfolensis. Next base: position 120,892,425 of record NC_139605.1, on the reverse strand, counting down.
GCTGAACAAAATCCTCACGGATCCCTAGGTATGAGCAATAACAGCTAATAATAGAACATTCATTTTCAGAAGCATGTAGAACATCTGATTCCCAGATGCTGGGCATGGCCATGGCCATAATGTCTTCTCCCCACCCCCACCTTCTGGGGCATCTGGATGGCTGCCGCTGGAGAGACGCACTGCGGGGATAGAAGCCTTTGGTGTGATTTAGCAAGGCCCTATTTGAGGACCCTTTAATGTGCTGTGTGAGAGGCTGGGGCAGGAAGGATTACTCAAGCCTCCTCCTGGTTTTTCTTTATTTATTTAGCAACCCTTTTCTTATGCAAGCATTTTGAGTCTCAGTTTCCCATCCATATAAGTGGGGATTATATTATGCATGTATAACCCTACCCTGCCTTGCAGGATAGGCTGGGATAATGAACAGGATAAAGATCACAAGAAAAGGCACAGAGAGGTCAGTGTGAAGGGTGTGCTGGTACCTTGGAGAGGAAAGCAGAGTGTGTAAGGAAAGGATGAAACCCAATGTGTTAGAGCAGGGGTAGGCAACCTAAGGCCCGGGGGCCGGATGCGGCCCAATCGCCTTCTCAGTCTGGCCCACGGACAGTTCGGGAATCAGCATGTTTTTACATGAGTAGAATGTGTCCTTTTATTTAAAATGCATCTCTGGGTTATTTGTGGGGCATAGGAATTCGTTCATTATTTTTTTTCAAAATATAGTCTGGCCCATGGTCTGAGGGACGGTGGACCGGCCCATAGCTGAAAAAGGTTGCTGACCCCTGTGTTAGAGGTACAAGCATGTCACTTAATTATTTATTATTACATTTATACCAACCTTTCCTCCAAAGAATTCAAGGTGGCATACATTCATTTTATCTTCACAACAACCCTGTGAAGGTAGGTTAATGCTGAGGCTGGCCCTGGCCCAAAATCACACAGCGAGTGGAGATCTGAAATTTGGCCCTCACCGCGCTGATTAAATTGGCTGAGCTTTAGGGCCATCAAAGCCCTGAATATTTTGACAGTTGGTGCTAACTCTAGAGCGTTAAATAGACAGTGCTAATCCTACACTTGTGCCTCTGGATGGGTAGTAAAAACCCATGCCAACAAACCCAAAATAATGCTTCTTGCAAGCAGTGGCGAAGCTGCATGCTCCGCTACCGGGGGCGGAGAGCAGGCGGGGCTGGCGCCCCCCGGGGGCATGGTATGCTACCCGCGAGGGCATGGCTCACGTTCTGGGGGCGTGGCACGCTGCCTGTGGGGGTGTGGCGTCTGAGGTGCAGGGGGCGCGGCACGTGTCCAGGGGGCCTGCCGCGATGCGGTCTGCTCCCTCCGCACCCCCGTTCCTCCGCCAATGCTTGCAAGAGTATAACTGATGCACCCTAAGGTGAGAGTTAGCCCCACTGGGCACTAACAGGCCAGCTCAGTGCTCGATTTCTGGGAAAGAAATTCCCACTGACTTCCAACAGAAAGAGTTTCCCAGATAATTGTGCATAAAACTAACAACATGATCTTCTGTGTGTTTACTTGGAAATATGTTCAAATGAATTTAGTGAGACGCACAGAGAGAATCTTGTGCCTTCATCCAGAAGGAAGCCCCACTGAATTCAGCTGGCGTTACTCCCAAATGTGAGCAAGCATGGATTTGCGGGCTCAGGCCAACAGATCAGCTGGGGAAGAGTGGGTGCTCTGGGTGCTCCTGGGGCATGGCAGAAATTGAATTCTAAAAAAAGAGAGGTGTCGCGGCCAGCTAAAAGCCACACACTTCACTAAGAAACACCTACTCGTAACCCAAAAATATGGGGCCAGGCTGGGATTAGTGCACTCCGTGGATGCTTCTGCTACCAACTGCTCAGATTGCTTGCTTTGGCATAGTGGCTCTCTTGTTTCATATGTTCACTAAGTTTGTTTTACTGTTAGAATCTCTGACCTGAACGCCCAACTGGGTCCTGCTACTTTCCTTATGGTGCTGAAGCTGGACCTCTGTCTTCTGGATTCTGACTTGTATTATGGCCTAGACCAGGGATGGGGAATTTTCTTTTTAGTCTGAAGGCCAAATTCCTGGAGGGGAGGAGCAACATATGTAAATTTTATGTGTGTACAGCAGGCTAGGTTCTATACACGTTTAACATACCCCTCTCATACTTGCCAAAATTTCTCTGATGAAAATAGAGGTGTCCTATTCAATAATAATAATAATAATAATAATAATAATAATAATAATAATATATGTTGGAAGCTGCCCACTCCAGGCGGCTTCCAACATATATAAAAACGTGGTGAAATATGGAACATTAAAAATAACTTCCCTATACAGGGCTGCCTTCAGATGGCTCAGCTGTTGGATAACTCCATACCCACCAACTTTTCTCTGATGAAAATAGGGAAGTCCTAAGTAAAAGTGGGACATTCTGGGATCAAATCAGAAGCTGGGACAGGTTCTGTAAATCCAGGATGTCCCTGGAAAATAGGGACACTGGGAGGGTCTCCCCTCATCATCCAGGCAAGCAAGCGGTGCTGTCAGCATTCAGGGACACATTCCAGCCAGGCAAAAACACTCTTAAGAGAATGCAAAGCAGGGCCGGAGGGATGGAGGCTGGGGAGAGTCTTGGGGGCCAGGTAGAGAGGCCTTGGAGGCCACATTCAGCCTTGGGTGATGTTCCCTATATCTGCCCTAGACCTAATCTTGGAAAGACCCTCACTGATGCTGGTTAAGGAGGCTAGCTTGACAATGCCAGTGAAAAGAACATCCACATCTTTCTTTGACCTCCAAGTTAAGAGGTAGAGGGTTTTTTGTGCCCTATAGCATTTCTCCCTGTTAACATTTTCCCACAGTGTTGCAGCATGTCACATGGTGTGGGTGACCATTGGATGTTCTGCTGTGGCATCTGTGTAACTGAAGAGAGCAAGATGCATGTCATCCAATGTTTTTAAAATGAAGGGAGGTGCCCTTTTTTTACAGCAAGAGTTAAGGTGGCTCAGCTTTATAGTGGGGTACAGTGGTATGAGCAGAGTACTGATTATATTGTAATTTTCCATGAAATAGTAGAATTGTGTGAGGAATTCCACTTTCTTTTTTAAAAAAGCAAGTATCTAGCCAATGGTATATTTGAATTTGAAATTCTGTGGGCAACCTTTTCTGAAATCTCATAGACCAAAGTGGGGGCTGAGTGATATTTTCAGTGTGTGAAGATGGCCTTTCAATGCCTTGCATAGCAGCATACTCTCCTCTGTGATTAACAAAGCTAGAATAAATTATGAAAATTGCACAAATTGCATAAGAAATGTATGCAACATTTGCTTGGATTACACAATTTAGACATCTTGCAGAATTTAGCTTTTCTTGGTGCAGAATTTGCATTGGATGGATATAGAATTTTAACTTTTCTATTGTTATTATTGCTGAGTAAAAAAATTAAGTGGAGCAACACACTTCCATTGGCTTTAGCAGCTGACACTCCCAATTCAAGACTTTTCGGAAAAAAATGCGTCTATAAATGTCTCTTAGGAAATGCATTTTTACATCGAGAGAGAGAGAGTTATTTTCTCTTTTCCATTTTTGTTAAACAACTCAAAGGATTTTTAAGAATGTCAAAGTAGATACAGAAACTGGCTTCCTACCAGCTAAATAGGCAGATTTGGAGTGTACAAATCCGCTACACCAATTGGGATAAATAGTGAGAAAATGTTGTATCTGTATGGTGCTGCTGAAAGGCATAGCATGGTTATGTGCTAGTTCATGCATGTGCAAAGATGGGATTCACATATTTTGATGTGTTTGTGAATTATGTATGTTGGGTGCTGTGCTTGCAGCCTCACCTCCTCGGTTTGTTCTGGGATAAAAAAACAAAAAAACAAAACCCAGCCCTACAAAACTAATGAAATTCTGATGTACTCCAGAATGACTCTCCCGTGACCCTGCCCTTTCCTCTGGCCAGTTCTGTGGGTGGAATGGAAAAAAGGATGGAGGGGTGAACTCTCCTGACACAGAAGCTCGGGGCGGGGGGGCGGTGCTCCTTATACCTGATTAGGATTTATTGCTATTCTAATTACTGTTGTCACTTCATGGGCAGGTGGGGAATTTGATATTCTTAAAGCCCCAAATGTTAGCTTTTTTTGAACTGATCTTCCGCTACGTGCATTCAGCTTGCGCCAGATCCCACCCAGGTTCAATGTTCCGCATGAACAGCATATAGAACAGCACAAACACAGTCAGAACTCTGGTTCTTCTTCTTCTGCACTGAATGCAATTCAGTGTTCCTGTGCATTCAGGTCATAGAATCCTGAGTACGCGCAGGTCTGGGTTGCAGACTCTGTTTGAGACATTTTAACTAGTGTCTTATGAGGGGGACATTGGGGGATGAAGGTGCTTTGTTTGGGGCCCCTGTCACCCAGACCTGATGCTCAGTGCTTGCTGTTGTCCAGCTGCTGGTCACTGTGAGAAATGCCGCTAGTCTCTTTCCCAGGTCGAGTGTGTTCCTTGCAACACCCGCCCTGCTGATAGCTTATGGGGACATGTAAGCTGGTCCTGCTTTCTGTCCACACTCTCCCGTGACCCTGAGAGCTCCTGCCATCCTGAAGTGCCTTGGGAGGGGTCTCCTGCTCATCTTTCTACTCTTGCTGATGCAGCTGTGGCAACCTTGCTGTGTGGTCTTTTTACAAATAACACAGCCATTCAGCAAAAAGTAAGGCACTAGGTGCACCAAAGTGCAATGGCAGTGAAGTCAGCCTCTGTGTCCTGCCATTCTGGTGCCAGTTTCCTGCAATGTGGAATGCACAGTGAACATTCCTGGTGATATATGTTCCCACCACCCCATTCTCCGCAGTGGTGGATATATATTCTAAACTGGCAAATGTGTGGTGAATTTTTTATTTTTAGAATCAGAGGTTTGACACTCAAAGATTTTGCAGCGGTGGTCAGTTTTTGACAGTAATTATATAGTAATTGATATATAGTAATTGACAATGTATAGTAATTTTGACAATGTTTTTCCTCTCTCTCTATATATATATATCACATCATCATCGGCAAAATCCCATTCAGTTCTAGTTCAATATACGTAATGCAAATTAGCTAGGTTTAGGGTAACCAAAAATGCACTAGAGTAGCATATTAAGACAGTAAGTGTGTGTCTGTACACACACACACACACACACACACACACACAAAATCATGTGCCACGAAAAGCTGAATTCTGTGACTTGTATAAATTGTGCAAATCAAAGCCATTTCATAGATTTCCTTGACTGTGACACTAAGTGTGGAATTAAAAGGATATAGAGAGAGTAGATAGTAATTGGTTCAGAGTTCATCCATAGATCAGGAGGGTTGAGTTACGCAAGAGCAGATGATGAGATGGTAAAGGCAAAAGTATGTGATGGGGTGAGGAGAAAGAAAACATTTTCTCCTAATGGAAGGGGCAGAATCTTCACTTTTTGGGGCGTGCAGAATAATAGTTTAAATATAATGATTTTTCTGCATTATATGACTTCAGTATGTTTGGGGGTGAGGGAAGATAGTTTGTACCCTTACTTTTGAAGATGTATGTTGAAATCCCACATTGGAGCAGTGTACATGTTCTTTCCTGCATGGAGACTGTCATGGGTCCCCAAGTCCACTCAATTCTGCAATCCCAGATTCCAAAGTTTGCATTTTACGCTGTGTGACTTTTTGACATCTCTCCATCCCCCATCCCAATTTCATCTGACTGGGTGGTTTCCTGTAGTGCTTCAATATTGAAAAACTTGTCACACTTGGACAGAAGCATAAAATGAGAACATTGCAGAAGCCAGAGGTTTCAGTGAAGTCTCTGCAAAGTGAAAGAACTCCTTTCTCCAACCAGAACATAGAGTAACCAGTGACATAGACATGCCTGATATGCTCACAATTTGCATCATTTATTTGAGAGCATGCAACACACTGAGGATTTGCCTGGTGTGAGACTTTCAGTGAGCATTTTGCATGCAGAACCTCATCAGCGGGATAGTTTGTAGTCATTCAATCTTTATGTGGCATTCTCGGAATGTACCCAAAGCATCCTTTGTGCCAACTGCGTGATGCATCTTGCCATAAATGTATACACTCCCATTTGTGTGCATGCCCATCTTCCCAGGCGCTCAATATACATAGTATATAAAATCCCTGAAGTTTACATGCTCAAAGTTAAAATCTGTATGACGTGTTCTTGTACAACAGTTTAATATGCAAAAAAAACCCACCCCTGAATCTCTCTCTCTCTCAAGGAACATAACAATTCTGCACCTGTCCATCTCAGTCCTTTAACATGTATCCGAACCATTTTGGGGAAATATGTTGACATCCCGGTAATCCACTTAACCCATGACTTAGCATGCAGATTTGGTTGTATGAATCAACTCTGAGTCAAAATTAAAAACTGCTGATCAAGGCCAGAGCCTGAAGTCGAACAGCACTATTACAGCAAATTAATTTCAGTTAATTGGAGTTGCAAAACAGCGAACCAGGGACGGAGCAATGGAGAACCTCTGAAACAACAATGGGACACTAGCGCCGCCCAAGGCGTGATGGAGAACAGCAACAACTGACAAATGATAGACACTGTAATGTATTTTGAAGACAGGAAGAAACACTACGGACAGAATAATTGCCACACACAGGAAGGAGTTTGGATGCTTCATCTGTAGGTGTAGAAATAATTTAATGTGTCAATACGAATGGAAGTCATTAAAACTGTAGTTGCGATATAAGGGATTGGTATTTTAACTGGAGCTGTAATTGAAATTTATAAGATCTTGGAAAGCAGAAACAAAATAAATAAACCATTAATTCTGGCATGCAGAGGGCCACGTAAATTGTATAATTTGGCATTTCAGTGATTTGTATCATTAATTGCATTATAATTTGGCATTGTTATAATGAGGCTATTATTGGATTGTAGTAACTGAAAACTAATAAAAATTATTATTTAAAAAAAATCAGTTAATTATGAAGGTAGTGCCAGGAAAAGAAGAGGTGTAGTGAGCATCACCCCACCCAGCTTAGCTTTCATTGTTGTGATCTGAATTATCCCTGGATAATCAAGGCAATAACAGACTCTTGTGGCACCTTAAAGACTGTCATATTGTGGCATAAGCTTTCATTGGCCCGAGTCCACTTCACTGAATGCATGAAGTATACCCCCAAACTGGCAGGCATAAATACGCCTGTGGTTGGAGATGGGAAATGCAGAGGAGTGAGGTCAGAAGTGTGTGTATGCACGCAAAAATAAGAGTTCGTCCACACCAGGGGTAGGCAACCTAAGGCCCGTGGGCCGGATGCGGCTCAATCGCCTTCTCAGTCTGGCCCGCGGACGGTCCGGGAATCAGTGTGTTTTTACATGAGTAGAATGTGTCCTTTTATTTAAAATGCATCTCTGGGTTATTTGTGGGGCATAGGAATTCATTCATTCCCCCCCCCCAATATAGTCCGGCCCACCACATGGTTGGAAGGACGGTGGACCGGCCCACGGCTGGAAAAGGTTGCTGACCCCTGGTCCACACTTCCACTTGTCCCATGCCTAGAAATCATAGGTCCAAGTGGTTTTCTGCTTGTCCTGCGCTTTCTAGCTGAGGGTCTGAGTGATTTTGCCTTTGCCTCGCTTCTTTCCCTCTGAAAACCTACTCTATGGTGATAAATCAAAACAAATGGCATTTGTGGAAAACCCAATTGCCATTTTTTCTGATTCAATGCTAAATAGCAGGTTTCCCCAGGGGAAAGTGGTGGTGTGGATAATCCTCAAATCAGTGATAGTTTTGTAAAAAAAAGCCAAAATAGTTACAGTGACAGTTGACAAGGTTGTGTTGGGGATAACATGAACATCCTTACACTGATAAACTAATATAAAGTGATGCAAATTCAGTCAATCATTTTATTTGTGTTCTGCCTTTTTATAACATGTAAAAAGAAATACAGTACATAATTACAAACATAACAAAAGTAGTCAAAAAGTACATTTTGAACAATTTCCATGTCAGTCATAGGATCTAAAATGAGGATGCAAAAATTAATATCAATAACAGTGACAATCCCTCCCCCCCCCCGCCACCCCCCCCAAAAAAAAACATTACCCCAAATTCTTACCTTTCTTTTCTTGAGGCAATCAGACTGTTTCTCATGCAATGGGAAGTCAGACTTGGAGGGTAAAACAGCTGAACAGTTTGGAGACAAGAATGGTGCTAGTAACTGTGCTCAAACAGGTGTGTACAAAGGGGCAGTCACAAAGTTATTTATTTATTTAGTATATATACAGTATGAGAGCGAATTAACTTAACAGGCAGTAAAGGTTGCTGTTGGCATCTGTCTGTCTCGAGAGACCATGGAGTTCGCCTCTGGGGGTGAAGTCAAACTGCTGTGTTAGGAGCACCCAAGTCACCTTCCCAGGGCGCAGACCTGGGCAGTGTGTATGGGGGTCCTGGGCTGCCCAGACAACAAGACCCCCACCCCCCGCGATAAAGATATTCTCGCAGTATCCTGTAGCAAGAGTAAGAAGCTTCACATTTAAACTAAAAAAAATGAGTATGTTCTTTCTCCAAATGTTTCATTTCAAAAGGAAATAAAAAGTGCCCATCTCTCAAGAAATTTGTTTTCATACCTAATATCCCCTCTTGCACGGAGTTATAGATTAATCTATAAATCGTTGCCCGTGTCAAGTAATTTATTTTAAAACATGACTTTTCCTATCCACATTTCTTTCCTTCATTACTTCAATGCTCATGTTCTTGTTTTGCCTCTGGGCAAAATTTTAAATATACTGATTTGGAGATGGAGTTGTACTTTTCCCACACTTCACCATGGGTGATACATGGGTGCAGAAAATTAAGACTCCCTATTGAGCCTTTCAGCCAGATTTAAGTAAGCAGCGGAGAGACACTGCTGTAAAGTAGGCTCCTGTATCATTTGCCACGTGGTGTATGTGTATATTTGCAAACCATGAAGTTCCCCCAACCCAAGCCCATGGCTGATAGCCTCCAACTTCTGCAAGGATGTTGCCATTTTGGCTGCATGAGAATCCACATTTGGATAATGGGTTTCCTGGTAATATACAGTATAGGGTGATGGCAATTTATCTTAATTGCTACAGCAGAAGCAGATGGTGTCAAGTTCCCCTTTCCATGTCCTTATGCCTGGTGGAATCAACCCTCTCTGGGCACGCATTTGCGATTTTGTGTCTTCTCCCCCTGCCCCCCTCCCTCCCCCTGGATCAGGCAGGCTGCAAGACTTGTCAACACGGCACTTCAAACCACTTGTGGGCCATGCTGCCTGTACAGAGGGGGTTTGTGGCAGACGGGTGTGTGAGGGTAAATAGTTGAGTTTGTTCAGGAATTAGCTGGCATTTGTTGAATAGGGAAGGGAGCAGGCGAGTGGAGTGGTGAGAAGGAGGAGTGTTTGTGTGTCAAACAAGAGGACTGGGAAGGACATCCCTTGGTGTGACACAGATCTCAAGCTAAGTGTCCACTGGAATTTACCATGCTTGTGCTCAGGACTAGTGTGGGTTGGCAATGGAGCACAGAGCCTGTCCTGCAGCCGATTGCCTACCTCTCCAATTGGTCCTAAATTATGGTTTGTCTCCACCAGTCAATTTCTGCTAAGCTTGTAAAATAGCAGCTTGTGCAGACAGCACCTAGCATGGCTTGCTTCGTGCTCCACTTCCAAAACGATTGCTTAATTTAGTGCTAAAATCAATGACTTGTAAATCAGCTGCTAATTTTACCCCGGCGTCCCATAACATCTCAAAATGCTGTTTTGATTTCAATTACCTAATTCCCTTCATTCTGCTTATTGTCCTTCTCCCCCTTCTCCTCCTCTTATTTGAATCTGATTGTGGTAATGCCTGGTTATCCAGCATTTGCACAGGCATAGCCTGGTTCCCCATCCTCCAGGACTGTTTATATTCTGTGTTAAGAACTAGAACACCTGTATTCGGTGACCTGTATGACTTAGTTTAGAGGAAAAGCCAGATTAGCAAAACATCAACAAAGAATTAAACAGTAGTGACACCTTAAAAACTAACATATTTATTGAATCATAAATGTTTATGGAGTCCCTCCAGACATCCTTTTTATTGTGCATTTGTGATTCTTTGCACTCATGATGATATCGGGGTGGCTGTTTTCAATCCTGCTTTCAATAGCATTTGTGCCTGCAGAGGTTTCTGAGTATACATGCTGTTTTGTTTCCAGTCAGGGCATGTTCCATAACAACTGGCTGAAATCCTGTAGCTTTTCATATCACAAATGTGTGTTTTGGAGGGAGTGGGAGGGTTGCACTTTTGTTGCACTATAGTGCAATAGCGCCTCTCCAGATGGCAACAGTGCATTAACACTGGGGAACCATCACAAAACAACTAACAGAGCAGAATGAGGTGTGGATGGTTCAGTTTAAATCCACCGCTAAAGCTTATTATTGCAGAATGTTGCCGAATAAACCTACAAAAAAACCCCAAACCCAAACCCCCACCCCTCCACGAGTCCCGAGAGACCCATGCACATCACCTGATGCGTATAGTTGGCAGAAACACTCATATGCATTCATAAGAATTGAAAGCAGTGAGCCCAAAAGGCCATGAAATGCAGAATGTGGTCTGTGAGATTTTTGTGCAAAGTTCTGTGTACAAAATAAGCACAGTGAGCCAGGGCTATTTTTCTAGAAAAAGCGGTGCCGGAACTCACCATGAACATCTCATTCATTTTATTAGAATGGCAATGGTGCCCACCTGAGAGGTGCCGGAATGGAGTTCCAGTGAGTTCCGGCTGGGGGAAAAAACCCTGACAGTGACCATACACAGTAGCAGCAGTTCGTAATAACACAATCTCCCTGGATTTGCTGTTAATTTTACCTGTACTGGTAGAGAAGTCTTCACCATGTGCTGGTTCTGTGTCACATGGATATGTCTGCAGCTAATTAAAAAATGGTCAAACGGGGAGAGTATAAATAAGCAAGGCCGGCTCACTCATGAGGCAAGGTGAGGTGACCACCTCAGGCGGCAAGATCCTCAGGAGCCCCTGAGACCTGTGGGTATACAAATTATTATAATAATAATCTACTGCCCATCTTTCTTCCCCTCTTGTTCCTGCTGTGTGTCTTTCCCAGGCGGGGTGAAGGAGGGCGCCATTTTAGGGTTCACCTTTCCCCATATCCAGCTTTCTGCCCTTTGGCTCTTAGCTGGTCAGAAACAGCATCTCATGATTTGCAAGCTGATCTCTTGATTCCAGGGGAGAAGTGTGCCAGCTCTAGACTTTTGCACCCATTACAGAGCCCAGATCTTCAGTGCCTCCCTGAATTTGCTGTCTGAGGGAAGTTCTCTTGCTCACAATGGATGCAAAGGCATGAGTGCTGAGCTGGGCTCTTGGGCTGTGCTTGAAGCCTTCGGGACATCCTAGAGCCAAACCTGGGGAACGGAGAGCGTCTCAGCACACAGCGTAACCCAGCCCTGCCCAAGGGCAATGGCAAGAGGGAAGAGGCTTTTTCAGTTTGCAATATCATTATGGACTTAATCACCAGGGAGATAGAAATTGTTTTGTAGATGTAGAGTAGGTGTGTTGGCTGACAACTAAGGATGCTTGGGTTCCCTTAACCAGTTCAGTTTTTGCTGCAACAGGTGAACACAGCTCCCCTCTGGAAACCATTCTGCTGAGCCTTCAAACTCTGCCTTACCTTTGGGCCTCCCCCAAAGGTAACATGTGCTTAACATGTGCCATGAGAAAGTGTGATGCTCACTGCATGACCTCTTCTGGGTGTACAGGGGTTGGGTCAGCATGGAGTCCTTTTTGAGCAGCTGAAATATTTCTGCTGGCCTGCTGTTTGACAAAGAAGGAATGGGGAAGAGGGCTGAATACATCTTTCCATATAGCCATTTACCTGGATTTAATTATATTTTTAAATGCCACAAAGCATGCACAGAGCTTCAGCTGCTGGACTGCAAAGAAGAACCCATTGATTCAGCTAGGCATATCAAGGCAGAAGTTTGCTTTCAAACTTGCCAAAGCAGGAGTGGGGAACCTTTGTTCAGCCTGAGGTTCGTATTCTTTTGAGACCTCATTCCAGAATGGTGGGTGGGGCCACAGATATTATCATAAGCCATAAGCCATGCAGAAGTCAGAGGATCCGTACCCTAAAGGGATCTGATCTTTCTCTTTCTTTATGATCTGATATGTAACAACAAGTTGGGCACGTGAAGAAAGAAGATGGGTAGATGGGGGTGAAGTTTCAAAGGCGCACAGCTATATTGTCAGCACAGTAAAATAAAGGCAACCTGTTGTAACATCCTAATGCTAATTCTGTGGTTTAAATAACAAAGGGTCCTTGTAGGACCTTCAGGCTTCACAAATTTATTGTGGTGTGAAATTTCTTAGGCTGGAAGGAACCTTCATGAAGTGATTTGGAGACATTTGGTATCTAGAGCATGGGCAAAAGGCGTTTGTAAAAGCTCCATCATTTAGTGTAGCAGCACATACACTTTGGAACACTTTGGAATCAAGCAGGCACTTTCACTGTATTCTTTTCAGCACCTGCTAAAAACATTCTTGCTTAGACAAGACTAATCCAGATGCTTAGAAATTTTGGTGTGAATCTCTCTTTAGTATTTTAACTTCTTGTATGTTTTAATGTATTGAATTTTTTCCCTGATTTTAAAAATCTTTTTGTAAACCACTTTGAGGTTTTCCCCAATCAAGCAGTATATAAATTTTATGACACAAATGATTCAAATGTAAGAGCTAACAGTGGGTGGGTGTCCCACTCTGCTGTGCGCATGTCAGTTCTGAACTCAGAGCAGGTATTTTGCCACTGCAGGGGGCGGGGGGAGAGGGAGAGAGAAGCTCTCCACGCTTCAGGAAGCTATCCGCAAGCCTTGCGCGCCCGGCGGGACCTCCCGCCGGGCGCGCGAGGCTTGGGGCGGCAGCCTGTTCTGTGGGCTTCCCCCGCCCCAGCCCTGCGGCTGGGGGGGGGGAGATAATTTTTTTTTATTCATTTCCCCCCAAAAAAACGAGGTGCGTCCTATGGGCCAGTGCGCCTTATAGGGCGAAAAATACGGTATGTCCATCTGGGCTGTTTGCACTTTTCTGTAGGCATGCAGGGAAAACAAACCATGATCCCTGGCTTAGCATTATGCATGGTTGCCAACCAGATCTAGAAGTCAGATTTTCTAGATGATGTTTCAGTTGAGATTCAGGCCTGGTTTGGGTGTGGAAACAGCCTTGATTGCCATGCCTGTGTTGGATGAGGGACAGGGGAATGTGATTCTGTTGAGCCTCCTCAGTTTGTCAGCAGCTTTTGATGCCATCAGCTTTGGCATCCTCCTGAGACAACCGTCGGGGGTACTGGGGTGCTGCATTGCAGTAGTTCTGCTCCTACTTAGATAGCCATCTCCATAAGGCAGTTCTTGGGGAGCATTGCTTGGCTCGATGGGTACTTAGGCATGGGGTCCCACAGGAGTTGGTTCTGTTCCCCATGGTGTTTAACATCTGCATGAAGCCACTGAGTGGTTTAGAGTGCATTGTCATCCATACACTGAGGGCCCACAACTCTTCTCCTTTCTCATGTTCTGCAGGTAAGGCAGTGGATGCCCTGAATCCATTCTTGGTTGTGATAATGAACTAGATGAAGGCCAATAAACAGATGCTGTTAGTGGGTGGCTCCTCTGACAGGCTGAGTGGTGTGTGGCCTGCTCTAGATGGGGTCACACTGGCTCAAAAAAATTGTGGTTTGTTAAGGGTGCTGGGAATTGTAGATCTGTGAAGGAAAAACTGCATTTCCCAGGTGTGTGCACAGCCCATGTTGGACTGCATCAGTCCCAGCCAGCCTGGCCAATGGTCAGGGCTGATGGGACTTTGGGTCACCCAGTGAAAGTGATCTGCAGTTGGTTCAGGATAAACCAAAGGAAGTATATATTCATATGATGCATAATTAACTTATGAAATTTACTGCTACAAGGTGTGGTGATGGCAGCCAGCTCAGATTGGGTAAGTTTGTTGGCCGCTATTAACGATGGCAGCTAAATGGACCTTCCATGTTGAGAGGAAGTGTACCTGGCTAAGGGGGGGGGGGAAGTATGGAGAAAGCTCCTTCTTCCTGCCCACCATTCTATTTTTTTTTAAAGATTTTTATTAAGGTTTTACAAAAAGAAGAAAGTTACAGAATAAAAAGGGAAAAAAAAGAAAGGAAAAATACGAAAAGTACAAAAATACATAGAAAAAAGATACAAAGTACAGAAAAAATAAATAAAAAATAGTTAAAAACAAATCAATCTTTTCATATCTTAAATTTCATTTACTTATTTCCCCGACTTCCTCACACCTCCCTTTTTTGTATTCCCGTTCACATGGTTAATTCAGCAAATCCTTACCCTCTTTCTTTTTATCTTAATTCTATATCTCAACATATTATAACTTTATATTTTCATCCGTTATCAATCCATTTTTACATATTCTTGTTAACCTTGTTGCTAAGGCCGCTTGATTTCAATCCAACATCATTTTAACATTCATTAATTTTACAATGTTTCTGCAAATAGTCTTTAAATTTCTTCCAATCTTCTTCCACCAACTCTTCTCCCTGGTCTCGGATTCTGCCGGTCATTTCTGCCAGTCCCATATAGTCTATCACTTTCATCTGCCATTCTTCCACTGGGGGTTGATCTTGTGTCTTCCAATACTTTGCAATGAGTATTCTTGCTGCTGTTGTAGCATACATAAAGAAAGTTCTGTCCTTCTTTGGCACCAATTGGCCGACCATGCCTAGGAGAAAGGCCTCTGGTTTCTTCAGGAAGGTATATTTAAATACCTTTTTCATTTCATTATATATCATCTCCCAGAAAGCTTTAATCCTTGGGCACGTCCACCAAAGGTGAAAGAATGTACCTTCACTTCCTGCCCACCATTCTAGTCTTCCAAGAGACATTTTGCTGGCCCCTTGTTGGAGATGGCATCCTGGACTATAGAGACTCTTGGCTAATCCATCAGGAGTCTTATGTATATCATGCTATCATTAAGCGTAAGATTCTGGGAAAGGGAGTGGTTTCTTCCATTTATGACCTTTTAAAAAATAATATATTCAGCCAGTGTGTGAGAAGCCCCAACCATTAAACCTGCATGGATGGAGGTAACTGTGGGCAGTATCTTATATTGCCTTCATCAGCCTAGTGCCCTTCAGATGTTCAGGACTACAGCTCCTGCACTGCACAGGATTCGACTAGAAAAATTAGGGTTGCCATATTCTGAAGAGCAAAAAAGAGGACACATTTGCCGATTTCTATTTTTAACTATGGATTGCTATGACGACTCTAATTTTACATGAAAAAGAGGACATGTCCGGAAAAAGAGGGCATATGGCAACCCTTTTGCTCCTTTCCAACTCAACAGTTCTATGATTCCATGATCCTATCAGCCCCCAAGCAGCACATGGGACTGATGGGAGTTGCATTCCCAAACATCTGGAGGGCACCAGGTTGACAAAGGCAGCTTTAGATGGATGCACACATAAACAGAGAGAGAGAGATTATGCCAAACAGAGAGAAGCTCTGGCCATGCAACACTCTCTGGGGCAAGGGACCATTCCCTCACTGCCCCAGCTCCTAAAAATGGCCTTGCAGCGCTGCAGCTGTGCTCCCGGCCACCCTCCTCCCCTCCATCCCTTGCAGCACCCACCCTAAGCCACCTCTTGTTGCCTGCCTTGCCCTCCACCTCGCCTCTCCCCTTGTCCTTCCAACCCCCACCCGCATATTCTTCCTTGGTGACATCCCAACAATGGGCAGAGATGAGCCCTGAAAGGGGGAACTCAAGCGGAAGGCCGCTGCCCTCAGTACCAGCAATGAAACCCTTTTCTCCCAGCGGGGTGAGGGGCTCTGTCTCGCTCTCCTCTCCCTTTTTAGTTGGGTGGGTGGGAGGCGGAGAGAGCTTTATTCTCTGTCTCATTCCCTTTACAAGGAACGACTGGGAGGAGGGGGGAGGGAGACACTCCCAAAATGCCACACACAGGCAGACCCCCCCCCCCATTTCATCCTTCTTAGTCAGCTTGTTCTCATTTCCCCACCTCACCTTTCTCTCCCCCCAAGTTCCCCCGCCCCCACCGCCCACCCCTTCCCTGACACAACACGGCTCTAATTGCCGCCAGAGCCCGGCAGACTTGCCTCCTCCGCCGCAGACGGGCCTCCTTCAAGTCAGACTCAGTCAGGTGGCCATTTGTCCGGTTCTGCAGAGGAGAGATCTCCCTTAGAAGGTTCACAATTTAGCGGAACCACCTGCGACATTGGGGCCCAGTACGGGCCACATGATCTCCTGCAATGATTTTGCAAAGTTTTTTGCAGATAAAATTGCTCAGATTCGGGAAGAAGTAGACTCCACCGTGGGAGCAGGGCCAGGGCGGGAGAGTGCTAGAGTCCTGTCTAGTCAAGTTGTGTGGGATCAATTCCAATCTGTTACCTCCAAGGATGTGGACAGGCTGCTTGGACGAGTGAAGCCAACCACCTGTCTCCTGGATCCTTGCCCATCCTGGCTTATAAAAGCTAGCCGGGAAGGACTGGGCGATGGGCTTCGTGGGGTGGTGAATGCTTCCCTCTGGGAGGGAGCCTTCCCAGACCCGCTGAAAGAGGCGGTTATTAAACCGCTTCTTAAAAAACCATCTTTAGATGCGGCCACGATGGCCAATTATCGCCCAGTCTCAAATCTCCCATTCTTGGGCAAGGTGATTGAGCGAGTGGTTGCTGAACAACTCCAGGCACGCCTGGAAGAAGCGGACCATTTGGATCCCTTCCAGTCGGGATTCAGGCCTCATCACGGGACTGAAACTGCCTTGGTCGCACTGGTTGATGATCTCCGGCGGGCTAGGGACAAAGGTGAGAGCTGTTTCCTAGTTCTGCTGGATCTCTCAGCGGCGTTTGATACCATCGACCATAACATCCTTCTGGACCGTCTTGAGGGGCTGGGAGCTGGGGGCACTGTCATACAGTGGTTCCGCTCCTTCCTCCTGGGCCGTGTTCAGAAAGTGGTGGTGGGGAATGAGTGTTCAGACCCCTGGGCTCTCACTTGTGGGGTGCCTCAGGGTTCTGTCCTCTCCCCCATGCTTTTCAACATTTACATGCAGCCACTGGGAGAGATCATCAGGAGGTTTGGGCTGGGTGTTCATCAGTATGCGGATGATACCCAGCTCTACCTCTCTTTTAAATCAGAACCAGTGAAGGCGGTGAAGGTCCTGTGTGAGTGTCTGGAAGCGGTTGGAGGATGGATGGCGGCTAACAGATTGAGGCTGAATCCTGACAAGACAGAAGTACTGTTTTAGGGGGACAGGAGGCGGGCAGGTGTGGAGGATTCCCTGGTCCTGAATGGGGTAACTGTGCCCCTGAAGGACCAGGTGCGCAGCCTGGGAGTCATTTTGGACTCACAGCTGTCCATGGAGGCACAGGTCAAATCTGTATCCAGGGCAGCTGTTTACCAGCTCCATCTGGTACGCAGGCTGAGACCCTATCTGCCTGCGGACTGTCTTGCCAGAGTGGTGCATGCTCTGGTTATCTCCCGCTTGGATTACTGCAATGCGCTCTACGTGGGGCTACCTTTGAAGGTGACCCGGAAACTACAACTAATCCAGAACGCGGCAGCTAGACTGGTGACTGGGAGCGGCCGCCGAGACCATATAACACCGGTCTTGAAAGACCTACATTGGCTCCCAGTACGTTTCCGAGCACAATTCAAAGTGTTGGTGCTGACCTTTAAAGCCCTAAATGGCCTCGGTCCAGTATATCTGAAGGAGTGTCTCCTCCCACATCGTTCTGACCGGACACTGAGGTCCAGCTCTGAGGGCCTTCTGGCAGTTCCCTCACTGCGAGAGGCCAAGTTACAGGGAACCAGGCAGAAGGCCTTCTCGGTAGTGGCGCCCGCCCTGTGGAACGCCCTCCCATCAGATGTCAAAGCGATAAACATCTACCTGACATTCAGAAGACATTTGAAGGCAGCCCTGTTCAGGGAAGTTTTTAATATGTGACATTTTAGTGTATCTTTCATCTTTGTTGGAAGCCGCCCAGAGTGGCTGGGGAAACCCAGCCAGATGGGCGGGGTACAAATAATAAATTATTATTATTATTATTATTATTATTATTATTATTATTATTATTATTATAACTGTCAGGATTCTGTGGGCTTTACCTTACACACACAGAGATAATTTTATTTGTATGCTGCCTCTCCATAGTTCAAGGCAGCTTACAACGTGAAAAATAAATGCATGACTACAAACATAACAAAAGTAGTCCTAAGCAGTAAATGAAATGCATCAAAGAGTACACAACCAAATCAAACCATTTCCACATAAATCATAAAAAGGTATAAAATAAAGATTAATATGAATAACAGCAACAGCCCCCTCACCACAACAACCCCTTGAAACAATTCCCTAAGCCTGTCTGCCTATCTATCTATTTATCATCTATCTATCTGTCTACCCCCCCCCCCCAATACTTCACTTTGCTTTTAGTATGCTGTTCATACACCATCTTTGACAGTCTCTGGCATTCATGAAGCACACCACTTGGAAACTTTCAGTATTATCAGTCTATAAATTATTGTAAAATGTGAATAAGTCAATGTAAAATATGAAACGCTGTCTGGTTGAAGTCCAATTTTAAATTTTTAAAAACAAACAAACAAAGCATGACTAAGCCGCTTCTGGCAAACCAGAGCAGCGCATGGAAACACCGTTTAACCCACCATTTAATGCACACCGCCATTGTTAAAAAAACAAGCCATAAAAATGATTAAAAGAAAAGAAAAAGAAAATGTTTGTGTGAAAGTTCTGATGACCTGGGCAGAATTAACGAGTTGTAGAGGATACCCTCCAACATCAAAATAGGGACATCCTATTCAATAATAACAAAACAACAGCAACAGTTTTATTATTTATACCCCACCCATCTGACTGGGTTGCACCTGGCACTCTGGGTGGCTTTCAACATATATAAATAAAAATTAAAAACTTCCCTACACAGTGCTGCCTTCAGATGTCTTCTAAAACCTGTATCGTTACTTTCCTCCTTGGCTCAGGAGTCCCATGACTTTATACCCTCCAACATTTCTCCAATGAAAATAGGGACATCCTTAGAAAAAGCAGTGGGATGCAGGTGGTGCGTAGTGTAAATCACAGAGCCTAGGGCTTTCCAATCAGAAGGTCAGCGGTTCGAATCCCCGCGATGGGGTGAGCTCCCATTGCTCAGTCCCTGCTCCTGCCAACCTAGCAGTTTGAAAGCACGTCAAAGTGCAAGTAGATAAATAGGTACCACTGGCGGGAAGGTAAATGGCGTTTCCATGCGCTGCTCTGGTTCGCCAGAAGCGGCTTAGTCCTGCTGGCCACATGACCCGGAAGCTGTACGCCGGCTCCCTCGGCCAATAAAGCGAGATGAGCACCGCAACCCCAGAGTTGGTCACGACTGGACCTAATGGTCAGGCGTCCCTTTACCTTTACCTAGAATAAGCAGGACATTTGGGGATCAAATCAGAAACAGGGACAGCTTCTGTAAATCAAGGACTGTCCCTGGAAAATAGGGACACTGGGAGGGTTTGGTAGAGTTGGAAAGTCCCTGCAATGCAGGACTCCATTGCCCAATGTGGGGCTCAAACTAAAGACCCTGAGATCGTTAGTTCAGAATCTCATGCTCTACCACAGAGCTTTCCAAACTTTTCATTGTGGTGACACATTTTTACTGTGTCATTTTGTGACACAGTAATTCCATTTTACTAGTAAACTAGAGGTTAAACCAAGCTATGGTTACCAGACGTCCCCGTTTCCCAGGGACAGTCCCCAGATTTAGAAATCTGTCCCCGGACAAAATCTATCCCCAGAATGTCCCCGGATTTCATTTTATGTCCCCGGATTTATATTTTAAATGTTGTAGATTTATTAATAGGGAATGAATATTGCGTGATTGGTTCAACGGCTCAAGACACATCATATGGGGAATTCTGGCGAGGCAAAATGGCAGGCGTCACAGCAGTGAGCAGCTCTTGAAGCCAGCCAGAGCCAATTGCGCTACCAGGCTGGCTCTGGGCTGCTGAGACTGCCGCCGCCACAGCCACTGCCAAGGGGGAACTGGGGACGCTCGGCGCGTCAACTGGGGGAACCGGGGACACACACCCCACCATGACCCAAATCGAGCCAAGTGCAAGAGCACCTGGCCACCCAGCCAACTGCCCAGCGATGCTCTGGGGCCAGGAAAACCCCAGAGCTGCCGACACAGGGAGAGGGAGGAGAGGAGAAAAAGGAAGAAAGAGGAAGAGGAAGGAGAAAAAAGAGGAAAGAGGGGAGCCCCGACCTTGCCGTGCTGCTGCTGCCACCTTCGTCTTTGCTGAGGAGGAGAGGTGGCCAAGCCCAGGCCTGACCCAAGCCTACTCCACAGCGGCTAGCACTCCAAGAGAGCAGGCCGGGGCCCAGAGGAAGGCCACGCGACAGAGGAGACCACAGAAGAGATTACTTGTTATTTTTTTTTTAAAAAAAATTAAAAATAACTTTTTCTCTCTTTTAAAAAAAAAAGTGTCCCCGGATTCTTTGAAAAAGAATCTGGTAACCTTAAACTAACCCCCTCCCAGCCCCAGGAGGAGCGCCGGGAGCGTTCGCACGACACGCCTACACACTGCAGCTGACACACTGACGTGTCGCGACTCACAGTGTGGAAAGCTCTGCTCTACCGACTGAGCTATCCCAGCAGTCACTGCTGGAGGATTTCAGAGAATATCAACCTTTTTCCTCCCTGCCCCTTCATTGTTTATTTGGTTGCATTCTTTTTATCTTTTTGTTAACTTGGGTGTGACAGAGAGAGAACATTAGAAATTAATAACAGACAGGCACCCACAAATCCACCTGCCAATTGCACAGGGGCAAATGCCCCTTGCCTACTGGTGAACAAGAGAACCACTGCCCCAAAGATCCCACTGGAGTTTGAGAAAGTAAGAAGCAGTAGGAATCTCTTCAGAGCTGCAGAGGTGGCAGACACTGTTCCTTACCTTTGTGCCCCAGACAAATAAGAAAAGATCTGTCCTCTCTCCCAAGACCTCTGGGCATGCCAGACAATGCTGTGGAGTAGATTGGTGGTGATCATAAATAATGCCACACCAACATGGTGTGGACCTCTTGGGCATAAATATAGATGTTTACATGTGTCTTTAAAATGCAGCATTGGTCATCACTGTCATTATATTCACAGCACAGCTATCCCACTATCCCAGGCCATGTCTTTTACAGGTAGGCAGATGAGGATGAGGTAAATTGTGATATGTAGGGTTGCCAAAGTTTTTCCTCTTATGATTTTTTTTCTGGTAGAGCTCTTCTGCCTTTAGCTGCTGTACAACAAGCATAACTTCGTGTTGTCATGCAGCTGCTAAAGGCTTGGGAATCCTGCCAGGGGAAAAAATTGGCAACCATCATGACTTGCCCAAGGCCACCCAGCAAGTCTATGAAACGAGGATTCAAGGAAATGAGATCATCATCAGTTTTCTGCCTGCTCCGAGTAAAGTCAATTGCAGAAGTGGGAAGTTTGAACCTGGGTCTACAGCTGCATTGTACTGCTGTACTCTGCCTCAGCCATGAAAGAGGATCAGAATGCAGGGCAGCCACCTGGTTACTTAAAGTCTGCTGTAATTTCTGTAAGGAGACAGGCTGTGGCTATGTGGTGGAGCATCTATGTTGCATGCAGAAGTCCCAGGCTCAATCCCCAGTTTCTGGGGAGGTCCGGGAAAGATTGCTTGTCTGAAATCCTGGAGAGCCACTACCAGTCAGTGTGGACAATACTGAGCTAGACGGATCAATGGTCTGACGTGGTATGAGGTAGCTTCCCATGTTTCTGTTATCGTTTCTCACCCGGGGATCTAATGTTGTTAACTGCTTGAAGAGGAACTCACTGCCCAGCACTGAACTCACAGGGCCTCATCCGCATGTCAAATTATTGTTTATAAAGAACTTCAGCTCTGTTCTGGTTGCTAGCAACAAGAGCAGCAGAAACGGCAACTGGACCAGTTTATCCCTAACTTCTAGCACCAAATGAAATATCTCACAGGGGCGGTTTGCTCATCCCTACCTGTCTACAAAAAATAGCTATACACTTGTACACATGTAACATTGAGTGTGGCATGTGAACAAGCCTTGTGTAGTACCTCATACAGGGAGCCCTGATGGACCAGGGATGGTTGGGCAAGGAGGCCACCACCGAGGTGCAGTGCTCACAGATTATCTTAGCATGTTTCAAGGTGCAGCGAAACCCTTCCACCAACCTATTGGCCTGAGGATGGAACAGCAACATTAATAAAAATTGTATTCTCAACATTGGCACAGTTCTGAGATCATGAAACTGATATGTAAAGTCTTGGATATTAAAACCAATTCTAGATGCAGAGGTTGGAAGATATCTAGAATATCCATTCTGATTTGTTTGTTGGGCGGCATTGTTGTTGTTGTTGTTGTTGTTGTTGTTGTTGTTGTTGTTGTTGTTGTTGTTTTATATGCTACCCATCTGACTGGGTTACGCCAGCCACTCTGGGTGGCTTCCAAGAAATTAAAACACAATACGACATCAAACAATAAAACACCCCTGAACTGGGCTGCCTTCAGATGTCATCTAAAAGTCAGATAGTTGTTTATTTCCTTGACATCTAATGGGAGGACATTCCACAGGGCGGGCGCCACTACCGAGAAGGCCCTCTGCCTGGTTCTCTGTAACCTCACTTCTCTCAGTAAGGGAACCGCCAGTAGGTCCAAGCTGAATGATGGGGGTGGAGACACTTCTTCAGGTATACAGGGCCAAATGATCATTTCTCTCGCATTCATTCTGATTTGCTTCTGGGGTGTTTATTAGCCATTTGTTCATCCCACACTTTTCAATGCATTTTCCCATCAATTTCCAAACTGGGAGTGGGGGTGGGAATCAGTGGCGTAGCGTGGGGGGTGCAGGGGGGGCCGGCCGCACCGGGCGCAACATCTGGGGTTAGGGCAAATCCACGGGTTAGGGGGCGCAAATCCATGGGTTAGGGGGCGCAAATCCACGGGTTTAGGGGGCGCAAATTACTTGCCTTGCCCCGGGTGCTGACAACCCACGCTACGCCACTGGTGGGAATTTAATTCTCTTTTTTCTGTTGTGCTAGGCTGACAAAGTTTTTTACTCCACTTTAATTGTGCAAACCTAAAGTTCCAGCATGTGGTACAAAGCACTTGACAGCTGGAGACACCCTGTGTCTCCCTACTGATGTTGAAGGTGCTAAGGATGGCATACTTTATATTCTGGCAATTGCCACCAATGGTAAGGTATTCACAACTTCCTGGCTGGCACTGGTATGACGCTGTATTAAAATGGCAGCCCAGTCTGCATAGCAGCCACCCATTCAAATCAATTTAAGAATGTTTGGGATCCTCCACAGGTTTCATCTTAATAATGCGCATGCAAAGGGATGCCTGTTCACAAGGTGTACTGCCAGCATCTCCACTCTTTGCCCATCCCTTGAATACAGAACCAAGGTTCTTAAAAAACAACAACCCAGCAACAAAGCCTTGGATACGTATGTCATCTGAGGACCTGTCCACACTTTTGCTTGACCCACACTTTCTAGGCATGGGTCAGAGCAGTTTTTCCCTTGCCCCACTCCTTTCTCAGGGAAACCTGCTCTTTAGCTCTAAATCAGAGCAAATGTCAATCTGGAGAAAACCCATCTCACCCTTTGCTCCAGTTAAGAGCTTTCCCTGGGGAAGGCAGCAGGGCAAGAAGTGTGGATGAACCCTGAACCTGAGCTTGTTGCCATGTAGGAAAAAAGTCTCCAACTGCTGCTGCTGGGCAGTGAACTGTGGTACGAGCACTTTAGCTCTTGGTGCTGCATGCACTACCAAACTCCCCAGGCATGCCTCTGCGTTCTGTGACATCTTGGGGTGGACCCCTGGGAACACAGACCATGTTTTCCCTTGCCCTTTGATTGAGACCAGCTTCCCCATCTCCATGTTCTGCCCAGAGCACAGGATCAAGGAATAGCTTGCACACATTTATTGACAAAGCAACACAGAGTCTTGCAATACGTTATAAAGATGAACAAGTTTATTGTGCCATATGCCTTTGTGGATGACGCTGCACTTCATCAGACTTGTGAAGTTTTATGTTCTATTGTATATACACATTGTGTGCACCAAGAAGCTGTGTACAGCCCTCCACACAAGTTCATGTAGGTGGGGCAGGGGACAGCAGAGAAGTCAAAAGAGATGGAGTCCTGAAAGGAAAGACCACTGTAAGCAATCAGTTCAGACTGCTGGCAAAAACATTTTGTCCCTTCCTCCGCAGCCCAATGGGCAGGAAAAAGGATGGGGGTGTGCGTGTAAAGAGTCGGCAGAGAGAAAAAATTGTGTTCCTGGCCAGCGTTGGCTCTAGGGAGCAAGAGAGACCCCTCCGGTGACATTTATGGTCCTGTGAGGGCGAGAGGACGATCAAGGCCTGCAGTTAGTTGGGCTACAAACGACACCTTCCTTCTCACTGGCCAACCTCAGCCTCAGCTCTACACTTGGCCTAGGGCTATTTTGAGCCAGCCTGTCTGCCTTTGATGGTCCCAGAAGTGGAGAGGTTATCCACAATACAGTCTTGCTGTGGATGAAATCAGAACCAGAGGCAGGGAAACCCTGTTACCTCTTTATCAGATCTCAACAGGGTCTGGCGGAAAGAAGTAAGAACTGGGGTGGGTGGGTGTCTGTGTGTCTTACATATTTTTAGCCACGTTCTCTAAATAACAAATTGATCTTCAAAATAATGCAAGGGCTTCTTTTGTCATCTTAGCTAAGCAGTTAGAGTGGTTTCTAGGGCTAGGGTCTGACATGGAGTAGAACAGGGGTCAGCAAACTTTTTCAGCAGGGGGCCGGTCCACTGTCTCTCAGACCTTGTGGGGGGCCGGACTATATTTTTTTGGGGGGGATGAACGAATTCCTATGCCCCACAAATAACCCAGAGATGCATTTTAAATAAAAGGACACATTCTACTCATTTAAAAGCACGCTGATTCCCGGACCGTCCACGGGCCGGATTGAGAAGGCGATTGGGCCGCATCCGGCCCCTGGGCCTTAGTTTGCCTACCCATGGAGTAGAAGGCAAGGGGAAATCTTTGGCTGGGTTTATTGGTTTTATAGCTCAATCCTTTCTTTTTCACCACAGCTATTTAACACCAACTCCTCCCTTCTTTGCCAGTTGTCACACACTCCAAATTTAGGACCAAGGCTTGTTCTTCAGGATAGAGGGTAGGCATGAGCCCTAGCCACAGTCTTTTTAGAAATTAAGCAAGGGCCCTTCTACCTTATCTGTTCTGTCCTTCCTGCAACCCCCCATGGCTGTATTCTGAGAATGCATAATAGTTATCCTACCTTGTGGCCTGATGCCCTGAAGAGTCAACAAATCATATAGTCCAGAGTTGGGGAACTTTTTACAGCCCAAGGACCCCATTCATCCATGGGCAACTTTCTCGGGGCCACATGCAAGTGATGGGTGAAGCCAGAGCCAAAAGTGGGTGGAGCAACAGGTGTGATTCTTACCTTTGCACAGTAGGCTATATTGCAACCTCGCAAGGTGTCTGCACTTGCCCCACATGAATACCTCTCAGTTCTGGCAAGAAAGAGTCATTAGGACAGTTCTGCTGGTCCAGGGAGAGTTGTGACCAGGGGAATGGGTGTGGCCTAAGAGCCTAGAGAGTCCTGGCATTTGGCCCCCAGACTTGAGGTTCCCCATCCCTGATATAGTGGCATAGTTACTCTCAGATTTACTCTCAGAGTGCATGTCTTTAAATTTTGCATTACATTTGACCATTTTGCGCTGGGTTCTGTTCTCAGCCCCCACATTGGCGGAGCGTGCATAAGCGCCCCCTGTCCTGGCAATCACACACCGATTGGACGCAAAGAAAATCAGCATGAGGGGTTTTTTAATAAAACGTTAGTAAACTTTAAGAGTAATTCATTAATCTGAGCAAGCTATGTAAATAGGAGCCTTCAAAAGTTGATATTAAGGATTTTCAAAATCTGAGAATTGGGAAGCGTAGCTGCTCACGTTTATCTCTGTGTCGCAGACATTTTGCCTTTTTTATGTGTTGTATGCAACAGGCTATGACTACAAGCATTAAATACTTTTGGTCACCAAGAATGTGGTCCGAAAATGTATTTGAAATTTTGGAATGTTATGAACTATCCTCCTTTGCTTTCCCCATTGGTCTGACTACAGAAGCTGTGGCTTAGAGCTCTGTGATTTGCAAAGTAGGGACAAATTCAAGAGTCATCCTCCAGCACCCCTCTGTGACATATCAAGGGATCCTGGGCTGTGTATCTTTTACCTTGGGTGGGTAGAGCTGGTGTGGTTAAAATAGAATACTGAAAACTAGTTTAAACCAGGTGATCAGACTATTATTGCATCTAGTCCAGGACTGTCTGCTTTGACTGGCAGTGGCTGTCTGGGACTCCAGGCAGAAAAAGGCCTTTCCCATCACCTGGTGTCTGATCTGTGTTTTAACTGAAGATGCCAGGCACTGAAACTGAGACCTTCTGCATGCAGTGCAGCTGCTGTGCTACTTGGCCCCATCTGTGTCATACATTTAAAGCAGTATCATACCACTTTAAGTAGTCATGGCTTCGCCCAAAGAATCCTGGGAAGTGTAGTTTGTTAAGGCAGCTGACAGTCATCAGGAGACACTCCCCCCCCCATTCCTTGTAGAGTTACAGATTCCAGAGTCCCATGGGAGGATGGTTCAGCTGTTTAAACCACTCCAGGAACTGTAGCAATGAGAGGAATATTTTATTAAATTTATATACCGCCCTTCATCTAAGGATCACAGGGCAGATTACAGCATAAAAACACAATAGGAATAGGACCTCCTAACACCTCTTGGCACCCTCAATGAACTACAGATTCCAAGATTATTTTTGGGGGGGGTGAGGGAGACATGACTGTTTAAAGTGGTATGATACTGCATTAAATGTAAAGTGCAGATGGGGCAATCATTATGGTCCTTCATCGAAGTTATAGTGAAGTGGCTAAGAGACTGACATTTGTAGCCAGCCTTTGTCCTACTCAGAGTAGACCCATTGGGTTGCATTCACAGTCAGTCCACTGCTGTTATGGGGTATAGCTAATTTAGGCTTATTAATTTCAATATGTCTATTCTACTATTCATTGAATACAACCTATTGAAATTAATGAACTTATTAGTCATGTCCATTAACACAAATGGGTCTACTCTGAGCAGGACTAAAACTGTAAACTACCCATTGAAAGACTATTTGTGTCCATTAATTCAGGGGTCTACTCTATGAGTGGATATAAACCTGAGCCCCAGTTCAGGAAGTTCCTAGTTAGAATCTCACCACTGCCATGAATTCACCAGGTGGGCTAAGGCAAGTCTCTGTCTGTCAGGCTCCCATTTGCAATATGGGGATAACACTGACCTGCCTTACAGGGTTGTTGGAATATGTGTGAAACACTTCAGAGCTCTCAAAAGCACTTTATACATATGGTTGATATTTCTTGGTGTAGTTGTTTGGTATAACAAAAAGGATTTTTAGTCACCAATACCCAGCCTTCTTTTGACCCGAAAGCCTTTCCACCTTTCCAGTCATCTGGCTGTGGGGCAGATTGCCTGGTGGTTCATCAAACCACTTTGCACATGTTCAAAGGCAAAGGCACTCTGTTTTGTACATGTCCCAGGGCTGGTTCAAAAAATACAGTTCTGAAGTTCTAATAAGTCCAGGGCTGGTTCTGTCATTAGGCCAACTAGGCAGCCTCTGAGGGCACAGACCTCGGAGCGGCACAGTACTGACCTTTGAGGGGCAGTGTACCTCGGGTTACAGATGCTTCAGGTTACAGATGCTTGAGGTTACAGATTCCGCTAACCCAGAAATATTACCTCGGGTTAAGAACTTTACCTCAGGGTGAGATCAGGATGCTGCGTGGAGGCAGCAGCAGGAAGCCCCATTAGCTAAAGTGGTACCTCAGGATAAGAACAGTTTCAGGTTAAGAATGGACCTCCAGAACGAATTAAGTTCTTAACCTGAGGTACCACTGTATACAGATTAGTTTTCTCTTGCATTTGAGAAAGATGATCAAAGACTGCAGTATTACTTAAACTTGCAAATGAAAACAAACCTAGCAGTTTCAAGTTTCGCGCTTTTCATTTTTTCTGCAAGACATCTATTTTGAAAACCGAAGTCCCATTTTTGTTGGGACTGGGGGTGCTTGCCCCAGGCGCAAAACAGCCCGACACCCACATAATACTTGAGAGAGGGTGGGCGCTAGAGACCCGGAGCTAGGGAGCTGGGAGTGAAGTGGAGGTCGTCTCCGCGGTGGTCCTGCCTTTTGCAAAACCTCTTCTCGCCTTCTGGTGCGTTTGCGCGACAGGCGTGTGTCCAGCGCGTCGGCTTCTTGCGGGGTAACGATCCGCGTTCGCCCGCTTTCCCCGGGCATCCCCTTCTCCTTCCTCCCTCCTCTCCCTCCCGCAGGCCGAGTGAGCTTTTTGGAAATCGGCGCGGAGCGGGCGCGCTTCTCCTCCTCTTCTCTCTCCAGCGAAGCCGCCGCGCGGCGGGAGGAGCAGAGCTGTCTATAAGATCTGCCATTATCGGCTCCCAAGTCATAACAAATGCGCCGAGAACACCCACCTCGCCGGGAAGGGCCTCGGCTGGCGGGGAAGGCCGGAGCGCGGATCCAGTGGACGGGGAGCAGAAGCGCCCAGGAGAGGAGGCTTTTCTCCGCGCCTTCTGTCGCTCCGCCGAGCGGCGGCTGAGTGCGCAGCGCAGCCCGCGGCTCCTGGCGTCAAAGCGCCCCTTCGACGGGCAAGTCCGCGGTTCTTCCTCCGGGATTAACTGAAATTGGGAGCTGAAGGTGGAGATGAGAAAGAGGCACCGCTCAATCCGGCCCCTTTCTGCCATTTTTGGCACTCAAAATCTCTCACTCGCCCCACTTTCCTCTCTGCAGAAGAAGCATAGAGTTGGAAGGCACCCCAAGGGTCATCTAGTCCAACCCCCCGCATCAGGGGTGACAACTTGAATAAAATATTGGGGGCCCAGATAAGCCCCACCCCACATAATCGATCACACGGCACGGTGCATGCACACTATTTGAATGGCAATACCCATCAACTAGGGGACATGGGTGGAGCTGTGGGTTAAACCACTGAGCCTCTTGGGCTTGCCGATCAGAAGGTCAGTGGTTCAAATCCCCATAACGGGGGGGGGGGGGGAGAGCTCCCGTTGCTGGGTCCCAGTTCCTGCCAACCTAGCAGTTCGAAAACACATCAAAGTGCAAGTAGATAAATAGGTACCACTCCGGCAGGAAGGTCAACGGCGTTTCCATGCGCTGCTCTGGTTCGCCAGAAGCGGCTTAGTCCTGCTGACCACATGACCTGGAAGCTGTATGCCGGCTCCCTCAGCCAATAGAGCGAGATGAGCGCCGCAACCCCAGAGTCAGCCACGACTGGACCTAATGGTCAGAGGTCCCTTTACCTTTACCCATCAACTGGGGGGGGGGGGCTTCGCTACCTGTAATATTTTATTAGGGGGTCCATGAGCATAGCCAGGATTTTTGTTAAGGAGGCAGGACTTTGGGGGGGGGCGGCCAAACCAACGTGATTGGTCAGTTAGTTGAGTATTTCTATTGTTTTACTTGATCTGCCCCTCCCTGCCCCCCCTTGGCTACGCCCATGATGTGGGCCAAAGCCCCTTTGGCCCCTAGGAATGGGCTCCTATGCCTGCAATGCAGGAATTTCAGCATGCTGTCTCCCATCCAACTTGAAACCATACTGCACCCTGCTAATAATACAGTGGTACCTCGGGTTACAGACACTTCAGGTTACAGACTCCGCTAACCCAGAAATATTACCTCGGGTTAAGAACTTTGCTTCAAGATGAGAACAGAAGACTCTCGGCAGCGGCACAAGGCCCCATTAGCTAAAGTGGTACCCCTGTTTGCTGGCACTCAGTCTTAGAAGATGGAAATGTTGTTGTCTTGTTTTGTTTTAAAAAGAAAGTGTTCCTTTGAGCATGTGCAGAAGGTGTGTGACCACAGCAGCACTACCACACTCAGCCACTGTTGGAGAATTTTGTATCTTCTGTGCAGGCGTAAGCCGCAGCATCTCTCATTTTAGAAATTAAATGCCTAGCGTAGCAAGGATTTTACTGGTTTTTTTAAAATAAAAAATACAGCTATAGATATTATGGAAATTGCCATTTAAGAGCCTCTTATAACACTGGTAACTATCTGGGAGTGACTAATGATTCATTGTGGAAGAATTAATTTCTTTTTTAAAAAAAGAAACCCAATGATTTTCTAGGACAATACCATGAGCAGAAGGCTCTCAGGCATGACATATCCTCCTCCATTAATTGGACCCCCCTCCCAAAAAACCTCCAATTCCTCCAGTGATCTGGAGGGAGGTGGAATATGTGCTTCCTTGTGAGGCAGGTTTCAAGTATACATGGCTGACCTCACCAGCTTTGTGTTTTAAGCCTGTGTCCATGTATCTGCACTGTGGCATGTCATGTGTCCACACGTGGACATGTTTATATGAGTCAACAGACTGCTGTATTCCCACTTATTTTGTGCACCTGGATGGAGTAATTTCAGTGGTACTTTTGCACAGGTTGGCACATAACTGGCACATACACAAGGGAGTTTACAAGGTGTGCGAAACCTGTGGCCTTCCACATATTTCTCTAACTCCCATCAGGCTCTAGCCAGCATAGCCAATGGTCAGGGATGATGGGAGTTAGAGTTTAACATCTGGAGGGCCAGCAATCCCCAGCTCTGACCCCATCTGGCCTCCCTCAAAGAATCCTTCAAACTGTAGTTTGTTAATGCTGCTGAGGGCTGAGACCCCACTTCCCCTCACAGAGCTACCAGAGTTCCCTGGGAAGAGGAAATGTTATTAAACTCCTCCAGGAATTGTAGCTCCATGAGTGGCATAGGGATTGAATAACAACTCAGCACCCTAAGCAAACTACAGTTCCCAATATTCTTTGGGGGAAGCTATGACTGTTTAAAGTGGTATGATATTCCTTTATATGCATAAGTGCAGATTGGGCCCCTTACAGCACTGAACTATGATTGGGGGGGAGGTAGGATACTGGATGTTGGTCTTAATAGTCCTGCCTCACCTTCTTATCGCCTCTTTAGAGAAACGGACAGTTTAACTCGAGTATAGTATCATTTATTGTGTAATTTCTACCCCCCTCTTGGTCCAGGAGGATCTCTGAGGTGGTTTACATGAAATACCATTAAACTGTCTAAACTAGTAAAATGTGTAATTAAAAACCACCTACATATTTCCTCCCTCTTTTAGAAAAGAGGGAGGATCCATCCCTGCCTTGAAGCAGCTTGCTCTCCAGCACCACTGCTTGTGTTTCAACTTCTCTCCTTCAAATGAGAGCTCCCCAGAGAGAGAAAAAACCTGGCTGTTGTGCATATTTGCTAAAGATCATGGAGGATGTACATGTGCATATTACTCAAGGATGGAGACACAATTGTGCAGATGTCTTTCTGGGAAACCTTGGGCACAATAGTTTCCAGGCCTTGTTATAACAAAGCTTCCATTTCCTTCCCCTTCCTCTGCCTCTTCTCACTTGTAAAGTTTCTTTAGATTGTAAGCCCTTTGGGGCAGGGACCTAGGACTTTTTGTTGTAAAGGGCTAGGCACCTGTATGTTTATGTACACTGACCAATTAACATGCAAGGCATCCACATGAAGAATACCCACCTTAACTCACATGGACAGCACACATGCAGAAGAACTAGAATGTCTGTTCCTCCTTCCCATCCCCTGTGGAGCAACCCAGTCCTTGTGAGTTAAGGGAGTCTCCAAACTGTGTAGCACACAAAACCCCGTCAGTGTGCACATCTGCTAGACATAAGATGTACAAATGAACAGAATGGGATTTTGCCTGGCCAAGAAGCATAGGTGGCAAAAACACAGACCGTGCAACGAACAGCAAGGTATTTCATGCATTGCCCATAGTGCGTATTTTTCATGTGGATACCTTGCATGTTCATTGGTCAAATTGGCCCAATTTGTTTTTAAACACAACTCATTATTTTACAAATATATAATAGCACACTGTATTGTTCATACATATCTAGAATCTGAACATTTCAGGAGTGGAGTTGTGCCAGTGGTGAGAGTGAGCGGGTGGTACATTCAGGAACCAAGTCCATTGCCTTTGGGCACCTCTGGTTTGGAGTTAAAATTGTATTACATTACAGGGGAATAATATGGATCTCCCAAATAGCTGTGTGCATATTTGGGGAGGGGAGGACTGGGGAAAGGGATCTAGAGAGAACATGGTCAATATACGATACGACTGGGTTGCTCCACAGGAGATAGGGAGGAGCAGAAATCCTAGTTCTTTTGCATGTGTGCCATAACCTATGGCCATAGAACCTCTTTATATTTTTAAAAAGGATGTGTAAGCAGTTTGCATCATAATGGGGTTAGACAAAACATTCTGAACCACAACAAAAGGCAGTAGCATCTGCAGCAACACCAAACATAAATGTAGTGTAGCAAAGGGACGTTAAAAGTTTAAACCTGCCTCCAGAAGGGATGGGACCAGGTACAAAGTGCTCCCAACTCCAGAGTGACAATCAAAAGTGCCCTGTTTCTTGTCGAGGCTGATGTGGCTGCCAGATGTGAAGTAGGGCCTCCTCAGCTGACATGAGAAAATAAGAAGAGCTCTGCTGCATCTGACCAATGGCCCACTCAGTTCCACACCCCTTAGTCAAAGTGGCCATCCTGATGCCTATGCAAAACTAATAAGCAGCAGCACAGCTCTCCCCACTCGTGACTCCAAGCAGCTGGCATTCAAGGCATTTTGCCCCTGACGGTTGAAGCAGAAGAACGTGGCCTACCTTAAACTGCAGAGAGGTTGGCCTGGACCAGCCACTGTGGTAACTCTTGATTGCCACCTTCACCCCCACCTAGGCATTTATAATGTTAATGTCATTCTATAAAATCAGAATTCTGAAGCATCGGGGTTGCTAAACCAGTGATTAGAGTGACACTTCTTGCAGGGAGCGTTTAGTGAGGGTGTGTCTAACCACACCCAAAAAGCCACAACCATCCTGTGGTGTGAGCACTTGCATGTAAACATAAACATGTGCGTGTCTGTATGTGAAAGGGAGAAACTTCCTATCCAGTATGAATTTCCAGAAACGCATAGGTTGGAGTTTTTTTAGCCCCATCTCACATTTATGTGTGAATATCTGTACATCAGAACATGAGGAAATAGAACTAAGTGATATTTCTTCCATCATGGAACCCAAAGTGGTTCCTCGGAGGTCACTCACTCACCTGTTTAGCTTCACCTCCTGCGCCTTCACAACAGCCCCTGGGCTCATTTCAGTTATCTATGCGCTTTGATCTGTAGAACAGCAACAAACAGCTTATTAAGTGGTGTGCTGAGAACCTGAGCATTTTTCAAGTGGGCTGGGAAAAATATAAGTTTGAGACTAGCTGTCTTAAGAGGAACCTGTTCTTGGAGGAAGGTGTACTAAACAAATGACACAGACCAGTCATTGGAATGCATTGGTGTCTTCCGAATGGCTGTAGGAATGCATTGAATTTCCAAACTGTAGTAGATTCCCCTTGGAGCTTGGGGGTGGCATCTGGAGGAGTTATCCTGCCTAGGTGCAATATTTTGAGTCAATATATTTTGAATTATGCTGACTTTGCATGCTTAGACAAATTGCAAGGCGAAAGGGGATGTTAGACCTTCTAAACCCTTCCCGCCCACCAAACCAGCTAGCAGATCTCTGTTTCAACTCATTGTCACAACATTGTCCCTGATGTCTGGGCGGGGGGGGGGGGGAGAGCTGCCTACCCCTGTCCAACCCCCAAAGGTTTCAGAAGCTAAGGCCAAACTCAATGTGACATTAATTGCGTGGTTGCTATTAAAGTGCCTCCTTCTAAAAAATTAAATACTGTAGCAACCGCAGGAGAGGCAGATAAGGAATGAGACTGCAAAGGACCAAAAACCAGTGTGGCATAATGGTTACAGCAGGAGTCAGCAAACTTTTTCAGCAGGGGGCCAGTCCACTTTAGACTTGGGGGAGGGCAGACTAGATTTGGGGGTGAGAAATGAATGAATTCCAATGCCCCACACATAACACAGAGATGCATTTAAAATAAATACATATATTCTACTTATGTAAAAATACACTGATTCCTGGACCATCCGTGGGCTGGATTTAGAAGGCGATTGGGCCGGATCCGGCCCCCGGGCCTTAGTTTGCCTACCCATGGGTTAGAGTGTTGAATTTAGGACCTGGGCAAGCAGGATTTGAATCCCCGCTCAGCCATGAAGTTCACTGGGTGGGCGATGAGGGTTCAAATCCCCACTCAGCCATGAAGCTCACCTTGGCCCAGTCACCATCTCTTAGCCTCACCTTCCTCACAGGGTTGTTGTGAGAATGAAATGGGTAGGAGGGGAACCATGTACACCACCTTGAGATCCTTGGAAGATAAAAGGTGCTATATAAATGTAATAAATAGATAAAAATGAATGCAATGGGAGGGATGGGGGCCTTCTTCAGTCTGAGGGCCTGATTCTCTCATGCCCAATCTTTTGGCACGCAAGGGGCAGGTGTTGCCTGCCAGTGGTAGGTGAGGCCAGAGTGGACAGAACCAGAGGCAAAAGTGCTTGTCTTTGTAAAATAGGCTACTTTCCAGCCACACAAAATACAGTTTTTTTCACACACTGTGGGTTAAACCACAGAGCCTAGGGCTTGCCGATCAGAAGGTCGGCGGTTCAAATCCCTGCGACGGGGTGAGCTGCCGTTGCTCGGTCCCAGCTCCTGCCAACATAGCAGTTCGAAAGCACGTCAAAGTGCAAGTAGATAAATAGGCACTGCTCCGGCGGGAAGGTAAACGGTGTTTCCGTACGCCAGAAGCGGCTTAGTCCTGCTGGCCACATGACCCGGAAGCTGTACGCCGGCTCCCTCGGCCAGTAAAGCGAGATGAGCTCCGCAACCCCAGAGTCGGCCATGACTGGACCTAACGGTCAGGGGTCCCTTTACCTTTTTTACACACACATACACACCCCTCTTCTTCCTCCATCCAAGAGACATTGTCACAGTCCAAGGACATAGTCCACCTAGGCAAAAGCACTGTGGCACATTGTACAGTTAGGCACGGCTTTCTGATAATCCCAAGAGCCTAACAAATAGGCATTAGGCCCCTGGGCCTGAGGCTTCCCCACCCACAGTATGTGAAGAGGAAGGCTTCACTCCCCCCCCCCCCATGAAAAATCTTGATGTAAATCCTCAGACACACTCTCAAGCTGCTGTGTGCCATGGAAGGAAAGCATCTGTTTGACACAAGGCCAGCCAGCAGGACGCCAACTTGGCCAAGAAGTGCCTTGGGTATGGTTTCCTCAGGTATCGCCAAAGGATGCTGACCCTTTGTGGAAGCATTTGGACCAAGAAATGGTTGTAACTGCGCAAGAGCAGTTAGCAATAGCATTGAAATTTCCCTTTGTGTGTGTGTGAGAGAGATTCCTGGTTAAACCACTGGCGGAACTCGTGGAATCTGAAGGCATCTGCAGTGAAAGAAACTGGCGGAGACTTCTCACTAAGGCTGTGTTATCCTGCGCACACTCACTTCGCAATGAACCCCATTAAAGTAAGTAAAACAGGTACTGAACACTTAAAGCTTCTGTGAACCACCCTGAGACCTCTGGGTATAGGGTGGTATATATATTCAATAAATAATAATAAAATAATAAAAATAGGCCATCTTAGAAGCTCAGTGCCCTGGAAGAGGGCGTTATCTGTGGCACTCCTTCCCTGCAGAGGTGCAATGGGCACCTTCATTGTACAGTTTTCGGAGAATGCTTGAAGACACACCTCTGCCCTGGCTTTTGACACTTCAGATGTATGTGCTCACCTTATTTCTCTTAGTGTAAGTTGTTTTAAGCAGTTTTCAATGTTGCAACCTGCCCTTTAGGACCTTAGGGTGTTATTAAAATAGAACTTAAGGTGAAGGGTGTAATAACAATTACAATTAAAAACTTTCCTCACAGGTTTGTAGGGAATATAAAATGGACAGGGGTATGCTAGCCTGAGATCCTTGGGATAAAAATGTAATTACAGTCATATATTTTTCTCTCAAACGTTAAGTGCAATTTGGACTATTGGGGCCAAACTGCATATTATAATAGGATCTGCTGGGCTTTCAAAAAATGGAAATAGAGCTATGGGTACTTCCCGATATCTTTAGAACAGCAATAGAGAGGAGATACCATTTTTCCACTCAAGATGGCCCTTTAAGTCACTTTTTGCCTTGCAAAGAGCGGGGGGGGGGGGGGGCGAGGAATAAAGATACCACATGGCATTATGAATCTTTCACCTTGAAGTGCTATGGTGTTGGCTCCCTCTGCTGGAATCCAGAATATATTGTTGGCTGTTAAGAAACAGCAAATGGTTTGCAAGCATTTAAAGCAGTGATGATAGAGTTTGCTACTTTAAACAGTCATGTCTTCTTCCAAAGTATCCTGGGAACTGTAGTTTGTTACAGGTGCTGATAGTTGTTAACCCCTTTCCTCTCATAGAGCCTGCAATTTCCAGAATTCCCTGTTCAGATGGATTGATTGTTAAACCATTCTGGGAATTGCAGATTCTACTGTGTAGATGGAGGCTTAATGTCATGCAACATTCTCTATGACCGTCCACAAAAGCAATCCCCTAAACCCCCTGGCGGAGGAAGAGGAGTGCGGGGGGAGTGCACTGCCCCCGGCAGCACAATCCCAGCAGGGTTCCATCGCGGCTGCCCTCCCCCGCCTGCACTGGGCGCCATGCCCCCAGGACGTGCGCCACTCCACTCCAGGTGGCGCGCCACGCCCCCAGGACACGCCCCATGCCATGCCCACGCCTGCTCTCCGCCCCCTGGTGCCGGAGCTTGAAGCTCCACCACTGCCTAAACCAGGGGTTAGCAAAAAAATTTAGCCGCAGGCCAGTCCACTGTCCCTCAGACCTTGTGGCAGGCCGAAGAAGGGGCATAGGGTGGAGAGCTGGAAGAAGAGGCAAGGGGGCCAGGCGCTGCGCTTACCTTCCCAGGGGCGTGTTCTGTAACACTTTTCATCTCAGTGGGCTTGAGCAGTTCTTCAGGCACTGAGCAAGCAGCCTTGAAACGATTGCAGCTTACTTGCAAGTAAGCCCATCTCTAGGGCTCTTACTGTCCATGCATCCAACGGCAGGGCAGGGTGCGGCTACTTGCTGAGATGCGGTGTCTCCTAGTGGTCTCCTAGTAGCGCAGGTGGAAGCTGGCAGGGAAGGGAAAGCGGACTTCTGGAGGTGGCGAGGCAGGAGGAGCCAGAGGCGCCGGTGGGAGCTGCCTTGCCTCCTTGCGACTGGAGGAAGAGGCCGAGCGGCGGTGCGTCTGCCAATCAGACGTCGCCCCTGGTTTACTTCAGCGTGGCGCGGGGACGTCTCTGCCAATCAAACCCCGCTGAGGTAAACCAGGCGTGGCAATTGAGTGGCAGAGCCGCCGCCACTTGGCCTCTTCCCCCCATCGCCATTGCCAGGAGTCTAAGCTTCGTGGTGGGTTCCGGCTTCATGGCGCGGGCTGGATTTACAACCCTGATGGGCCTGATCCGGCCCGCGGACCTTAGTTTGCCGACCCCTTTTTTAAACAAAGGCATAAATGAGTGTTGGGTGGCAACTTGTGAATTGCTCACAGAGGAGATACATCACCAGAAAAGATATTTGCATGTGTTATTTTATATAAAGAGATGCAAGTTTTAAAATAATTTCTATGATTTATTTATTTATTTCATAAAATTGAATACACTGCTTGATTGCAAAAAAGCCCTCAAAGCAGTTTACAAAAAAGGCAAAACAATACAATTATCAGGAAAAAAAAAATTAACAGCAATAATTTAAAACACTGGAAAAAAATTAAAAGCAACAATAAACTATAAACAGATTAATACAAGCACCAGCTTTCTAAATACCTGGGCAGACTTGTCTAAACAAAAATGCTGAAAAGTGCGCAGTGAAGGCGCATTCCCAGTATCAAGAATTCTGATAGAAGCATCGTACATTCGACCAGACCAAGTGACCTGGGTGCCCTTCCAGGCTGCTTTCCAGGTGCTGCTAAATGTTGACGGGCAACGTGGAGGCCCCTCCTGCTCGCCTCTCCTTATGGTCCTTGCTTTTTGAACAGAAATTGGACCAGACAACTCTTCAGATAGAGGGCATCTTAAAGCAAAGGATGCCTCTGTAAAGGTAGGGTCCGTTGCCACCTTAAGTGACGGGTGCATTACTGTGCCAGCCATAGTACCTGGTTGCCACTCAAGATGGGTGGGAGTTCCTGTGGATGCACACAGCTGTGAATAGGGTTGCCACCTGCACAGAACTGGACACACAAGCACAAAGTCGCTGAAGCTGTCCCTCTCTATGCCTGGAGAGGGCTGCTGTTAAAGGGATAAGAAAGTCAGCAATCCCTGTGGTGTAAAACACGAGTCCTTCAGAATGCAAGTGGTGGTGAGGAAGACCTGAGCTTGTGCCACACTTTCCTGTGGGCTGATGGCCCTGCATACTTCCCGTATATTTCATTGTACCCAGGTTGGAAGGAGATCTTAAATCTGCCACCACTTGGAAGTATTTTCTTTTAAAATTGTATTTTATGGTTTATACAATGAAAGAGAAAATGAAATATACTCAGAGTCCTGTAGTGATTTCATGCTCTTTATTGCAGCTTGTAAAACAGTGATTTAATTGCCCCACAAACCTCAGGCTTTTATATACATTATTTACACAATGAGTCCCGTCTGATTGGCTTCCCTCCTGGAGCCTGATTGGTCTTCTCCTCCAGGCCAATCAGTTGTTGCATTCTACAATCCTACCAGCCTAATTGGCTGATTAACTTCCTCCTGGAGCCTGATTGGTCTTCTCCTGCAAGCCAATCAGTTGTTGCATTCTAGGATCCTACTTGCCTGTTGTTCTAGGATCCAAACTTAGTACATAACAGAAAACAACAGCACAAGTACAAATGACTCTGGAGTAATGCAGTTAAAATTCATGCACACAGCACTTACTTGGTCTGCAACAGAATAAGAAGGAGAACCTAAGGCTGATGTTCTGTGTCTATTTACCTATTGAACTTTGCTATAAGGAAATCTGAGTAGGTGGGTGGAGGGGAAGTGAGTGATGTTCTTTTGGTGAAAGTAATAAATGGAGATAGCATCCCAATGGAAAGCTGTGGGTGGTCTTTCCATGGAGAGGTGATGGCAAAAATATGGGAGAGAGAAACACACACAGCATAGCAAGTTCCTTGTGTTTGACTGATATCTCCAGGTGATCAGCAATAGATGGAAAAGTGAAAGCAGGGTTAGGGGGAATGAGTTGTCCTGTAATGTCAGATACTTGCTCAAATACAGTTCCCCAAAATCTTTGAACTGGGTTGCATTCCTACCACATGTGCAAAAAGAACCCCACTGTTCACATCCCCTTCAGCATAGTGGTGAAACAGTATTATCCAAAACAATTTTAGGGGACTCTAGGGCCACCTAAATAGCCTCTTGAATTTTAGCAGAGGCGTTTCTTTTTATATATATACTGTATAATATTTTTTATTAAATTTTCTGTTTTACAATTTCAAATAAACATTTTACAAACTTTAAAATATCCAGTCACTTCCCTTCTTCTTTCCATGGTTCATTTTACATATCATATATCCCTGCATATTTTATTATAACAATTCAAATCAATTTTCCACTTTTACATCCATCAAAAATGATATACTCTGTTGAATTTATCTTAATGCTGCCTGTGTTTTCAGCTGTACCATTATTTTCCATATAATCAATAAATGTTTTTCAATCTTCTTTAAACATATGTTCTTCCTGCTCTCCTATTCTATATGTTAAATCTGCAAGTTGTGCATATTTTGTCAACTTAAGTTGCCAATCCTCTTTAGTTGGGACCTCGTTCCCTTTCCATTTGTGGGCTAACAAAACATGGGCCACAGTTGTTGCATGCATAAATAACCTTTTCTGGCACCTGAGAATTTCAGTCTGGGTTATTCTCAGCAAAAAGGACTCTGGTTGGGGGGGGGGGGGAGTAATTTTGAACATTTTTTTCAATTCATTATAAATAATTTCCCAATACCCTTTTACCTTTTTACATGTCCACCACATGTGGAAGAACGTTCCTTCCACTTCTTTACACTTCCAACACTTATCTGATTCTGTCTTATAAATCTTAGCCAACCTACTTGGAGTTAAGTACCATCTATTAATCATTTTCAAATAATTCTCTTTCAATGAATAGCATGCTGTAACTTTCAGATCACTTTTCCAGAGTTTCTCCCAGAGGTTAAGATCTATATTGTGTCCTTTATCACCCAGTGTGTCATTGAAGCTTTAACAAACTCCTCTTTTGTTTCCCATTCTAATAACAGATTATACATTTTAGACAAAAGTTGATCTTTGTTTTGCAAGAGTTCTTTTTCAAATTGTAATCTTTGTTCCAAAAATCCATTCTTTCTGTCTAATTTAAACATATCATGTAACTGATGCTATTGCAACCAATCCGTAACTTGGCTCCTTAGGTTTTCCATTGGTTTCAGTTTGAGTCTTCCCCCCCCCCCCCATAAAATCCAGCAGTTCCCTGTAAGTCTATCCATATTAACTCTCTTAATTGTAATTGCTTCGATGGGAGATAACTATAAAGGTGTTTTTCTTTCCAGCAGATTTTTATATTTCTCCCAAACTCTATACAGATTCTTCCTAAGAATAAGGTTCATCAAACTCTTACAGATTTTTGCCTTCCCAAAGACATGCATGCCAGCTGAATTTAAATCACGACCCTCTAAATCTAGGATGTCTGCATTGTCCAAAGCAATCCAATCTTTTAACTAGCATAAACAAGCTGCCTCGTAATACATTTGCAAGTCTGGCAGAGCAAGCCTCCTCTTTCTTTTATATCTATTATAATTTTATGTTTACCGTATTTTTCTTTCTATAACACTCACATTTTTTCTCCTAAAAAGTAAGGGGAAATGTCTGTGCGTGTTATTGAGCAAATGTGTGGTCCCTGGAGCCGACTGGCCCGAGTGCAGGGGCAAAAATCAGATCGCGCACTGCAGAGAGGAGGCTGCTGCTTTCCTGCATTCTGCCTCAGGGTCTTATTGCCCACCCGCTTCTGTTTTCGGTTGCTTTGTTTACAAAGTTGTAAAAGCTGTTTTCGGTTGCTGTGGTTACAAAGCACAGATCCACATGGATTCTCAGGATTTTTGCATTGGCCTACCGCAAACTCACCATCAAATCACATGTCTGTGGCCACAGCATGAAGCACCAAAATGATACATCCACTGTTTCATTCAGATTTTTTTTTCTTGTTTTCCTCCTCTAAAAACTATGTACGTGTTATGGTCAGGTGCGTGTTATAGAGCGAAAACTACGGTAATTCTTGGCTTTTCCCCCATAGCAGATGCATTTCTGATGTAGCCATCTTTCTGATCTATAATCATGCTCCTGATCAAAGGCTGGAATTGGGTCTTGGTGACTCATACATGATTGTGGGCCAGTGTGTGACTTAAATGGTAGCAAATCCTGTCTCCCCACAAACCTGAAGTCATATTTGGGGTATGGAGTTGGATCCTTTGTACAGTCGTACCTTGGAAGTCAAACGGAATCCGTTCGACTTCCAAAACTTTCGGAGACCAAAGCACGGCTTCCGATTGGCTGCAGGAAGCTCCTGCAGTCAATCGGAAGCCATGGAAGCCCAGTCAGTTGTTCGGCTTCCAAAAATAGTTCACAAACCAGGTTTGCGGCATTCGGGAGCCAAAACGTTTGAGAACTAAGCTGTTCAAAAACCAAGGTACCACTTTATAGGGATCCTATTTAAAGTG
This sequence comes from Podarcis filfolensis, assembly GCF_964270895.1. Classification (NCBI taxonomy): domain Eukaryota; kingdom Metazoa; phylum Chordata; class Lepidosauria; order Squamata; family Lacertidae; genus Podarcis; species Podarcis filfolensis. The sequence continues at coordinate 120,850,549 of NC_139605.1, read as the reverse complement.
GGCTTGGAGGGGCAGCAGGGAGAGGATATGGATCCTTCTGTATCCATTGACGACTCAATGGCCATACACAGTGGAAGTGCAATCAGGAAGTGTAACAGGTCCCACTGAGTTCAATAAGTGATTCCCAAGAATAGAAATCATAGTAAGGGGTTGAGTATCTAATGTGCACAAACATTTACGCAAGCTTATGTGTATGTCAAAAGAACAAATGTTTTTTTCTTAAAAATGAGAGTGGGACTCATTGTCCTGTGTTGATAACATTGCCACAGTTAAGATGAGGTGTAAAAGAGTAAATAATCATGGCGAATGCTCTTAAAAGGCATTTTCATTCATTTCCCCAGAGAGGGAGGAGTTAATCTTGTATCTATTTAATAATGAGCCTTTGATTCTCCCCTCACTCCACTCTGCTTTACTAGAAAACTCTTGTCCTCCTTTCATCAGACAACTGGGGGGGTCACTGCCTCTGTCTCTCTCCAGACTTGTCAGCATTTTGCGGGAGGGATTCAGGCGCATACTGAGAATTTTAGGTTTTTTCAATTAAAGTGGATTACTGTGCTTTGTCGCTCTGGTGCAATGAATCCACTTTTTAAAAAGAAATGACTTTTTGCAGTTTGGGTAAGCGACACTGAAAGGTGTGGATTGATTGAATGAATGACAAATGGTAGATGTATAAAAAAAGCAAACCGGGATGAATGCAGGATGAATGTTCATTCTTGTGTAAGCTACAGGCAAGCAAATCAGAACAAATACTCAATAAAGACTGGCTATAAACTAACCCCCATGTAAACTTTGTGCAAGCCAAATCAAGAAAAATAATAAATTGGCCGTCTGGAGGAGCCCTCCATATCTGTTTAAGGGCATAAAATACTATTACTGGAGCTAATCATGGAAGGTGTACATTAAACCTGTGTTATCATAGGAAGCTGCCCTGCACCAAACCAGACTCTTGGTCGGTCCTGCTCAATATGATCTGATGTGACAGATAGTGGCTCTTCAGAGTTTCAAGTGGGTTTGGGGAGAGAAAGGTATTTTCCAGCCCTGCCTGGAGATGCCAGGAATTCAACCTAGAACTTTCTGCATGCCAAGTCTGTGCTCTGCCACTGACATGTGACCCCTCTCTGTCAGTGATGAAAACTAGGGTCCTTGGCTGAACTGCACAACAAGTCAGGACCAATTCTAGAGCCACCACACCAGTGACTGTGGGATCTTGGGTCTCTCTTGTCTTCTCACATGACTACACTCTGTCTCTTGCAGATCTGGATCCCTTAGCACTGCCACTTCCTGGCTCACTGTAACCCATCAAAAAAGCAGATGTGCCCCTGACTGCATCCAGCCTCCAACAAACCATGTTCAACCCGATGAACGCACCAGTTAATAACTACGTAGAACACTGCTACCTTCGCCCCCTCCATGGGCAAGGCCAACCCAGCACCATGGTGGAAGGTCAGTCTCACAGCAACAGCCAGGGGCAGCATGGGCCAAGAGCAGCACAGTCCTCTTGCTCAACACTCCACCTGAGCCATCTGTTTGCCTCTCCTTCTGTTCTTTTCCAAGAGGGTTTTCCAATCCACCCAGCTTCCTGGAACCTTTTCCATGTTGCTATGTCTGCTGAGGAGCTATTGCATGGAACCCTTTAATGCTACAGAGGATTTGTAGAGAAGGTTTTCTAGGAATGCATGTGCACATTCAGTTTGGGCGGAGGACCAGCAAGCTCTGCAGGTCCTCATTTTCCTCTGTGCACCCGAGACAATGCCCTTGTGTCTCAGAACACACTCATCACACCCCTTGAGGTAGATGTTGGAAGGGAATATTATCAGGGGCCTTGTTCAGGATTCGGTTGTCTGCCAGTACTGGTCTTCTCATTGAGAAGCCCCTGATGACGTTCCAAGGAATCCCAGGGTGGACCAAAACATCCCCTGCTTCTATTAATGGCTCACTCTGTTCTTTTCCAGGAATCAATGACTTGCCATATTACCACCAAGCCAACTCCATGGGGAATCATCACACCTATGGGATGCCACCTGGAAGTGAACATCCTTCTCATACTGATGGTGAGTTTCAATGACAGGTGGTGGCAAATTCATGAGAAGTAATGAGTGGGGGGGGGCAAGGTAGAAGGGGACACCCTGCAGCCTACAGACTTGAGAGCACAGATAAATAAGCACAGGCCGAAATTTTGCATGCAGCTGGAGTTTTCTTTGATAGTTTTGCCATAGCTGCTGAAAAGGCAAGCTCTTGTGCGGTTTTCAAAGTGGCTTGTCTCTTTTGCTGTAGGACCCGCCGTGGTGACAGCTTCCATGCAAGCCCCAGCACATACATCTCCACTTTGGAACATGCCTGTAATTACTAGAGGCTGTCCTGGACAAGGTCAGCATCAGTGGTCAACAATATAGGGCACCTCCCTGGGCCCACACCCCCAGTGAGGACACAGTACTGACACTAGAGCCTCCTGCTTTTGCTCCTCTGTCTTGCTGTGTCAGCTGGTTTACCTTCCCACTCCAAGGCTGCAAATGCACTGTCCATTTAAAGCACATGACTTCCCACAAAGGATTCTTGGCTGCTGAGAACTGTATCTGTCTGAAGGATAAACTACGGTTCCTGGGATTCTTTGCAGGAAGTAATACGCTTCCACAAGAACCAGAACCAGAAGAACCCTTCATTAAGTTGTCTCTTGATGCTCTTAGAGCAGGGATAGCCAACCTGGCCCCCTCCCCCACCAACCCCAGCAAGCATGGTCAGTGGGCAGGGATGATGGGAGATATAGTTCAGCAACACCCAGAGGGCCATGGGTTCCCTCTCCCTGTCTTAGAGGGCCAGGCAACCTCATATGATGCAATGCATTGGAGAATGTGCAGGAGGGGAGAAGATGCACAAACAGCTTGGTGACATGCCAACATTCATTTAGAGCACCCCAATGCTTTAAAGAAATAAACAAACTCTAGATAGCCTTGGAGGCAGGGAACCCTGTCTGAAAACTTGGAGAGCAGCTGCCAGCCAGTGTTGGCAATATACTGACCCAGATGTAAAGTCTGACTAAGGATAAGGCAGCTCCCTGTGTTCTTCCTGTTTCCCACCCAGGTACTCGCTTTTCTACGCCCCGAAGCACAGCCAAGTTGACCAAGAAGCGAGCGCTGTCCATCTCTCCTCTCTCAGATGCCAGCATTGACCTGCAGACTGTCATCCGCACCTCTCCCAATTCCTTGGTGGCTTACATAAACTCCCGCTGTGCTTCAGCTGGTGGCTCCTACGGGCACCTCTCCATTGGCACCAGCAGGTAGGTTTTCCCTTCCAGGATAGGTCAGGTTTGTGTGTATTGCGGAGCCCCAACATTTTAGGACCAGGGACATATTTGGAAATCTGAGGAACTGTCCTGGGCACCATAAAAGCCTGTTCCTCTTATAAACTTAAACTCAGTGCTAGACCTCTGACAAAGAACCTTCTTCACTTGTATGCAAAATGTATGGGAAACTCTCATACACACCCAAATACATCAGCCAGTTGTGGCTCCTGAGCAACACACATTATAAACCTCATATTTTAAAAAGTCAAACATGTTTTTAAAAATGTGCTTGACCTACCGTGGACATGCAGCACCTGTCTGTCACTCAGACCTCCCAACACCCCAAGTTCTCAGTTTTCCCCAAACTGGCACAAATGAGCTTCCACTCCCCACTCTAGCCATTCTGAAGCAGAAGCATATATGCCCCACTTTCTATTATTTACTCTTTGGGGAAGCACACCAATGTCTGCCTTTAAAGCCAGAGCCTTTTGTGTGTGAGGAGCACTGCAACAAGGAGTGGGGAATCCTCACGCCCAAACTTGACTACATCTCCTCAATTCCGCACTCCTTAGCTGCCCAAGAAAGCCCAATTATAGATAGTCAGAGGGTAGTTCTGTTAAATTAAGGTAAGCCAGGTGAGGGGATGATATACAAATGCACTCTGAACAAAATGAAAATAGTTCTACGGTTGTGCCGGAGATTTAAAAAAACCTTCCTGCTTATGTTAGTTCTCATTCTCCACTAATAGTACCCCCAATCAGAAGTTTCTTCAGCTCCATGTTTCACGGCTGGAGGGCATTGCCCATGCCCTTTCAAGCATAAGGGCTAGAAACTTTCCTTGCCCTTTTTGTTTTTTAAAAAACTACATTTGGGCTCAATAACACGTTATGCACTTCTGTTGCATCATGTTACACATGCACAGCACTGCCATTATGCAAACGCTCATTGTGCAAATGGTGCATTATGCAGGTGTTCTGCATGCAAACAGCTTGTGCTTTCTTCTGTCACCCTTGGCAGTCCTTCCCTTGGGTTCCAGAGCCCCATGGGACACCAGAAAGCTCAAGGGATGTCATTTGGCCACAACCCACCTATGGCTCCCTGTGGATCTCATGAACACATACCTGGCCGGCCAGGGATGATGCACCATATGCCACCACCCCGTGGGATGCTGAAACACTGCCAGGTAAGTGGATATCAGGTTCACCCCCCTGCCCCTCTCAAAGTGTCACGCTCAAGCAGGTGAATACCAAAAGCCCCCAACATGACACCGCCGTACCCATTGCTTACCAAGTCCCATAGCCTGCCCACCCCCACCCCCCACAAAAAACCCTCAGAAATAAATGTTAACCACCCAGGGGTGCCTTAGCACTCTTGGTAGGCTCTAAGATTAATCTCTCACATTCGTTTGGGAAAGCAAGATGGGTGGCCGTAGAGGGAGAAGGGGCCTCCTTCGGGTCTGGGGCTGCACTGGGAGAGGGCACCATCACCTGGAGCTCTCGCCGTCTCTTTCCCACAGCTGAAGTCAGAGCCCAGCCTGGGCAGCCCTCTGGATGCCCTGAGCTCCAAGTGCATGGAGGAGTGCTCGGAGGGTGACATTTCCAGCCCAGCCTCGACAGGGACACAGGTAACATCGGCCCACACCAATGTGCTCACACAGACACCAAGCATGCCCTCTCTCCAAAGCCAGAGTCAAGTGTCCAGGACTGGAGTGGCTCATGTGGAGCTGGAGGGGCGGTGGGGGCGTGGAGGAGAGAGAGGAAGATGTTCTCATCATCAGCGTTACACATAAAAACCATGGTGTTTCACTTGTTTTTCCTCCCCAACATTTCAGTCTCACAGCTGGATAGATCAACCGCACTCTAGGCTTAGTCTCTCACTCGTTGCCAGTCCGTCCACAAACCAAACTGCGTGTGCAGTGGGATTGTGTGGGGCAACCTTTAGGGGACATGGAGTACGGGGGGAGGAGGGGGAGGAGGGGGAAGTCCTGGTGAGCAAGCAGCAGAAATTATTGTGCTGCTGGAATGTGTTACTCAGTTCCACTTTGGGTACAACCCAATATCTGCTCCATTTTGACCAGATGCCATTGCATAAGTTGCTCACCAGAGAGAGCCCTAGCAGAAGCTGGTTTCCGGAGACGCATCAGATCCTTTTGGTTTGGGCAGGCATATCTGATGGTTGCAGCTGAGGCATTGGTGGCAGGGTATTTTAACTTACTGACAACATTGAGATGATCATATCTTGGCTTAATAAGCCAAGGTATGAACAAGCTCTTTGGCTGAACACACAGTTCCTTTGCTCTTCCCTTTGTGTAGGCTGGGGATCTATGGTTAACAGCTTCAGAATGAACCAGGATATTAAACTACATTTTGAAGTTGACTTAATATCCTGACTTGTTCCAAAGCTGCTAACCATAGTTTCTTGGTTCAGATGAAACAAGCAAGTGTAATTAACAGCAGACTTCCTGGCTTGTTTGCCTCTCCACCATGAAGGCAGAGGGGCTGCAAACTCAGACTAAAGGCTTGTTCATATTTCAGCTTATTAAAATCCAAACTCTCCTATTATGTTTTATGTTGGAATCTACCCTTAACCTTTGAAAGAGCATGTTATGTGCAGATACATGTAATTTATTTAAAAGCATGGCAGAAAAAAGCAAGAATTCTAAGCTCCACTATGGTGGAAATCTGCCCATACAAATATACCTCCTCCTCCTCCTCCTTCTTCTATACCACCCCATATCATGTTTTCACACCATCAGTCACCCATGTGATACAGTTACAACCTGCAAAAAGAATTTTTTGTGAATTAAATATACAAAATTGCCTTAAACAAGTCAGATCATTGGTCCATCTCTAGTCCACTGGGGTCTCAGGTAGAGGTCCTTCCTTTCCCAACTCTGTTGCTCAAAGATGATACAAACTGATTCTGGGACCTTCTGCAGGCAAAGCACCTGTTCTGCCATCAACTAATGGTGCCTCAGCCATGTGACCCATCAGAAGGCACAAAAGAGATTCACGGACATCAGCAAAACCCTTGACTTCATCAGTCCATGAGGCCATGGGCGCAGCTGGGAGGTGGGGCAGGGATGGGCAGCTGCCCCTCCAATCAAGAAAAATCAATAAAAATGCATAGCTGAGATTCTTCCCACCCAAAAGCCCTCCCCCCCAACAAAAGGCCTCCCCCCCCAACAAAAATCCTTGCTATGCCTATGCACTGGGTGGACAGATTTGGACAGATGGACAGATGAACAGATTTTGCCCCTCTCTCATTGGATTGTTGGGGGGGGCAGACTAGGTCATTGCTCTGAATTGTTCCCAAGGTTTTCTGAACATGCTCCATTTCTTACCTCCATCCCAGGATCCCTTACTAGGCATGCTTGATCCCCGGGATGAACTGGAGAAGGAAGATGGGAAAGTAGAGGCTGAGGCAGTGTATGAGACCAACTGCCACTGGGAAGGATGTTCCAAGGAATTTGACACCCAGGAGCAGCTGGTGCACGTGAGTGATGTGGGCCTGTGGGCAGGATTGGGGGGGTGGACGGGACAGGAGGCATCTTAGAACTTGGTGGGAACTGGAAGGGCTGACTTACGCAGTCCAACCCCCTGCCCTCATTAGCTGCATCAGATACATCCTGGCAGGGCCGAAACTAGGCTTTCTGTCACCTGAGTCAAAAACCCAGTTTGGCACCCACCCACCCTCAGATGTGTGTTTGCATACACACATGCACATACACACACACATACATACATATAAACACACACACCTCAACACATTTATTCGTAAAGGGCATAAAAATAGGCAATAGATTATTTGAATTCAAAGGAATCCTAAGAAGTATTATGACTGTTTGACCAAAGGGAAAGTGAGCATCCCTTCCTGTAAAAGCAAATTGTTTGTCAAAAGTAGAACTTCCATGTGCAACAATTGTCTATCTGAGGTCAGGTTTTGAATTGGATTTATTTGGTCACGGGATCATTACAAGACTGTATTACAAGACGATAAGATCAGCCAAGACCCTCTGGTTTCCTTTCAAAAAAAAAAATTGTCCTTTTCTTTGAGGCTTTTTGTCACCTACCCCTCTTCTTGGTTCTGTGCAAACCCTTTCAAGGAGTTTTGACATGTAAATTTACTCCTGAGTAAGCTTCAACAAGATGCCTTTCGATTTTATTTTTGTTGGAAGGGATGCCAAGGGTCATCTAGTCCAACCCCTTGCAATGCAGGAAACTCAGCTAAAGCATCCATGACAGATGGTCATCCAACCTCTGCTTGAAAACCTCCTGAGGCAGACAATTCCACAGTCGAACAGCTCTTACTGTCAGAACGTTTTTCATGATGTTTAGTCAGAATTTCCTTTCTTGTCATTTGAATCCATTGGTTCGAGACCTGCCCTCCAGAACAGGAGAAAAGAAGCTTGCTCCATCTTCCATGTGACAACCTTCTCAGTCTCTTCTTTTCCAGGCTAAACATACCCAGCTCCTTCAACCATTCCTCATAAGGCTTGGCTTCTAGACCCTTGATCATCTGCACATGTTCCAGCTTGTCAACATCCTTCTTAAATTGTGGTGCCCAGAATTGGACACAGTATTCCAGGTGTGGTCTGACCAAGGCAGAATTGAGTGGCACTATTGCTTCCCTTTATTTGGACCCTAGGCTGTTGATGCAGCCTAGATGGATGATGAGGAACCATTCATGAGTACCTTTGGGTTTGGTCAGTCAACCAGCTACAAATCCATCTGAGTTACCTTGTTTGACCCACATTTTACCAGCTTCCTCATGAGAATATCATGGGAGACTTTGTCAAAAGCCTTACTGAAATCAACCACCAAAAAAAAAGAAATCAGATTGGTCTGGCATGACTTATTTTTGAGAAACCCATGCTGGGCCTTAGAAATCACAGCATCCTTTTCTAAATACTCACAGACCAACTGTTGAATTAACTGTTCTGGATTGTAATGCTATTTTCCCTTGCATATGATATTTATTTATTGGGGGTGGGGGATGTATGCCTATATGATGAAGGCATGTTCTTGGGCTCTCCTCAGCCCAAACATATAAATATAATAATAACTCTCCTTCTTCCTGTGTCACCTTGTAAATGAGCCTTCTTCAGCTTCATGGGGAAAGAGGAGCTCACGGTTGCCCTTCACTATTTCATCTTTCTCTCCAGCTGAAGCGCAGACAAGCTGGGAGGCTGGGAGCCTCAATGGCACCCCTCTGGAAGCTTCACCTGGGTCAGAAACTCTGACTAGAACCCCCTCCCCCCCCCCCCGCCAGCTATGACTCTGCACCCTGGAACAATCCCTGCTTCCACTCTGTAATGCTTTGCAGTGATTAGGCAGGATCAGAAGCTAAACCATAAATGCTGGTGATGAACTGTGTTTGCCACTGACTTCCACTGACTTTTTACCTCTGCTGCATTGCTCCCCTGTCATTGCAGCATATCAACAACGAGCACATCCACGGGGAGAAGAAGGAGTTTGTGTGCCACTGGCGGGAGTGCTCTCGGGAACAACGACCCTTCAAAGCTCAGTACATGCTGGTTGTTCACATGAGGCGCCACACAGGAGAGAAGCCCCACAAGTGCACAGTAAGTAGGGTGGGCTCAAAAGAGCCAGCTGGTTTCTGTCCTGGGTGGAGGATCTGAGGAGAGACGGAGTTTGATGAGGTTTGCACTATGACTGTCTCCTGCCTTGTCTTCTTCACAATGAGTACTGTTTTTATATTGCTACTATTCAGCTTCTGCTAACATATGTGTTGTTTCATTCTCTACTATGTCCAGAACAAATATAATTAATTTCAATGCATTTCAGTGGAATGGAAACGTCAAAAACAATGCAGAAAATAATGCAATTATTTACATCACTGGTCTTCAACAGGTGGGTCAGGAGTCAGGACCCACTAGTGAGTCGTGGCCTGATCCAAGGTGCATCACAACAGGAGCACTACCACCATGCAAATATATTGTAAAAGATTACGAAATGAGTCCCCTAATGCATGTTTGGGTTAAAAGTGGGTTCTGGGTCTGAAAAAATGGAAAACTGCTGATTTGTATAACTTGTGTGGACTCAAAAACTACTATAGTGAATACTGCTTTTATTCACTTGTGTGATTTCTGACCTTGGTCAAACTTGTAGATTGCACTAGTTTCAATTTCTGATGGAATTCTCTGACATCCTTACCCCTCAGGAGAGGTGCCTCAAATTTTCAGTGAGGCAGCTGGGCCCCCTCAATATTCTGCGTCCTGTGGGGGGCCTCACTGTGCCTACCCACGGCTGCAAAGGGGACACACCAGGCCTTACCAGGCCTCCCTGTGGCTGTGGTGGGCCTCGCAGATGCCTCCTGCCATGTGATGTCACACATGTGCATCATGCTTGTGACATCACACACATGCACCAGGCACCCCCAAAGTTGGGCAGAACCCGGTGCCTGTGACAATGAGCCAGGTTCCATCTTCGACCACTTCCATCATGTGTACCTGGCTGTGAATGGGTGTGGCTGGCTGCCCCATTGGAAGAAGGGTGTGGTGTGCGCACAAAGGAAGCTACACATTTGGGTTGGCACAGAGAAAGAGTGATTTTGTGAGGGTGGGGGTTCCCCATTTTGCCATACAACTACCAACTGCTTTGCTATCCTACAGTTTGAAGGCTGCAATAAGGCCTACTCACGACTGGAGAACCTCAAGACCCACTTGCGCTCCCACACGGGTGAGAAGCCCTACGTTTGTGAGCACGAGGGCTGCAATAAGGCCTTCTCCAATGCTTCAGACCGGGCCAAGCACCAGAACCGGACACATTCCAATGAGGTATGGCTAGCTGCCTAGGGGGAACCATGGAGTCTCACGTCAAAAGGATGGCAACCCCCCCCCCATGCACTATTGGTATGACCCAGTGCTTCAGCCTTTTCCGAACCTCAAGTCTCTAGGTGCTGTTGTACTACAACTCCCATTATCCCCAAGCAGCATAGGCAATAGTGAGGGTTCATAGGAGTTGCAGTCCAACATCTGGAGGGTCCCAGTTTGAAGCACACTTGTCTTACTATGAGGCAGAGTGAGGCAGAGAAGCATTCTATGCCTAAAGTTACCGCCTCCGGTGAGGGACAATAATCTGTTCGTGTCCTGGCAGAAACCCTACGTCTGTAAGATCCCAGGCTGCACCAAGCGATACACAGACCCCAGTTCTCTGCGCAAGCATGTCAAGACGGTGCATGGACCAGATGCCCACGTCACCAAGAAGCATCGCGGAGACACCATCTCCACCAGCCGGACACTCGTCCTCCACAGCGATATGAAACAGGAGCGAGACAGCGAAGGCAGGAAAGACGAAGGCAAACTCATGGTGCCTGACTCTAACTTGGTAAGCTGTGCTACACAAGCAGCGTTGGGAGAAGAGAGGCTAAATTCCAGTGCAAGGCATATCATGGTTGCTTGGAGAGGACACACGGAGGACGGATCTTGACACTGGGCCGTGGTGGCTGGTGGTCATTGAGACTGCTAGGGCAGAAGGCAAGGAGGCCAACAGTAGGTGGCGCCAGAGCCAGTGTTAGGCAGAGCCCACCGATTCCCTGCTGTGTTCTATGAGACTGAGGAGAGGGAAGGTGGCAGCCAGTGCCTCCCCTTGCACTGTTCGCAAGCAGAAAGTCTGGTAGGTGGCGGTTACCAGAAGGCAGACTGAGGTTGGTGGGGCAGGTGCCCTAATGGGTCAGCCTCCACACTGGGCTATGAGGCTAGAATTTATTGAGTTCAAGGAGCACTGGGGGCCACTTCCCTCCTTACTTCTTAAGAAGCCCAGAAAGGATGAGTCAGAAAAGATGAGGAAGCTGCCTCATACCCAGTCAGACCGTTGGTCTGCCTGGCCCACTGTTGCCCACACCCTGACTGGCAGTCCCTCTCCATGGCTTCAGGTGGGGATTTCTCCCATACCTACTAGCAGGTGCCAGGGAGCTGAGCTACAGACCTTCCCAAACCAAACCACGCTGAGCCAAAGAGGAATTAGAATTTGGTGGGAATTTGTGATTCAGCCAAAAAGTTTCCTGTTCTTGCAGTCCATTCTTCAGCATACAGGCCCTGAGAAAGGAATGCTGCACTATAAATCTTCAGAAATTGGCACCCTGAGCATCTCAGCATTATTCCCGTTTTCCTTTCTACTGCCCTCATCCATTGCCCACACTAACTGGAATTTGCCCCAGTGATTAATCAACTAAGTAGATGGTCTACTGAGTAAAGCTAGCAGCCCTATTTTTTTTTATTTAAAAAATATTGTTTTACCATCACATGTTATTCGGTTTAAGAAGCAAGTTGAAGTAGTTATGGTGCTGGTTTCGGTGTTATAAAGCCCTGTGCAGGTAAGATCCAGGATACCTGAAAGATAATCTCACCCCTTATATACACAGTCACTGCACTCTGCAGGTGAGGGCCTCCTGCAGATACCGTTTCATCAGAACCTCCATTCTGCGCAATACAGGAATCAGGCCTTTAGTTTTGTGGCACCTGCCCTTTGGGATGCCCTCCCCTTGAATATGAGACAGGTGCAATCTCTGCTGTATTTTTGGTGCCCGATGAAGTCCTTCCTCTTCCAACCAGCCTTTTAAGCCGAGATCTTTCCCAGTCTGCATCTGTACTAGAATTGTTTCTATTGATTAATCACTGGTTGTTTGCCACCCTGGGCTCCTTTGGGAGGAAGGGGGGGGGGTGGAAATGTAATAAAAGAAACAAGCAAGTACCCCACTCCTATACAGGTCCCAGTGAGTTCAAGTGGTAGAGCATGAGACTCTTAATCTCAGGGTCGTGGGTTCCAGCCCCACGTTGGGCAAAAGATTCCTGCATTGGAGGGGGTTGGACTAGATGACCCTTGTAGTCCCTTCCAATTCTATGATTCTAAGTAGCCAAGATCTCTCCCCCCACCCTGCATGGAACGCCTCCCCCCCCCCGAGTTGTTGTGACGATTGCTGTAACCCTGCGATGTGGCTGTGCTCCACCCCCCACCCACCCCAGAAACCGCAGCCCAGCCCCGGTGGCCAGTCGTCCTGCAGCAGCGAGCGCTCGCCCTTGGGCAGTGCAAACAACAACGACAGTGGCGTGGAGATGAATGCCAATGCGGGCGGCAGTTTAGAAGACCTGTCGGTGCTGGAGGAACCATCAGAGTCCATGGGCAACTCCGGGCTGTCGGCGCTGCACAAGCTGGAGAACCTGCGCATTGACAAGCTCAAGCAGCTGCGCAAGCCCCTGTCCGCCAAGGGGGTCAAGCTCCCTTCCATCCCCGGGTCAGGTGCGTGGGGAAGGAGGTCTTGGGGGAAGAGGAGGGGAGGGCAGGGGTGTCCACAGGGGGTCAGGCACTCACCTACCCCTCCAAATCCGGATGAGCATTAATCTCTAGATCTCCAGCTTTCATTGTTTTCAAAAGGTATGTTTCTAGCATTTGTAGAACCTGAGCTAGAAGTCAAAATGGACAGAAACTCTCCTGCTCCCCATTGTCATGTTTTACTTTGCTGCCCGCCCACCCCGATCAGAAAAACCCCTGCGGATGCCCATAGAATAGGGTCTGCATAGGCAGGAGGCAGTGAGAATAACAAGGCCCGTTGTTGCTCTTCAGGACGGCTGCCAGCAGAGCAGCTTCAGTGCTGGGTGAGGCTGCTCTCCTATTTTACCTCTTGCAGTGAAATAGCCTCTTGCAGATACTGTTGGCCTTGGTCTTGTGGTCCGCTCTTCTTTCTTTAGCCATTTAGCACTACCCCCTCCCAATTAAGTCACAGAGCTGGTTGAGTCATGTTTCTACCTGCCCTGGAGCTGACATCACATACGATGCTCTAAATATGACTGACAGGTGCCCAGATCTCGCAGAGGAGGAGCCCTTTCGCCATTCTGTCAGGCCTTGCCTCGGGCCTAGTAAGCCGGCTACAAACCATGGGCTTAGCTTTGGGCCTGGCTTTTTGAAATGTGTTTTCTCTGTCCTTTTAGTCAACTGTGCTGCTTCTTCGCAGGCTCCACGAGAGAAATGCCTGGCTTGTGTGGGCCACCCTCCGCTGTCTCCCACCGGCGCATCATGGAGCTGTCATCGGGAGACCTGCCCTCCCTCTCCATGCCCAGTGAGCGCCGTGGTAGCACCACCAGCACCATCAGCTCGGCCTACACCGTCAGCCGCCGTTCCTCCATGGTGTCACCATACCTGCCGGCTGCAGGAGGCCCTAATGGGGTGGGCCCACCTGACGTGTATGACCCCATCTCCCCTGACACCTCCAGACGCTCCAGCGAGGCCAGCCACTGCGGAGGTCTTCCAGGACTGGGCAACCTGACACCGGCCCAACAATACCGCCTCAAAGCCAAGTACGCCGCTGCGACAGGCGGACCGCCTCCAACCCCTCTACCCAGTATGGAGAGGGCTGCTCAGCCCAGCCTCATGGCAGATTACTCAGGCTCTGCCCTGCCTCCTTTCATGCATCGACACAGTGCCAGCGAATACCACAGGTGCAGCTCTGGCATCCTCCACCCCCACCTGGCACTTGGCCACAGTGCTCGGCGAGCCAGCGACCCCTCCCAGACGGTGGGTGAGGCCAACCCGCCCCCCAGAGTGCAAAGGTTCAAGAGCCTCAGCAACATGAGCCCAGGAGGCATGGGCAGAACCAGCGGGCAGGCGATTGGGGGCTCGGATGCCAACCTGCAGCGCCACCTCTTCTCGCCACGGCCGCCAAGCATCAGTGAGAACGTCTTCTTGGAGAACGCTACCATGGAGAGCACCGGCCCAGCTGGAGAGCAGGAACTGCTGGAGATGGAGCCTTACCTGGGTTACCAGGAGCAGAGCTACCCATGCCAGGCTGCGGGCATGGAGCTCCCAAGCAACGTGCCCCATCGAGGTGCGCCCAGGGCGATAGGCAACTTGCAGATGGGTCCTGAACAGCTGGAAGGCGGCTTTGACCAACTGGACTATACCCAGCCCCAATGCCAGATGAGCCTGGCTTTCCACACAACAGTGCGGCACTGGGATGGCGACGGTGTGGGGCTTAACCCTGCACCCTCCTCTGCCATGGGGCAGTGCCACTCTGCCCAGTACGCAGTCCCAGATGCCAAGCACATGGGAGTAGAAGGTCATGGGGGTGAAGGCCAGCAGGGCACTTTCCAGTTTGGCCAGGCCCACATTAAGGCTGAGCAGCAGTTCCAAGCAGCTGTGCCTGCTCTGGCCTCTTGCCAGGGCATGAAGCAGCTGTCGTACAGCCAAGCCCAGCCTGCCTGTGTCAGGGGGGAGGGGTACCACCAGCCTGAGAGCCAACAGGCCCCGTGCTTTGGTATGGGGCAACCCCCCAGCAGGAGGCCCCAGACCCCCATGCTGCAGGTCAAGGAGATGATGGTTCGGAGCTATGTGCAGTCACAGCAGGCACTGATGTGGGGGGAGCAGCCAGCCGGTGATGTCATGATGGGCATAGAGAGTGGGGGACAGTGCCAGCAGCCCCAGCCTTACCCTGGCAGCCCCAAGTACCCCAGCTACCCTGCCAAGCCCCCACCAGCAATGGAGAGCAAAGCACTTTCAAGCCCTGGAGGCCAGTGTTACAGCCCAGGGATGGTCCCCCACCCGCCTGGGGGCCCCAAGCCGCTGAGCAGGCCAAGCAGCTTGTGTTACCAAGCCAGCCTCCCTTATGAGACCCCCGGTGAGGGCGGCCCTCACCGGCTGATGCGCTTGCCCCCTCTCCGCAGCCCTGAGGAGGCCAGAGGTTTCTCCAGCCAGCTACACATGCCGTTGGGCAAAGCTTCTGGGAACAAGTTGATGAACGCCCACCAGCTTCACTGCCAGCCCCCCAGCTGCGTGGCAGAGGATCCGGGTGGGCCCTTCACCCCCAGGCTGGACATCCTCAAATCAGACTCTTTCTCTTACTTGCCAGAAGAGCAGGTGTCCAACAGCTTGGACACTCTGGACTTGGAGAACACCCACTTGGACTTCACAGCTATCCTAGACGATGCAGAGGGCCTCAGCCCCACCTCCCCGCCCGGTGGCCCAGCCAACATGGCTGTGGGGGACATGAGCTCCATGCTGAACTCACTGGCAGGGGAGAACCAGTTCCTTAACACCCTTTCCTAGGACAGTTGGGATCATGGCTGAGACGACGAGGACCTGCTGTGAACAGGAACCAGATGGGCACAAGAAGAGACAAGGCCAGGGTCCCTCTTGCTGGGCTGGACTCAATAACTTGAGGTTGGGGAGTGGGACTGGGGGCTCTGCAGGGAGACTGGGTCCAATTAGTAACTTCCAGGCTTGCCTTTTGGTACCAAATTGCATCTGTTGCAACCTCAGACCTCCTGTACAAGGTGGGTCTCTTGTTGAGAATTGTGCTGATGGTACTGGATGAAGGACAGGTGGCCATAGGAAAAGGAAGTGGAGTCCTTCCTCTCTCCCAGCTGGTAGAGCGAAACCCATCCATCCTCTGTCTCCCGCACTCCCCAAATGAAACCAGTATTCTTAATAAGCATCACCCCAAAGTGCCTCTTCTGCAGAGTCCCCTATGCATTGAGAGCTCTGACAGGCTATCAGCCTGGTTCTAGAGTTTGTTGAGCACAGCTGCGTACCTAGGGCCCATGTCGGCCTGGAAAAATTTTATCCACAGAGGAACATGTGCAAAAACAGGGCTTTTAGGCAAATTGAAAACTTTGCCTGCATTTAGCAGGAGAGATCTGTGATCTTGAGCAAGCAGGAATGTTGCCACCTATTCATAGTCCCTTCTTGCAAATTCCACTGGGAAGGAAGGAAGGACTCCCAGTGGAGGAAAGAATTGACTCTGTGGTTTTGCCTATACAGAGGCTCTGGAGGTTGGTGGTGGGGCTCAGAGCATCTACTAAGAGCAAGCTCTTCTTTGCACATGGCAAATACACTTCTGGCACATTCAGGCCTTTCAGCTCTCATCTGGTAAAGCTGCTAGACTGCCTGGAGCCCCGAATTCCACATCAACCTGGGCATTCTCCATTAGCTCCCATCCTGCAGTTGCCACCATGACAAAGCTCACATTGTGATGTAAGTGTAATGTTGGGGGATGTGCAAAAACATCTGCTCTGGCGGCTTCTGCTTTCCTAAAGATACATGGCTTTCCACTATCCCTTGCTGTGAGAGCAGAATTGTGGCATCTGCCCGAATTGCCCCAAAGGGCCACTCCATCCACACATCACATTTTTTAAAGGTGTACATATGTGTCCTAATCCACCTCTGGCTGTGCATGTAAGTAGTGACAGAGTACAGGTGAGAATGCACATATAATTTATACCAGCAGTTCCCAGTTGAGAAAGGGAGATCTCATTGGGGCTGGGGCAATGACATTTTACATGCACACTTAAAAACAGATGCATGTGATGAGCCCACATTTACATACATACATCAGGGAGCTGGGGTGGGCTGTGGATCCTTGCCCGAGATTGTTACCTCTTGATGTATGAAAGGCTTCTTAAATGTCAGGCATTGGACAGAGAACTGAATCCTAGGGCTGAAAACTAAAAAAGTGTATGTGCACAACAGGCACATAAGCAGACCATAGTGAGCCACAAGTGTAGAAAGCTGGAGGAACAGCATAGCACACATTATTGAAGTGCCTCACATGCTCATAACTCAGACAAGCAAGCCAAGTTACAAGGGATGACAGACTTCCAAAGACCCGCCCCTGTGCCCTAAGATCACAGGTCAGTCCAGCCCACAAGAAAAATCCTTCTTGAACCCAAATCAGTTCAAAGGCAGGTTGACACGTGTGTGTTGCATCACTTGAGTTGGGCTGCATATCTGGAGAACATTTACCTCCTTTTGAATCTCCCAGTTTGGCAGGAAGCAAGGCAGCCACAACTGCTCCTGCTGATTCACTCCTTCCTTGGCCCTTCTGTCCTTCCCAACCTCTTTAATGACCTGGGTTCCAGGGATGTGCCACATGGGACGCTGGTTGCCTTGACTCCCACTGCATTTGGGGATCCGAAGGCTTTTTACAGGTTGCAGCCTGGCAACTCCACAGGAAAGCAAATACACCCCTTCCTCTAGTCTAGAGGCAGCTCCTGCCATCTCAGTGTTCAATGGGAGGAAAAGTTGCTTTGCTACACAGCTGCTTTGGGGGTTGTTTGTTTTTAACATGCAAAAACCTGGTTGAGGCGGGCAACCCTCAATCTGCGGCACTTGTGCTCAGCTGGTGAGCTATAGCTCCTGCCATCTATTCAGGCCAGGTTCCCCAAATAGTTCAGAGGCTGGGTTCTTCAGTTCTGAATTTACATACAAAGATGGTGTACTTTGTTCACAGGCTACAAATAAGCCGGGGGGGGGGGGAGAGACTTGGAGGTAATGTTCAAACAGACCCAGCTGACTAAGCAAAACAAGTGCTGCAAAAGCTCTGGAGGGTTTAAGTATTGAGATGGACAACCATGAGAGTGGTGTTCAGAGTTAAAAGGAGTCACCATCCCCTGTGGTGTTGGGACACTTGCCCATTGTCACCTCTTCTAAACAGGTTTTGTTAGGCTTTCAAAAACCTGTTTGACCAAAGATGACCCAAGAGAGTGAGCAGAGCCAAGGCCAGTGATGCTTTTTGTCACCTCTCCTAAACACATTGTCTGTTACATGCCTGAGCCCTTGTCTTCTTTGTGCAAAGCAGATGGGGATTCCCTGCTTCCGGGAAGAAAACATTCCAGGGGAAGCTCAAGAAGCTTAGTTCTACCACATCTATCTGGTTCAGTGTTGTCTACATGCTGAGTGGCAGCCTCTCTCTCCCAGGTTTGGAGCAGGAGTCTTGATTCAGCCCTGCCTGGAGTCCCTGGGTCTGGAGCCTGGGCCCTTCCACATACAAAGCCATCCTCCACCACTGAGCACCAGCTTCTGTCACTGAGCTAGCACCTTCTCCCCCTCCCCAGTCTCCCTCAGGTACTTATCCCAATGCCCTGCACTCAAGCATCCTCCTCCTAGCAAAAGAAAAAGGGAAAAGGGGGGAAAGAACCTAAGTTAAACTTGAGAAACCAAAGAAACCTTTCATCCTTTTTAGCTTTTATTTTGTATCTTCCTTTTGTATTTTAGCTGGGAAGCCAGACCAATGCCTGTCCCTTCCAGGTGATTTTTTCATCTATGGGAAGGGGAAAGTATTAAAGCAAAAGGGTGGGTGGTAGGGGAAATGTCTAGGCATATCATAGTGACATGTATTTTTATGGATTGTATATAGGTGTGCGAGTATTTTTTACCTGTAAATCTTTCTCTCTCTTTTTTTAAAGAGAAAAAACACAATAAAATGAAAATTGAAAATATTTCCTAAGGGAGGGGAAGCAAATCTGTCCCTTTTATACACATTGAAAGAGACTCATATAGTTGAGGAACTGCACCTAGCAGTCATCTAGCCTGTCTTTTTAGCCCCCAAATGTTTCTCCTCCCTAATGTAACCCTGGTTCTCATCATGCATTACAGCATCCATGGTCTCAGATTAATTATTATTATTTTAATATAAACTTCTTAATTGAAACTGATTCTCCCTCCTTATTATCTCCTTGCATCCATCTTGGTCACTTTTAAATATTTTAAAAACACATCCAACTGCTCCAAGAATGGGGGAGATAGCTTTGTAAGTGACTGTAACAAGTGCCCAGCCAGCCACCACGGTGCACGGCATACTCTCACTTGGGCTATAGCTTCAGCATACTGAAAACCAAGAGAATGGGTTGCTCCTGATCTTGATCTAGGAAATGCACTGAGCTTCCATAGTGGGCTTATTACCAAAATAATGTAGGCAATCTTCTACTGATTAACCTTTGCTTACTCAGTAGATTTCTGGATGGGAATGGCTCCAACAAGCTGCTTGAAACAGCTCCTTCCAGCCAGCTGAATTGCAGTTGATATAGAGCTGCAGCTGATTGGGTGGTCAATAATGGATCCTTTTCAAATTGGCTGGATGTTTTAAAAAAATCATTTATTAAGGAGCAAGCAGCTGGTGGTGCTTCCTGATTATACACAGCCAAATTATCCTTATTCTTCAACAACAGTTGCATGTGGCATCGATAGCACATAAAGAAGCCAAGGTATGCTTTTAAATGTCATATTTGAAAAACACCCACTGCCAAATACAAGGATGCACCCATTTCATTTGTTTAGAGCGCAGGACTATTTGTGGTGCATTGTTTGAAGAACTTGCTCTGCTCATGAGAGTTAATTTTCCAAATAAGTATTTTGGGAGACCACACAGAACTGAAGGAAGGGCAACATGGAGTATGAGCCAGAAAGCGCAAGAAGATTTCAGAGAGCAAATTGTATGGATCATTTATGGACCAGTTTCCTGACTACAGGGCTACAGTCTTGCTTCCCTGTTCAGACACCTAATGTCATGAACAACTATAGGACCAGGAGAAAACCAACCGGGGGAGGTGGGCATTATGCACAGTTGGGGAATAGATTCATCTAATAATTTTTTGCGTCTTACGCAGTTAGTTGTTAAAGGTACAGAAGCCTTGTCCCGGAGCCTCTTCAGATCCTCTGCAGCAGATGTGGGCAACCTGTGGATCCAGATGTTGTCGGCTTCAGCTCGCATCAGAGCCAGCCCACCAATTAGATGGGGTGAAACACCCGCCTCAGGCAGCAGAGGTCCACAGGGCAGCGCCCCGTCTGCCCCACTGCTTCCAGCACATGGTGTCACTGCTTCCCTTCCCCACCCCAGGATGAAGACAAGCGACAATGCCTTGAGGAGCGCCCTAGCTCTCAGAGAAGTCAGCGAGAGCCTGCGCATTCCCACATGGCGGGCATTGCTGCTCGTCTTCCCCCTCCACGCTGCCACCACCCAATCCCTGGGCTGAGAGGGCAAGCAGAAATACTTTGTGGAATCATAGAATCGTAGAATTGAATCTCGGGGGTCATCTAGTCCAACCCCTGCAATGCAGGGATCTCAGCTGAAGCATCCATGACTGATCTCAGCTGAAGCATCCATGACTGATGGCCACCCAACCTCTGCTTAGAAACCTCCAAGGAAGAAGAGTCCACAACCTTGTGAGGGAGTCCATTCCACTGTTGAACTGCTCTTACGATCAGAAAGTTCTTCCTGATGTTTAGCCAGAATCGCCTTCCTTGTAACTTGAGGCCAATGGTTTGAGTCCTACCCTCCAGAGCAGGAGAAAACAAGCTTTCTCTGTCTCCCATGTGACAGCGCTATAGATATTGGAAGATGGCTACCATATCTCCTCTCTGACTCCCGAGAGCATTTCTGCACACAGCATTGTAGCTCGTCCCCCCCCCCCCGGGGTTGGAAAAGAGCTCTCCAGCTCTCATTGAGTTTGGTGAAAAGGGGCAGCGTAAGGTGAGGTGCAGCACATTCCCGTTTCACCTTGGGTGGCGAAATGAGATGGGCTGCCCCTGGCTCCCATCGTCCCTGACAACTGGCAATGCTGGCTGGGGTGTTGAGAATTTGAGTCTAACAATGTCTGAAGGGCCACAGGTTCTTCACCCCGATCTATAGTTTTTTCCTGTAACCATTAGGAAACTGCTTTTCTCCCCCACCAGACTGAGGTTCCCAATATGCTTGATTCTGCCGTGTACAGTAGAGAGGGGATGGATCACTCAGAAATTCTTTTTATTGTATGCTTCCCTCCCTCAACTATTACAAGTCACTGAGAAAATCAAGATGAAAAGTTCCAGGAACTACGTTCCAGCCTTGTAAATAAGTCCACAAAAGCCTATAAAAACAGAAACAAAACAAACAAAAAATGTGTTTGCTATGAGGGTAGTAGCCACTGTCTCCATAGTGGGCATGGAAAGGCTGGCTACTAACTTTTAAGACTCATCAAAAAAACAACAACAAAAAAAGGACTTCTGCTGTGTGGGCTGGATAACTTTTTCTCCATTCCACCAACCTTCTTCCTCCATGGCTGAGGTTGGCAGAGGAGACAAGGAGTGGTCCATTCCTTTTCTGCCAGTGTGTTCACTTGCCCACAAGAGATTCTTGATCAGCTAGAGATTCTTGATCAGCTAGATGAGTTGTTAAATGCAAACTTCTTTGCCAGCCTTCCCAACCTGGTGCACTTCAGAGATTGTTGGACTATAACTCCCATTGTTCCTGGGCTTTGCTCATGGTGACTGAAACTGATAGGAGCTATAGTCCAAAACATATTTCGAGTGACAGATTGGGGAAGGCTGCCATAAGCTATGACCCAAACGATTCAGAGAGACACAGCATTAGAGTGGAATATCATAGCTCTGGACCAAAAAAACCTGTACTGGATCTCCAGTACAGAAAATTCAACAGCTTCATTAAGCTATAGTTTCCAGGGTTGTTTGCAGGAAACCATGGCAATTTCAAAGTAGTTTTACCTTTTTTTTCTTTTAATTAATAAGTACTGATGTGCCTTAACATAATGAGTCACGAAGGCCACCTAGAGCAGGCATGAAGAAGCTGGTTCCTTTCAGAAGATGCTGGACTCCAAAACCCTATCAGCCCCAGGCAGCATAGCCAACGGTCAGGGACAATAGGAACTGTGGTCCAGAAACCTCTTAAGAGAGGCATTGGTTCCTTGTTCCTGTCCTAGGGGATGTATGCTTTACCGCATGACTTTACTGCAAGGGCAAAATGAGTAACTGGTGCAGAAGGGTGCAAAAGCAGAGCAAAGGAGCCTTGCACATCAGAGGCATCAAGTCATGTGGAGAAAACGTAACTGTCGGCTCAAGAGAATGAGCTGCAGAACTTGGCTGAATGATGATGTGAGAGGGACAGGGTTAATGGAGAGTCTATTTTCGACATCCTTCTCTTTTCACATTTGTACTCAAGGAATCGTGCTGGACCCCGTGGGCCCAGGTCCAAGTGCTGCCAGTCTCAGCTTCATTTGAGGCATCTGAAATAGTTCTTTGTAGGGTAGAGAACACCTTTCCCTACGGTGCACCAGCTTCTAAATTTGACTCAGTTTCAAGATCCTGGATGATGACCCTGCAGAGCCCAAGCCACCTAGAAATCCACACCGCAAGAAGCTGATGCCAAGAGATACTGGTCTAATAGCAAATGCCAGGTCCGTGGTGCTCAGAGCCAATGCTTTGCCCCAGGACTAGATGATCTGCGATCTAGTGCACCTTCAAGATAAAACCGTCAGCCTCTGAGATTTAGGTGCCAGCCATGTCATTCAGCACCTGGGGCCACAAAGATGCTGGGGAATTCAGTAAGGAGCAGCTCCACCACCTGGTTCTGGTACACCATGCCCTCCACCAGGCTGGTTGCATCTCGCTCATGTCTCAGGAGTGTTGGACCAAAGACAATGCCAATGTTCTGTGTCGTCATCCGGTTGATATCTGAGTGCTCCATCACTCTGAAGGAGGGAGAGAGAGAGAAAACCATCATAATGCACTGGCCTCTGTCTAACACATCCATGGCCAAAGCAGGCATGTGGATATGCTTTGGATTTGAGTTCTAAAAAGAAAAAGATGGTGCTCAACCAGCTTGAAAGTCACATCCCCTGAACTGGAATGTCATTTCCCTAGTCTATATGTGGGCTTGTTGTAATATTCCAGGTTAGAGGAAAACATTTTACACATGCTTCTTTCTCTGCACATCACACTAAGGAATATTTAAGATTCGAAGCCCAACATTCCTACTTTTTACGACCCACAAAAGACATCCTTGGACATTCTGATTCCAATCAGCTGGAACTTCTATTTCTCTCCACTGTGTCATGTAGTGCCAGCTCCCAAATACTCCAGCTTTCCAAACTCAGTATAGCCTTGTAGAGTAGATCTGATAGCAGAAGCAAGAGAGCTGGAATTATACCAGATTGCTTCCACAATATACCTCTTCTCTGCAATTGCTATCCCATGATTGTGTGTGCACAATGCAACACAATTGCAAGTCCAATGATGACAGATAAAACACTGATTGCCTGTCAGTGTTTTAATGGGATTTTAAACAAGGTTTTTTAACAAGATACTTAACAGCTTCCTCCTAATATTAGTAACCAATGCCGCACATGCCAGTAAGTGGAATAAGAAAATGCATAGGGTTGGGTGGTACATTAATGGTACATTAATCCTGCTTCCTTACTTGCGAAGATGCTCCAGTAAATAATGCAGTGTGTCCTGGTTTGGTTGGGGGAGGCTCTGGACCAGTCCTGCAAGCTTGGATACTTTTTCCTTGGGTTCAGACAACTCTGTGTAGGGAAAAGCAACCGGCCACTCCTTAATTGGGCAGGAGGTGAGGTAATAGGCATGCTTATAGAGACACCACCAGCTCTCAAGAGGCATCATCTGGAGCCACACGAGACCAGGAAATGGCTTGAGGTTCTTGCTCATCTTGTGAAACAAACAGGACTGCTAATCTTAGCAATAGAATGCAAATGACTCTGCAATGATTACACTGCTCATAACGTAATTTTACAAACCCAGATCTTAGCTGGTAAAAATCAAGGCTTTGGGTTTCAATTACTCAAAAAAGTAGGAAGTTACTAGGTGAATTATTGCAGAAAAGGGCAGTATATACTTGTTCTGAGCCATTTTTCGTCCCCCGGCTCCAGAGAAAATTGTTGGCAACTGATGTATGTGCTCCTGCAGTAGGTATTTTACCCTAAGAGATGTGATCTCTGCTTTCCTACCTGCATTTCACCCAAGCTCTATGTTATGCATGGGAGCCACTAACTGGCTAACTGGGGGCGGGGTGAGGGAAATGGGATGTCATTCCTTTAGGTCAGGGATGTCCAACAGGTAGATCATGATCTATTGATAGATCACAGGGGGTCTGTGGTAGATCTCTGGAGGGCCCCCCCCCAAAAAAACCCAACTTGGGCTCCCTAAAAAAAGCTCAACTTTGGTAGATCACTGCCAGTTTTTTACAGTGGGAGTAGATCTCCTTCTCTTGAAAGTTGGACATGCCTGCTTTAGGTCATTCCTTTAGCTATGGGGAACCAAAGCCAAAAGGCAAGGACAGGAATTGCACTTACTGACACAAGCCACAAATTCATCAAAGAGGCTGTATGGAATCAGTGGCTCAGGCAGCTCCCGGAAGAACAGCTTGAGGGCCCCTGTGACCACATGCACATCGTCCCACTGGGGGTCACTGAGGCGCAGCTTCTCCTCTAGAAAGGGAGAAATAAGACGGCAGAGCTGCTGAAGACGGGTAAAGGAGGAGTCAGAAAAGTCTGCCTGAAAGGAACCATTGTGCCCAGGTCACAAGCAATTGTTCCACTCTAATTCTGCACTAGGGATGCGGGTGGCGCTGTGGGTTAAACCACAGAGCCTAGGACTTGCCGATGAGAAGGTTGGTGGTTCAAATCCCCACAACGGGGTGAGCTCCCGTTGCTCAATCCCTGCTCCTACCAACCTAGCAGTTCGAAAGCACGTCAAAGTGCAAGTAGATAAATAGGTACCACTCTGGCGGGAAGGTAAACGGTGTTTCCGTGTGCTGCTCTGGTTCACCATGTGCTGGCCACATGACCCGGAAGCTGTACACCGGCTCCCTCGGCCAATAAAGCGAGATGACCGCCGCAACTCCAGAGTCGGCCATGACTGGACCTAATGGTCAGGGGTCCCTTTACCTTTACCTAATTCTGCACTGGCCAGGCCACATTTGGAGTACTGCGTCCAGTTCTGGGCAGCACATTTTAAAAAGGACATTGAACCGTTGAAGTGTGTCCTGACAAGAATGGCAAAGAAAAGCCTGTGAGGAACACTTGAAAGAGGTGGGTATGTTTAGTCTAGAGAAAGGTAAAGATAGTCCCAGCTGTCTTTCAAATGTCTGAAAGGCTGTCACAAAGAGGGAGGAGATTAATCCTGTGTCGCTGCAGAGAAAAGGACAAATTTGTGGCCATTGTAGGGAGGTGTATTTCCCTATACTTAGGAGAAGCATGCTAAATATATACAGTGGAACCTCGGTTTTCGAGTGTCTCGGAAGCCAAACAATTTGGAACCCAAACACCGAAAACCCAGAAGTGAATGCTTCCATTTTTGAACGCACCTCAGTAGTCGAATGGCTTCCGAGGTGTGTTTCTTCATTTTTCTCAATGGAATTTGCCGACCGCCCACTGCACCTCAGTTGCTGAACGTTTCAGAAGTTGGGCAGTCTTCCGGAATGGATTACGTTCAGTGACCGAGGTCCCACTGTATAAGAGTTGACTGACAATGAGACAGACTGCCTTGGGAGTTGGTGGAGCTATTTAAGCAAAGGCTGGGCAGCCACCTGTCAAGGGTGCGGGGGTTACTTCCTGCATTGCATATCCTGCCATGAATGGGGGTTGGCCTAGATGACCCCCAGGTCCCCTCCAGCTCTGTTATTCTACAACTCAAGAGAACTGCATCCTGCATTCAAGGCACAAGTTGGCCCCATAAGAGGCTTCCATTCTGTGGTCTTGAGCTCACAGAGACAAAAGTGCAAAGAAGCAAGCACCCAACATTACCTTGCTCAGGGAAGACGTAGCGCCCATCTGAGGTCACTGCCCGCTCTGCAAGACAATGCAATGGTTACTGAGGGCACCAGTAAGAGGAACAAGGCCTTTGGCAATCCTGTCTTCACAGCATGTCTGACATAGATACATATCAGCAAGCCATACACTGATTGAGCTATCAGCCTTGCCCTTCTCATGCTTCAGCTCTATGATTTATACACATATTAAAACAGTATGTTTACATTCATAGGTTTGCCTTTTGCTTTATTAAAAATAATTGCAAAAGCAGCTGCAAAACTGCTCTGAGGGAGCAGGCATGTGTGTATTGGTTACCTTCTAGGCGCCAGCCAATAGGTGGCTTCTGTCCTCTGGCTGTTCTACAGCTGAACCACTGTGGAAACGAAACTAGAGACCTGTTCGCCACCCCCAAGACAGGAAAAAATGTATGTCGGTATTAAATAGGCTGAAAAGTACTTTTCAAACTGGGCCCAGTTTTTCAAATGCTTCCTGCACCATCACAAAAGTAAAAGCCCAAATAACAGATGGCTTTGAGACCCAGCAACTCCTTTCTCTGCAAGTTCCCCCCATTTCCATTTATCACTGTAATTACTCACCACGGTCAACTATGAATCTCAGCTTCTGAATAACAGCCAAGTTCCCACTGACCCTGTAGATTCCATCTACATCCAGTCCTGAAAAGCAGAGGAGAGACCCTGCTGTGAAATCTCATGGACCCCCAATGGAACTGGGCAAAGTGAGGGCAGAAGGCTACTACCAGGGTCCCCAGGGGAAGGGCCCGTTCCCTGCCCAGGCGATGCCTCATGGAGAAGGAATGCTGAGCACAGCGTACCTCTCTGTTCCACAGCCTCCACACACTGCTGGACAAAACGTGGGACAGTGCCCCCTTCCCGCTGGCACAAGGCTTCTAGCCGGCAACCAAAGACCTGGTCTGGGGAATTAATAATAATAATAACAACAATATTCATACCCCACCCATCTGGCTGGGTTTCCCCAACCACTCTGGGCGGCTCCCAACAGAATAGTAAAAACACGATAAAACATCAGACATTAAAAACTTCCCTAAACAGGGAATCTGCCTTCAGGTGTCTTTTAAAAGTCAGATAGTTGTTTACTTTCTTGACATCTGATGGGAGGGCGTTCCACAGGGCGAGCGCCACTACTGAGAAGGCCCTCTGCCTGGTTCCCTGTAACCTTACTTCTCGCAGTGGGGGAACCGCCAGAAGGCCCTCAGCATTGGACCTCAGTGTCCTGGCAGAACGATGGGGGTGGAGACGCTCCTTCAGGTCTACTGGACCGAGGCCGTTTAGGGCTTTAAAGGTCAACACCAACATTTTGAGTTGTGCTCGGAAACGTACTGGGAGCCAATGGAGGTCTTTCAAGACTGGTGTTATATGGTCTCGACGCCCACTCGGGTCACCTTCAAATGTAGCCCCACGTAGAGTGCATTTCAGTAGTCCAAGTGGGAAATAACTAGAGCATGCACTACTCTGGCGAGACAGTCCGCGGGCAGATAGGGTCTCAGCTTGCATACCAGATAGAGCTGGTAGACAGCTGCCCTGGATACTGAATTGACCTGTGCCTCCATGGACAGCTGTGAGTCCAAAATGACGTCCAGGTTGCGCACCTGGTCCTTCAGGGGCACAGTTACCCCATTCAGGACCAGGGAATCCCCCACACCTGCCCGCCTCCTGTCCCCCCAAAACAGTACTTCTGTCTTGTCAGGATTCAACCTCGATCCATTAGCTGCCATCCATCCTCCAACTGCCTCCAGACACTCACACAGGACCTTCACTGCCTTCACTGGTTTTGATTTGGAGGAGAGGTAGAGCTGGGTATCATCCAGAGGAGAGAACTGCATCTGCAGGGCACCGTGTTGGCTCCTGCTACATTTCATGTTCACAACAGCCACACCAAAATTTACACCCATCTATTGCAGCCATGCTGGTCACAATTATGGGGACTTATTTTGCCTTTTCAAGGAGTTCCCACATGAAGCATTACGAGCAAGTGCATCATGATGCCAACTATACAATACCTCTAAACGTCCACCATTCACACACCACCTAAGACGGTTTGGGTAGTCACCTCGGATCAGTCCCTTTTCCTGCAAACTCCGCAGTGGCGGCCGCTTGGCTATGAACCGCCTCAGCTTGCTCTTGACCCGTTTCTTGTAGGCTCTGTCCGGACTCGAGGATGCTAGGAGATGGGCAGGGAGAAGGTGGGAGAGAAGAAGTTAAGGCAGCTGAAGCTCAGTTGTCCCAACTCCCCTGCCTAGGCCAAGGCAGCCTGATTTAAGCAACTCTCTTAGCCTTCCCCACACCCAGATTTGCCTGGCACAGACCTGCCTGCGCCTCGTTCTTCAGAGCACCCGGCTCCTCGTCATCATCAGCACTGAGGTCCACCAGTTCAGCGCTGTTGGACCGGCAGAGGGGATACAGAAGTGGCTCATCCAGAGGATTCTCCTGATCCTGCAGTGAGGAAGGGAGGCAGGTGAAGCCAGGAGGGGTGGGGCAAAGTAGGGGTGAAGCAGGCAAATGCATTTAATTTATAATTTATCCCAAATGCAAAATGTGGTGTTTCACTGGTATGGAGACCTAGATTGGGCTGGTCAGTGACTTGTCATGGTGATGCAACCCTGACCCACATATTCTTCCAGTTGGCATTTCATTTAATTCCAGTCTTCCTCAACCACACTTTCAGCTTTGCAACTGACCCCTTAAAAGCCCTGGGTCTGGAAAGCGGGGGGAGGGGTCAGCTGTGATGCCATTAGCCTTCCCTGGTTGTCGCTTCTGTCATGTACCAATCCTTCTCTGATACCATGGGTCGTATCTCCAACGGAGTTAGATTTATTAGGTTTGGTCCTAAGTCCCCACATCAAGCTTTATTTATTTGTTTGTTTTTTAAAAACCACAAACACATTTTTAATGTGTTTTCCTACAAAATACGCAGTTTTATATTATTTTAATACAGCTTTATTCTAAATTGTATTTTGTACACATTTTAACATAAAATATAATATTGGTAACTTGCTTTTTCAGCTGAAAACTATTGCAATAACTGCATTCCAATAATAACTGCATTCCAATCCATGTTTCAGTCCCAGGAAGTGCAAATGAGAACGGTTCATTAAAAAAAAAAAAGGAGATTGAAGAAAACCTCAAGCATGTCTAACTTTGAAGAGGAGGAAGAATTGAGGGCAGCTTAAGCCTTTTGGTTTGCCTCACTCACCAGCCTGCGGATGACCCCTCTGATTGCCTGGTACCAGTCTTGGCTGACAGCCTCACTGCCTGATTGCAGGAGATACTCGTTGCCTGTCACGGTGCGGAACTAAGAAGAACAGAGGGCAAAAGGAGAGAAGACAGACTGGATTAGGCAACGGCTCTGTGTAACCCTGTGTTTTCCTAGAATACATTGTCTTGGATTTCAAAGGAAATGTGTATGAGGAGCCACTGGACATAACAAGAGCCCTGCTGGGTCAGGTTAGAGGCCCAACTAGTCCTCTTTTGTACAGAGAACACCAAGATGGGTCTTGAGAAGCCAACAAGCTCCTGCAATAGCAGTCTCCCACCACCTCCAATCCCAGAGACAGAATTTAGCTATGAGTGAGGAGTTGACTAACTCTTGAGAATGTGCCTTTGAGCAGATTCTCACCATCCACTTCCCAGCAGAGACAATCCACGTGTCTGGAAATTATCCCCTCTCTTCTCCATGAACAGCACATGCAGTGGCCCTTCTTTAGCTGCTTCTCTATTGCAGGCCAACACAGGACCATTAAAGGTCAACTCTGTGTTCTTAAGTGAGAAGAGCAAACAACGCCACAGTAGGGGCAAAAAGGGTTCAGTTCTTGGCAATGTGACATCTGACCCCAGGTATCCCACATGTCAAGGCTCATTTCCTGAGCATTCATGCGCTTACATGGATGACATTCCGCTTACTGGACAAGTCCCTGGCCCAATCAATGCGGGCCCCACGCAAATCCACACTGCTTTCAGGCCGGCTACTGGCTGGCGTCTGCAGGAAGAGAGGAGAAGGAGTTAGCTGGTTCTCCAGAACTTCACTTGACACTGTGTCAAGCTGGGAAAGGGACACAGGAGGCTTCTGCTGTCAAGCACAATCAGTCCTTCCTTCCTCCTTCACCTTCCACCTTGTGCCTTGCTTGCCCCACTCACCCATCCAGCTGCCACCTTGGGGTCCTTGTAGAACATGAGACTGTTCCCAGCCAACACCAGCCACGAAGATGCCCAACACTTTCTGTGGGGGGGGGGGGATGCGAGAAGCAGGGTGAGATGAATAGGGATGAATCTGACAGCATGCATATTCTGAGCACACACACAAAAGGATGAAAACAAATGCTCCCACATTCAGGCATGTTATATTGATTGCATTAATTGGTTGGAATAAGCACTGCAGTTATATAAATGAACCCACCTCAACATTACATTGAAAGCAGCCAGTGGCTTTCCTGCATTTTCAGACTTCATATGAGAGACATCATTTTATCTTACTCTGATGCCGTCACTCCCAGAACCTACTTTATGCCTTCAGGCTACACTTCCCTTCCCTTCAAGAAGGCAGCTTCTGCACGCGACGTAGAAGGAGAGGGCTTGTCAACGTGGGAAGGTAGCTCATCTAGGAGACGGAAAACTCTGATCCTAACCCTCCACTACCTTGCGAGAAGAAAAGGCTAAGGAATAAACCCTACACAAATCCTGCGTGGAGTCCCTAAGGTGGTTGGATGGCACCTTGTATGCCTCCTTTCAGCAACTCCTGCACCAAGCTGGTGCCGAATGTCTTGCTCTGCTTTCCTTTGGACCACATCAGCAAGTCTGAGAGGGGAGTCTTGTCATCTAGGCAGCCCAAAACCTCCACACACACTGCCCAGGCTCGCACCTCAAGGGTGTCACTTCAGTGCTGCTAATGGAGCTGTTTGACTTCACCCCTAGGGGCGGACTCCATTATCTCTCAAGACAAATGGATGTCATAGAATCATAGAATCATAGAATCATAGAGTTGGAAGAGACCACAAGGGCCATCGAGTCCAACCCCCTGCCAAGCAGGAAACACCATCAGAGCACTCCTGACATATGGTTGTCAACAAGGCATCAGGTGAGACTTTCTTTACCTATTTCCTGTTCTCTGGAACTAACTCAATATCCTAGTTTGAGCCTGAGGGAAGGAGAAAGAATTCCCCCTAGGTCACAGCTGAAGAACTTGTGGCCCTCCAGATGTTGCTGGATTCCATCTCCCTTCAGCTCCAGCCAGCATGGCCAGTGATGCAGGATGGGCGGAACTCTGGAGGCCACAAGTATCACTACAGCCCTGCCTTAAGACCAACTGCTGTCACTGCTGCCCACTTTTTGAAGACCCTGAGCTGTAGTTAGGAACACAGGAAGCTGCCTTACACTGAGCAAGACTACTGGTCACTATAATGCAGTCTACACTGACTGGCAGCAGCTGTACAGAGATTCAGACTGGAATCTCTCCCAGCCTTACCTGGAAGTGCCAGGGATTGAACTGGGGCCTTCCACAGTCATCGTCATGACAGTATATCCATTGTATTGCCCATCAGGTTATTTAGATACTCCAAACTCCACATGTCCCATTTCCCACAAGCTTGCTTCCTCTGCCCTACCAAATTTCTCCCCTGGTGGAGAGAACCCAGGCTCAGATCTGCTTTATTTCCTCCTAGATTGGCTGGGCCCCTTCCTGAGCTGTGACAGTAAGCTGAAAAAAGGCCCAATTACCCACTGACAGCCCTTTTGTCCATTCACAGCCAGGACATTGCTTGTCAAAACCCCTTCAGCTGTGAACTGCTATCCAGCTGGAACTGAGCAACCAGTCAGGTTAGCATGAAGACTGGAGGACCAAGGGCTGCCCAGATTCCACCAAAAGGAATAGGGGGAAGCACCCCTCCTCGAGCATCTTCCCACCGCGGGGGATGCCAGCGAGGTACCTGAGTTTTCGGCCTCCTTCTGCAATCTTGGTTTTGTTCAGCTGTCCGGTTTTCTCCACCATCTGCAGCGAAGAAGCATCAGCATCAGCAAACACCATGGGCAAACCCTCTGACCTTTTCTGAGCTGCAGGATACTCCCCAATAGCCTCTGTTTCTCAGCAGAGCTTAACCTGCATCTCTCCATCACATATCAGACAGGCGCTCGCTCTGTTGCCTTCTCAGATGACTACTGAAGACATTCCTTTTAAGAGGTTCTGCACTGGAGCTGGTTTTATATATGATTTTATTGTTGGTGTTCAGGATTAGGTACCGCACTGGGTCTCCCTAGACCACCCTGCAAAACTTTATTTTTCCAAAGCCTGGATTCCACTCCCTGTCGCCCCGTTGCTTCATTCACCCTCCAAGCCACACCACCACCAGCAAACTACGTTCTCCTTCTTTGTCCTGCACTATTATTCCTATTATTACTGGGTAGTCCATTGCCTGGGCTGCACTTTTGGCTACAATCAGATCTTGCCTGCAAGTTTCCCATAGGCATCTGGTTCACTGGTATATAGTCCAGGACTGTCGGTGCCACTGGCCTGATCCCACAGGGCTCCCTTCTTATAAGAGCATCCTACCCCACCCCAAAACTGAGAAAGCCGCCTGCCTGACATGGCAGCCCTAAACTTGGGGTGCTCACTGCACCAGATCCTTCCCAGTGGGGAGGAGGGGAGCTTTCTTTGTTCAATTATATTTATATCTAGCTTTACCTCCAGGGAGCTCAAGGTGGTATATAGATGATCCCCTCCCTTTTATCCTCACGCTAATCCTGCGAGGCAGGCCGGCCCCATGGTCACCCAGTGAGCTTCACACACTCTACCCACCACACCACACTTACATGCAGTAGGTCAGGGCTGTCTGTGGGGGAACCATTGGCAGATCCCGACGGTGCAGGGTATTCCTCCAGCCAGGCCTCACAACTGTGTTGCGAAAGGTTCCGGCGATGACTTCCCTGGAAGGAGAGAGACACAGAAGAAGTGAGTCTCCCAACCTCTTTGGTGTATCAAGTCCAGGGCCAGCCCTGCCATTAGGCAAAGGGAAATGATTGCCCCCGACAGCTGATTTTGGATGAAACGAAGGGGTGGCAAACAGCTGCTTATTTTATTTATTATGGGTGATATCCAGTGTTGGTCCTTCTCAGAGTAGACCAACTAAAATCAATGACCTCAAGTCCACAAATTTTGGTGGGTCTACTCACAAAGTTTGGATAGCACCCCATATTTTATTGTCTTTTTCTCTGCCAGGGAACGAGGAGAGGAATTTCTACTTCAGGTGCCAAAATAATGTGGCTGACCTTGGTTACTTTTGCACCTTTACTTGACATGGTTTGGAGGGGAGGCAATGCCATTTGCACTCTGCCTCACGCAGCCAAATGTCTTGGGCAAGCCCTGCCCCTCCCGTTCTCACACCTGCAGCTCCAGACACAATCAGAGTAACGCAAGGCTGTGTACTGACCAACACCCCCCAAGGAATCCTGGGAATTGTAGTCTGTAATAGGTATACTGCAGTTCCCAGGATTCTTGCAGTGGGAGGGATTTGCTCTAAATGGTGTGCACACAGCCTCCATTCACTACCAAATGCACCTAATTCCTCCTCTTTGGGGCACACAGTTGCCCCCCAGCCCCCCCCCAGGTGACTTACCTTGGGCCCCTGCGTCTCTGGCAGCACCATGGACTTGGTGTAGGTCAGCTTCTTGTCCCTGGTCCGGAGACCCTGTCTCGCAGCCTCCAGCTCCCCCGTCTCTGCTCCGTCTGGGTCTTTGTCCAGTGTTTCGCCCAGAGGAGGGTCTACAGGGGCTGAGGGGCTGTGTCCCTCTGCCTGTATCAAGCGCTGCAAAAAATGCAGAAACACAGAAGGTGGGAGGGAAGGATAAAGTGCAGGGCGTGTGGGTGGGTGTAAGAGAAGCTACTATCTAGAGAACCGGACAGCTTCCAATTAAAAGAGGCTGCCCTTCCCCCTCCCCACCCCAGGCTCAGCAATTCCAGAGTCTTAATCCCCAGGGGCCCCCTGCTATTTCTTTCAAACCTCCTCTCTCACATAAGCAACAGCCCTCCGTCCTCCTGACCCACCCGCCCCCCATCTGTCCTGCCCTGACCCTCTGCTGCTGATGGTCCTAACAAGACCCACAGGCACAAGCTCTCCTGGTGGAGGAGGGACGCACGTGGCAGTGGGGCGTGGGGAAAGGGGAGAGCCAGCTCCGGAGATTAGCTGGCACTGGCAGGCTGGCTCCTTCCCCTTGGCCAGCACTCCTAGTTCGTTAGAAGTAATTATTCCAGAATTCCTCCGGCAGCGTCCCAGGGAGAGGGTGCCAGAAAGCAAGGGGCTTCAGAGGGAGGCAGCCTGTTGGGGGGGGGAGGTGGCAGCCGGTACCTTCTGCAGGGCTCCCCAACAGGTGAGCCCCCCCCCAATAATGGACATGGGGACCCTATGTGGTGTAGTGCTTAATAGTTCTCAGCTGGGACTTGGGAGACCTGGGTTCAAATCTCGATTGCAGTCATGGATATTGCTGGGTAGCCTAGGGCTGCTTCCAGACTGTTGCCATTTTGGGGTGGGATTCAGTCACATACCAGCATATTCAGGCTGTGCAATGCAAGTTGGTTTGGTGCTCTCACGTGACAACCCTGGACTTTTTGCAATAAGGAAAGTGATGGGGAAATACAAGCTGGAAAGTGTGAGATCACAATTGCTTGATACAACATTGTCTATCCTTCCAGCAAACAAATATTCAATAAATAGCTGATGCAGTCCAAACCCCCTACAAACTTTGTGCAAACAGATCCGGATGAATGGTAAATAAGGAGGCTGTCCAGAAGCCATCTATTTCTTTGCCTTACCCACCTCACAGCATTGTTGTGAGATTGAAAGGGCCAGGATGGAAGGCAACAATGTGCGCTTATCACCTAAGCAGTGTTTGCCAGCCCCGCCCCCCAGCCTCGAAAAATGCTTGAAGTGATGGAGGTGAGATTCTATCCCTAGCAGTTGCACACACTGGTAAGAACCAGCAGCAGCCTCACCATCTCTTGGCTCCTTCGCGGTGGTTTCCATGACTTCTCGCCTGTCGCTGGCTTGTAATAGTAACTGCGCAGGGAACCAGAATCTATGTGGTGCTCCCAGGTGTCCAGCACCTGCAGTGGGGGACTGCGAGGGCTCGGGGGCATTCTTGCTGGTTGCTTCATCTCCTCCAGGTTGCAGTAAATTGGGGTCTTTTCCCCAACGGGATGGTGGGGAGGCAGGTGAGTATCATCCAACATCTGTCAGAAGAAAACAGGAATGCTCATTTTTTCATATATTAAGAGGAGGCAGTTTCTCCTTTTTGTGGAATGCAGAACAAGTGAGAGGAAGTCTCCATAGCATGGGATTTTTATGGTGAACCCAATAAAGAGCTCTGGATAACTTAACTTCAAAAATAAACATTTTCCAATCCCCTAGATCAGGGTCGAGAAGAAGGCAGATCTACTGACAGATATTTGGGTGATCAAGAAGATTTGAGGCCTCTCCCAACTGGTTAACAATAGCAACAACAAAGGCCACATTACACAATACATTTAAAGCAGTATCATACCACTTTAAACCATCATGGCTTCCCCCAAAGTATCCTGGGAGCTCTAGCTTGTTAAGGGTGCGGAGACTTATTAGAAGCCACCCTCTTCTCCTCCCAGAGCTACAATTTTGAGAGATCCTTGTGAAGAGGGATTGAATTTTAAACCACTCTGGAAATTGGAGCTCTGGGAAGGGAAGGTGTGTGGGGTTTTTTAATATCTCTCAGCACCCTTAACAAACCACAGCTCTCATAATTCTTTGGGGGTGTTTAAAATGATATCATAGTGCTTTAAATGCATGGTGTGTATGTGGCAAAATTCACACACCCTGAATTATGCTGCCAAGATAAAAAAAGTTTTGGAGTAACCAGGAATGGATTTTTGTGCAGAAGGCTCCACTTAGTTCTGGTACTCAAAACTAATTCCTGACCTGATGAGGAACAGGAATTCATGGACAGTCCTATCACCCCAGAGGAAATAGATATGGTCCTCAAAAACCTGAAGCCACACAAAGCCCCAGGCCCAGGCGGCTTCACAGCAGAATTCTATAGGAAATTCAAAGAATCCCTGATGCCCTACATGACCCGCCTATTCAATGACATCATAAAGGGGGGGCATCCCCAAAACCTGGACCTACTCCAAAATAGTCTCCATCCCAAAGCCACTGAAAGACAGCCTCAAAGTAGAATCATACCACCCAATCTCATTATTAAACCAAGACTACAAGATATTCACATCAATCTTGGCCAACCGCCTAAAAATCTTCCTACACAAGTTAATAGCCCCAGACCAGAGTGGCTTTGTCCCTGGTCTCAATATAACAGACCCCATCAGAAAACTACTGAACCTGATCGAACACAGCAAAGCAACCAAATTCCCACTGAGAATTATGTCCCTAGACATCCTCAAAGCCTTTAATTGCTTAGAGTGGAAATACCTACTAGCGGTACTAACATGAAATTTGGCCCCAACTTCCTACAAATTCTCAAACAAATATACTCCCAAGCCTCAGCAAAATGCAGGACTAACAATATGGACTCTAACACTATAGCAAAACAAGGATGCCCACTGTCTCCCTTCTTATTCATCTTGACTCTGGAACTTTTAGAAATCTGAATCCGAGCAGCCACAGACATCAAGGGAGTGGAAATAAAAGGCAGAACCCATAAATTAGGGCTCTTTGCAGATGACCTAATGGTCACAACACCAGACCCCATAAACATAGCAACTTCCCTAATCAGAGAATTCAACACATTTGGCACAGTGCCAGGCCTACAGGTAAATTTTGCAAAATCGGAAGCTATGTGCTTCAACACCGCTCCTCACACCCAAAAAGAACTCACTAACGTCACCAACATAAAACTTTGCCACACCAAGTTCAGATACCTAGGGGTACAAATAACCAGAAACCTCAACAAATTATACCTCCACAACTACAACCCCTTGTGGAGACAAATTAACAAAGACCTAAAGAGATGGAACAACACAAAACTTCACTCTCTCGGACAAATAGCCATGATCAAAATGATCACCCTCCCAAAACTAACCTACCTATTCCAAACCCTCCCAATCTAGATCCCCCCAACCCAACTCCGAAAATGGCAGAAAAAAACTACACTTATTTATCTTCTTACACACACACACACACACACACACACACACACACACACAAATAAGCCCCAAATACCTGCACCTCCCCACCTCAGAGTGAGGATGGGGAATCCCCAACATAGAAGCATATTACAGTGCCAACCAAATACACCACATAATCCCATACATACTAGAAGATGAGACAAAACAATGGAAACACCTAGAGAGGGACACAATTAAAAATACCTGCACCACAGCATACCCATTCCTCCCAAACAAAGGAAAATTCCCACAGCACTCACCAGATACACACAGACCATGCTCAAAGCATGGAAAGCAGAAATAGGCAAACTGTCCCCAACCCCATCCCCACTAATTCCCCGGCGCACCACCCATTATTCCACCATGCAGCACAAAACCTCCAGATAAAAACCTGGCAAACCAAAGGCCTATATCGCCTAACAGACTTCTATAAAAATAACAAACCTTTGTCAATACAAGAAATACAAGACAACCTAGGAGACACCCAAATGCCCTGGTTAACACACCACCAATTACATGCCCTCTTAAACAATCCAGTAGTAAAATCAGCAGCAACTAGGCCCCTGACAACCTTCAAAAACCTCCTCCTAACAACAAAGGGACACAGCAGAGGGATGGTAACCGCAATATACAAAATACTACTCCAAAACCCCATGAACCCCCTAGACGTAATCAAAAAACAATGGGAGGAAGACATAGCCTATGAGATTAACTCCACTCAGTGGACCAGAATGTGGTCTAAACCCTGCCTTTAAATCCATATCAACGAAAAGGAAAGAACTCACTCTAAAACTCACCTACAGGTGGTACCTAACACCAAGAAAACTAGCGTTAATATGCCCAGGAACCTCACCAAAATGCTGGAGAGGATGCACCCCACAGGCACATACCTCCACATGTGGTGGGAATGCCCCAAAATCCAATTATTCTGGACAACAGCCATAAAAGAACTATGCAAAATAATTAAGCAAGTATTAGAAATAACCCCAGAACTGGCCCTACTAAAATCTTCCAAGACAATAATGCCCATTCACTTCACAAAGAACTCATAACCCACCTACTCTCAGCAACCAGAAACATCTTAACCAGACACTGGAGAGACCTGTCAGGAGTAAGCATGGACCAATGGTACCAAATAGCACGGGAAACAGCCCTACTAGAAAAATTAACCAATAAACTGAATCTGACACAGGGACAAATAGAAGAAGATGCCTTCACCCCAGTATAGCTCCCCTTTATCACATACACAGCCCAACAAGACAATGACAAGAATCCTTCAACTGCATACAAATCAATATGGCTAACCTGATTCAAAAACACACACACACCCGACTCACACACGAAAACAAAGTTCACCACAGCCAATCACAACTGATCAATCAAACCCAACCTCTCTCAACACCAAAAGAACACAAGTGAATAGCAAAGAGAACCTGCACAAGCGACACAAAACCCCACATGTACATTAAGTAAAATAGAAACATCGCCACCCCACCCCACCCCCACCCACCAGGGCCCCCTACACCTTTCCCCCTTTTTCTTCCTAATGTAAC
Organism: Podarcis filfolensis; assembly: GCF_964270895.1. Classification (NCBI taxonomy): domain Eukaryota; kingdom Metazoa; phylum Chordata; class Lepidosauria; order Squamata; family Lacertidae; genus Podarcis; species Podarcis filfolensis. The sequence continues at coordinate 120,812,217 of NC_139605.1, read as the reverse complement.
ACTAATGTCTCAACAAATGAAACTGATCTGTAGAAAATGTAACTTGAAACATTGAACATACTTTTGTAAACCAAGAAATCTTTAATAAAAACACATTTAAAAAAACAACAAAAATTAATTCCTGGGATCAGAATGCTTTGATTCTAAGGGTATGGTTTTTACACCAGGTCCTACAAGCCTGAAACCTGCCTGTCCTGGTCCCAGATCACGAGTTGTGTCCTCCTGACCTAAGGCAGGTGACATATGGGGCACCAGAACCCTTCTCAGATTTTTAAAAATACTGTTTTTATCTTCTTTTAAAGTGTTTGTTTTAATATTGCATTGATGTTTGACCTTTTTTTGAACCACACTGGAGTCCATGTGGAGACTTTAAAAAGATGAAGGTGCAGTTTAGACGTTTTCAAAATGAATAAATGATCCTGCTCTTCAGCAACACCAACCAATCATGGGACACAGCCATTGCGAAGACACAGCCGTTCAGCGGATACTGCACTGTGACAGAGCAGCCACCTTGCTTCGATCATAGGAACGAACTGACCATGTAATCACCTGCCATATCTAGGTCTGTAATCCTCAGACGTCTGCAATCTGGAGTTTACATTCATCCCCATCCTACAATGTGGAGCCTTTTACTAATAGCGGAAATATTTTTACCCCACCTAATAACCAAAGTTACGCAGACTCCCATGGCCTGCAAGAAGATCAAACCTCTCCATTCTGAAGGAAATCAGCCCTGAGTGCTCACTGGAAGGACAGATCCTGAAGCTGAGGCTCCAAGACTTTGGCCACCTCATGAGAAGAGAAGACTCCCTGGAAAAGACCCTGATGTTGGGAAAGATGGAGGGCACAAGGAGAAGGGGACGACAGAGGACGAGATGGTGGGACAGTGTTCTCGAAGCTACCAGCATGGGTTTGACCAAACTGCGGGAGGCAGTGGAAGACAGGAGTGCCTGGCGTGCTCTGGTCCATGGGGTCACGAAGAGTCAGACACGACTAAATAACTAAACAACAACAACAACCCCCATTTTATCCTCAAAATGCAACTAAATGTGAGAAGTACATGTGGACGGCCAGAGCCGTGGGTTGGAGTCACACAAGTTGGAGTCACACCAATCCTACCATGCCCCTACCCCAACAGAATCCACCTGAACCCCCATCCATGGACCATCACAAACTCTGCCCCATTCCAGAGAGGTCCTAAGCCTTGACTTTGCTGGAGAGGCCCCTCTCAATCTTCCCTCCACCCACCCATTGCTCAAGAGGAAGCTGAAAACACTTGCTTCATTGCTGGGCTTTCCAATGATTCCTTTAGCAGTTCAGAGAGCCTCCGCTCTCCACAACGCCTCCTTTTGCTCTGCGTATGCCTCCCCCAAGCGCTTTCCCTATTTGACCACCCCCCCTCCCAAACTGCCTGTTCCAAAGGCCTTTGCTCATGCCCACCTCCCCACAGAGAGTTGCAGCCTGGCCCCAGCTCCCCCTCCCGGTACTCACTGCTGTCAGCGCCCGGGTCAGGAGTGCAGCTCAGAGGCACACCCTGAGGCTCTGCCAGCCCTCCCACTGGCTTCCCCCACTTCCTGTGTGGGCAAGACCAGCAGCCTCCCAGAGAAAGGGCCAAAAGGGGAAGTGGGTGCAGCATGTTCAGATGTGTGCTGCTGTGACCACCCAGGAATCTAACACTATCCCGGTAGTCGATGGTTCAGTCCGTAGGTCCTGCACTGCAGGGGGTTGGACTGGATGACCCCCGGGGTCTCTTCCAACACTACAGTTCTATTATTCTATGAAACAAACACCTCCTTCTTTTCAGTAGAGTGTGAGACTCTTAATCTCAAGGTTATGGGTTTGAGCCCCACGCTGGGCAAAAGATTCCTGCACTGCAGGGGGTTGGACTGGATGACCCTCGGGGTCCCTTCCATCTCTATGATTCTGTGATTCTATTATTCAATTCATACCCTGTGATTCTAATAGGTTTCTTTTTGATTAAGCAGCATATAAAGCTTATTAAATAGATATAAGTAAGTGTGCAGTTAAAAGTCTGCCTCAACCCTAGTGCAGTGGTATTTTATCATTTAGAGATACAGTGGTACCTCAGGTTACAGACGCTTCAGGTTACAGACACTTCAGGTTATAGACTCTGCTAACACAGAAATAGTACCTCAGGTTAAGAACTTTGCTTCAGGATGAGAACAGAAATTGTGCAGCGGTGGTGAGGCGGCAGCAGGAGGCCCCATTAGCTAAAGTGGCATCTCAGGTTAAGAATGGACCTCTGGAACGAATTAAGTTCTTAACCCGAGGTACCACTGTATTCTCTTATTTGAGACACTGGCCAGTCCTCCCTTAGTAATTAGTAAGGGACACTGAATGGAAACCCTGAAACTGCTTTTACTGTACAAACTGCTGACTAGGCCTACATGTACCATGCTGCTGCTGCTGCAACCACAACTGTGGTTTCTGTTTGCTTAAAAGTAAGGACCGGAAAGCAGTAGGGAAGGGATTAACCCTTTCCTCCCCAGCTGTGAGCCCAACAAAAATCCCTCCCCCCACCTGTCCTGCCCACCACAATTGGTGATTAAAAAAAAACCCCAGCAGTAGCTGGAGAAGTGGGATTTTCACTGGGATTGCAGCTGAGGAGCAGGACGGCCACATGTCCTTCTTTATAGACCAGAGGCAGGAAATATTTTTCAGCCCGAGACCCAGGGCTGTGCAGGATGTGGGCAGCCAGGTACACTTGCCCAGGCCTCAGAGGGCTAAGTCAGCCGGGGGGGGGGGTGCAGCACCAAGGACCAGCTGCTTTTTCATTTGACTTTCTATTCTAACGAGATATGATAGCCATCTCGCAGCATCTAAAGGGCTGTCCCATGGAAGATGGAGCAAGCTTGCTTTCTCCTGCTCTGCAGGGCAGGACTCGAACCCATGGCTTCTAGTTACAAGAAAGGAGATTCCAACGAAACAACAGGAAGAACTTTCTGACAGTAAGAAATGTTCTGGTCCCAGAGCTGGGTGGGTCCAGAAGCAAAAGCAGGGGCAGCAAGTAATGTAAATTTTACCTTTCCCCCTTTTTTAAAAGCATGCTTGTTTATGCACAAATTCACACACCCTTCTCTTCCCTCCATCCAGGCTGCAAGGGTTGAAGGACACATTCCAGCCAAGCCAAAACACGTGTGTGTGTGTGTGTGTGTGTGTGTGTGTGTGTACACAAAGCAGGGCTTGTGAGGGGTGTGGCTTAGGGAGAAGCGCAAGGTTCCCCACATGTCATAGAGGACATTACTCTGTCTAGTCCAGGGGTTTTCAACCTGGTCCCCACTGCCCACCAGTGGGCGTTTCAGGATTCTAGGTGGGCAGCAGGGGGTTCTACAGCACAAGCTGAATCCTCCTTCCATCAAGCACTGGGGGGCGGTAAGGAAATTTTACCATCAAGAAAGATGCATTAGTGGGCGGTAGGTATAAAAAGGTTGACTACCCCTGGACTAGTCCATGTCTGGGTTAAAGATGGTTAAAGCCATCAGAAGGGAGTGAAGGGTCTGCCATCCAGCGGAGGGCTCAGGGGACAGGAGGGGTCTGAGTCCTTGAAGCCCTGCTTCTGAGTTCACATAGTTATTCCCCACACACCTTAATTATGTGAAAAGGTTTGAGACAGGACGGAGGCCACCTTACCTGCTCCTCTGAACTCTGCTCCTGCCTTGCGTCACCAGTTTGGGACAAGCCGCATGCGCTGCGACTCCTGCCCAGAGACGAGGGACGGGAACGCAGAGGGAGGCTGTGGCAGGACATGAGGCCGACGTGGTGGAAAGGCGGGGTGTGTGGTTCCATGCAGAGGTCTACCAGAGAGTAAGACAGCACTTCCAAGTGAGCTAGAAGGATGAGGGAAATGGCAGGGTCAGAAACACATGACTAGGGTCGGGTGCTGGGGGACAGGTGCTGCTGCTCAAAGGTCTGTGACTAGGGGCTTTCCACCTTCGCAGTTGGAGGCAGCTCTGTATGAAGACCAGCTGTTCAGAAGCACAAGTGGCAAGAGAGCTGCTGCCCTCGTGTCGTGCTTGTGGACTTCCTAAGCAGCGGCCACTGACTATCACATCCCTAGTTCTAGCCACGAAGTTCCCTTATGCTAGCATGTGCACACATAGTCTCTCGGGAGAGCATGCCTAATGTGTCCCATCAGCCGCCTATTGCAGGACTGGGCCCAATAGCCATCAATGGGTCAACGTTCTTCCAGCCAAGGCTCCAGCCAGGAATCTCTTATGGTGATCTACCAGAGGCTGCAGAGAAGAGGAGGAGGGGGTAGGGACAGTGTTGTCTGCCCAGGTTCTATTGTGACTTCACTTCTCCCTCCACCCCACTGCTGGTAGACCATTGGTTCCTTGTGACCTAAACTGAGCTATCAATGCTTCCTGCTCTTGGTCTTTGCTGGAACAATCGTCAGATTCTCTGTCTCCACGCTGCACCCAATGTGAGGCTTAATATGGAAACAAACCATTGGTCCAGCTGTCTTCAGCCTTGGTTTCCCAGGTCTTGTTGGGCTACTACTCCCATCATCTCTGACCATTGCCTAGGCTAACTGAAATAATGGGGGAAGAGCTATGGTCTCTAGTGGCTGGCAGTGGCTCTCAGGGGTTTCAGATAGGGATCTTGCACAGCCCCACCTGGGGACTGAACCCAGAACCTTTTGCAGGCAAAGCCTGGGCACTCTCACCAAGTCACAGCGCTGGCTGCTCCCCTCACAGTCTGCTGGCTTCCCTGTCCACTTGCCTGCCCTTCTGCTTGTTCCTGGTTGCCTCTTCCCACATGAGTCTGCCCATATATTGAGGCCCCAGCATGGTGCCCTCCAGATGCATTGGACTCCAGCTCCCATCACCCCAGAGAGTAGGGATTCTCAGGAGAGCAATGCCATGGCTGCAGGGAATGTGTGACTGCTTTACAGTCCTCACTTGGAAGGTCCTGCAAACTACCCCAATAAGGGTAACAGTCCTCTTTTAAAGGTGTGTCAGAGGAGAGTCCTCTCTTTAAAGGTGCCCTTTATATGACTGTCCAGTCCAAGTCTAGCTTAAATATAAAGACCAATAAGAAGGGAGAGCAAGGGCCTAAAATTTCCCATTGCCAACAACACTATGGTGAGATGTGTTGCATTTCTATTTAAATTCTAGCAGTTTTGTCTACAATATGTCTACAACTGGCATGCCAGCCTGGCTTCTCATTGTTTGGTCCTTCCCCAAAACTCACCAGTGCCACCATCTTGCTCTGTGTTGATGCCAGGATGCTGTGTAGTATTTTCCGGGCAGGCTGTCCTTGTGCCAGGGGGCACTTCAATCATGTAGGTGGCAGGCACAAAGATGGGTCGCTTCTGCTTGGGCTGACCAAGCCGTCGCACCTGCCACCAGTCCTCATTGGCCTTGTGCAGAAGCTGGAAGATCTCGCCTTCTTCAATGGTCACCTGCCTCCCATCCTCAGACTTATACTGGTAGTTGTAGAGGGCCTGCAGCATAACAGCGCCAGAGGGGTTGTCCAGCGATGGTGTGCTCTGGCGGAGGTGGAACCCTTCCAGTAGCCGCCGTCCTGCAAGCATCTCATCAGAACAGGAGAGCTGTGAAGCGCCAGGGACTGCGTGCCGGAAGGAGCTCTGAGTTGTCACCTGTGAAGGGGCACAAACACTGAGAGGCTGAACACACAAATAGAAATATACCTTTTAGAGCAGAGAAGATGCCAGTCCGCTTAGGCACATCTGCTGTAATCAGCTGGTTGAATCATCATATACATGATGAAATATTAGTGAACTAAGAATGTTGAACATCGGAAGCGGGCCAATACTGAATCCGCCATTGGTCCATCTAGCTCAGGATAACTACACTGACTGTCAGGGGCTCTCTGGGGTTGTAGACAGGGCATTCTGTTCTGTCCAAGCTCTTCCTGAAGATGCCAGCGAATGACCTTCTGCCTGCAAAGCAGATGTTCTATCACTAGTGATGGGTAGATCTGTCCATTTTGGTTTCTCTCTCACATTTTTCCCATCTTAAGTTCAGTTCTCCACATTCCCACAATAGTTTTATAATTTCTTTAAAAATGAAAAAGTCCAAGAAAATCTGCCACATTTTAGTGTTAATTTCCTCCTATTATTTACCTGTTTGTATGCAATTTTGCAATGCAATTTCCCCTATAATTCTAGTATGCTTTTTTCACTAACATGTGCATTTTAGCCCAGTATATGCATTCTTGTGCACACTAATTGGCTGGAGTACTGCATTGTAAAATTCAGGGAAGTGCAAATTTCAAAGAAAGTCTGTGTTTCAGTTCTCAGATTATTTCAGAAAGTGCAAATTAAGTAGGTTCAAGCTGAGTTGAAATTCTCCCCCATCCCATTATTATTATTATTATTATTATTATTATTATTATTGACAAGCCCTTAGTTTTGCAGGAATGTACAGGAAATTCCTAGTAACCATTGGATTATAAGTCCAGGCTTTTCTTCCTAGTGCTACAAAAGTCATAATATACATACACTGGCAATGAATTCCATAAGATAATTTAAATATGCATTGAAGATTAGGCCTTTCCCTCTTGGAGTTAGTCCTCCTCTGTCCCAAAACATCTTGCTTATTCATTACATTTATATCCCACTCTTCCTCTATAGAGGTTGTGGCTCCCTCCCTGTTTTATCCTCCCAACCATCCTATGGTGAGGCTGAGACACAACAACACTTAGGTCCATCCACACTTCTTCTTGACCCTAGCTTTCTAGGCACGGGTCCAAGCAGTGGCCAGGATGATGGGAGATGATGTGAGCAACATATGGAGCACCACAGGTTTCCCACACCTCTCTAACCGCTACACCTACGCCAAGCCACACACAGTTGCTAACAATATATTATTTCAATGGTCAGTTTACTTGCTTTTGAGATCTTTCTGCCTCGGCAAAAAAACAAAAACAAAAAACCCTGAACCACATCATAGCCACCACTGCATGTACACATTTAAAGCACATTACTGCCCTCCCCACAGAGCTATAAGTCCCAACATCCTTAACAAACTACAGTTCCCAGGATTCTACAGGGGAAGTATTGTGCTTCAAATGCATTGTACGGATGCAGCTGAGAGAGAACCAAACAGGGAAAAGACAGTCCTGTGGCTCAGGAAGTGAGAATGGGATCTTCCTCCTCTATTGCAAACAAAGGGCTTCTCACGAACATGCTGCAACATGTGCCTTGTACCTGGGAGTCTGTGGCTCCATTAGGGGCCGGTACATATGGCTTTCAGAATGCTGCTCAGACTGGAGAAGAAGGTGGCAGTGTCCCCACCAACTCCAGAAGTGTGACCTTTGTGCTTTCCAGTTTGCCGGGCCCTGGAAAAGCGAAAGTTGCAGGAGTGTCCAAGTAGCTGTTGCAAGAGGAAGCAATACTGCTCTCGCAACTCATGGCAGAGAGTGAGTGCACAGCCATACAAAGCAGACGATGTTCCCAGTGGGATTTGCTCAGCTCATAAAAACCATCACAGGGAGGGAGTTTCTAGAGCCCCAGACTCTCAAACAAACAAAGCTGACTTGTCTTCGTCTCGGTCCCCTTGGAATTCCTCACCATCCTTCTTGTCAGCATCTCTCCAACATAGCCTTCGTAGGTACATGTTCTTCGTAGACCAACCTATGCATGTTCCCTCTAGATGAGGAGTGGTCACCCTGGAAATTGCACAGGGCAGCTGCGCAGCCTGTCCCGAGCCTGCCTGCCTGCCTGAGGGAAGCCAGTGTGCGTGGTGGCAGCAGCTGGCCACAGAGGGCAACCGAAGGCCTCCTTCCCTTACTCTGGCAGCAGCCCTGAGCAATTTCTGGGCAGCAGCTCCAAGCAAGGTGAAGTCAATCTATTTATTTACTTATTCCACAGTGACCCGCATAAATGTGGTCACGTGCAAGTGGGATGCGCATGAGCAGGTGGGGTGGTGATAGATGATAGATAGATAGATGATAGATAATATCTATAAAGATAGATGATAGATAGATTGTGTGTGTGTGTGTGTGTGTGTGTAAAATATGCAACAAACAGTTGTTCTGTAGTGCAAAGGTTCATGTCCACCCTTGGGCCACTCTCTGAGGGCCACTTGCCAGCGATAGTTGAGGCACAAAGTAGGTGCCTCAACTTAATCACTTATACAAACAGGCAAAGGGCTTAAGCTGCAATTGCTGTCCTTTATTCACTCAGTTTTGACAGAGCATCCAAACAACATTATCCAGTATTTTATCCTCCGGCTCCCTTCCAACCAAATTTACGGGAGTTTAAAAAAAATACATAAAACATGTTTGTTGAGCCAGCCTGCCTACAGTGGACAGACAAAGCAATAGTTCAGACCAATGAGCCCTTAAATAAAAGCTTCCTGCTTGCAGGTTCTGCTGTTTCATTGCTTCCTGTTGAATTTAGGCTTTACACACACTATACATTTAAAATATAGCCCATGCCAAATAATCCTAGGAACTGTAATTTGTTAAGGGTGCTGGGAATTTCAGTTCTGTGCAGAGTAAGCTGCAGTTCCCATGATTCTTCGGGGATGAGAATGTGCTTTAAATGTATGGTGGATACTCAGCCATGGTAGAATGGTAAGAATGGCCTCTTAATTAGCTTTTGAAAAGCTTCTCTGAATTGCCTTTTAATGCCAGTCCTGTTCCTACTTTAATTGTTGGTTTCCTCTCACTCCCCCCCCCCCATTTTAATGCAGGGTGCCTTAACCCTATACAAAAGTTTTCACCTCTCGATGAGTAAGGGCTGAAGGACTCCAGTCGGTGTGAAGCTGTACAGAGAAACAACACATCAACTTGACAGCTCAGTTGGTGAGAATGTGGTGCTGATAATGCCAAGGACCAGGTTGTGGCTTTGGACACCTGCATATTCCTGCATTCCAGAGGGTTGGACTAGATGACTCTCAGGGTCCCTTCTAGCTCTATGATCAAACAGTAGTGTTTTGTAACCAAGTACAGCAGTGGTTCCAATTAGCTAAGTACTGCAGGCCCCTGTTTTTCAAAAGCCAAGCCATGGACCTCCGACTTTTGAAAATGCTGGTTTCTCTTTGGTAGTTTTTGTTATGTGAATGGTGCCACTGCCACTATACCCCCCCCCCAAATATTTCTCAGTGCAAAATGGGAGCCCTCGTTTTAAATTTCCTGCAAAAAGATGCTACAATCAGGGGCACTGTGGAAAATTTAAAATGGCAGTTTGCCAATCCAGCTACCAGCATACGGGATGGGAGAGGGACACGCTGACATTGGGCCTGCCATTAAGCCATAGACTAGCACCCCCCTACCCCCCACAAGTCTCTCACTACAAAAAAATGAACCCCATAAAAGAAAATAAACCCCACGAAAATTAACCCCACTAAAACTTCTTGCTGCTTATATAAAAGTGGGGACAAGTGTGACACAGTGATCCTTAGGAGCTAGGAGAAATCACAGAGTCCCACCTCTTAGATTTAAGTTCATGGATCCTTTCACTCATCCAATTCATGAAATCTCTTTGCATTCTCAAGAGATGAAGACAGAACCTGAATTCATAAATCTCTCCCAACAATCCACAATAATAGAAGCACAAGATCATGGCCCCAGATCAACTGTGTATAAGAATTAAGTTTACCTGACTTCACATCACAAGGAAAGATGACGTTCCTGAGAGTGACTCTTTCGCTCCTGGATCTGCTCTCCTGTCCTTTCTATCCCTCGTGTCGGTGGGGTGTGAAAGATGAAGCATTTCCCTTGTTTAAAAGAATTCAGTGCGCTGAGCACAAAGCGCAGGTATCGTACATCCGCTTTCGCAGGGGTTAATGGTTTCCTATCGGCAGCAGCGAGCTGCTTTGTTCACATGCCCCACGATAAGGCAGGAAGGAGGCACTGTCCCTCTGACCCACAGCCCCATAAATCAAACCTACATGGAGTTTTTAAAATCTTTTTTTAAAATAAAGATTGTAGCCTTTTTGTGTGTGCAGGAAACAAATTATTACTGAAGCAAGAAGACCTGCTGAAACCAGCAAGACAAGGGTTGTAATCCTATGCATGCTGTCTGTTCAGTACTTAAGTCTGTGGAGGATGCTTCCGAAAGCAGATGTGGTTGAGAGCGCACTGCGCGGTTGCAGCCTAGGCACACCTTCGTTGGGAGAGCACACCCACCAAAAGCGGGCTTAGTTCAGGCAGATCATAGGCTTCAATCTAGAAACACAGCAAACTGCCTTACTATTGTCTACACTGTATTGCCTACACTGACTGGCAGTGGCCCTCCAGCATTTCAGGCAGGGAACATACATTCCCAGCCCTACCTGTGGATGTCAGGGACTGAACTAGGGACCTTTTGCATGGCCTTGTAAATCATACACCTCATGTTTCATTAACAGAATATTCAGCCTCTACAAAAATCCACCAACAGCAGTCTTTAGTCCCTGGCATCCTTTTGCTCCTGCCACTAACTCCATTCTTGGGAAATCTGGACTGGATGCAATGTGAATGCCAAAATCTATTGTTATTTCTCGTTGTTCTGTGAAGAACATTAAAAAAGTAATAGAATGAGGTGAGTGAGAGACCAAAGGTGAGAGCTCAAAGAAATTCATTCCTTAAATTGATTTATTTGAAAAATGAGTCCCTGTATACAGTAATAGAAAATACACTCTGCATATGTTCAGATACTCAGTGTCCTTGCTGATTTTTTAAAATGGAAGCTGGTTTCATTATTAGAGAATCATAGAATCTTAGAGCTGGAAGGGATCCAAGGGTCATCTAGTCCAACCCCCTGCAATGCAGGAATCTCAGCTAAAGCACCAATGACAGATGGCCATCCAACCTCTGCTTAATAAGCTCCAAAGAAGAAGGGTCCACAACCTTGCGAGGGAGTCCGCTCCACCGTTGGACTGCTCTTACTGTCAGAAAGTTCTTTCTGATGTTGAGTCAGAATCTCCTTTCTTGTAACTTGAAGCCATTGATTTGAGTCCTAACCTCCAGAACAGGAAGTAACAAGCATGTTCCTTCTTCCATGTGACAGCCCTATAGATATTGGAAGATGGCTATCATACCTCCTCTCAGTCTCCTCTTTTCTGGGCTAAACATACCCAACTCCTTCAAGCACTCCTCATAAGGCTTAGCTTCCAGACCCTTGATTATCTTGGTGGCCCTCCTCTGCACACGTTCCAGTTTGTCAGTGTCCTTCTTGAACTGTGGTGCCCAGAATTGGACACAGTATTCCAGGTGTGGTCTGACCAAGGCAGAACAGAGTGGTACTATTACTTCCCTTGATCTGGACACTATACTTTTGTTGATGCAGCCAAAAATAGTGTTAGCTTTTTTGCTGCTGCATCCCTGATCCACTAAGTTTGTAATTCCATTTCAAAAAGTAAAAACCAGGACACGCCGAAATTGTTGAACTTTTTTAGTCAAACCCCAAAGTTGTTGAGCTGTTTTACAAAAACACCAAAAAATATGTGATATTTTGATTGCTTAAGATTAAGGCCAAAGCTCTGCCTTTCACAAATTCTCCCTGGACGTCAATCCCGCCTTTGAAATCCGCCTTCCACATGTCAGTTTAATTTGTTTTCTATATAAAAAGTCTCCCATCTCAATCCAAGCAAAACTGGTTTTTGTCATTTTATATAAAATATGAAGAATGCAAAAAATGCATTTTTCCCTCAACAACTCCAAAACAATTATTTCACCTTGCTATTATTATTTCCTCCTGTGGCTTTCATGCAAACACCCTGTGCTTTGATCTCCACAACTGTAAACCAGAGATCTAGAATCAAACAGGAAGCTAGCGGAGTTATTGTCTTCCAGCCTCTGCAAATGTCAACCATCACAGTCCTTCCTGCCTAAAACAGAACTCATTTTCAATCTAGCCTAACTTCCAATGTAAAAGTTAGAGAGAGTACTGTAGAGTTGCCCAGCGACAAAGACACTCTGCGCTCTTAGATGAAAATTCTGTTCAGTGGATTTGGAGAAGTGGATTCTCCTACACAACACCTATGCCATAAATTAAATACCGTATTTTTCGCCCTTTAGGACGCACTTTTTCCCCTCCAAAAATGAAGGGGAAATGTGGGTACGTCCTATGGGGCGAATACAGGCTTTCGCTGAAGCCTGGAGAGCGAGAGGCTCTCGCTCTCCAGGCTTCAGGAAGCTCCGCGCCGGCCTCCGGAGGGTTGCGCAGAGCTGCCTGCATTCCGAAGCCTCGGGCGCGCTGAAGAGCGGCGCGGCTCCCTAGGCTTGCGGATAGCAGGCTGTTCTGGGGGCTGGGGTCGGGGGAAGCTCGGGCTTCGCCCACGCCAGCCCCGTGCCTGGGGGGGAAATAATTTTTTTTCTTTATTCCCCCCCAAAAAAAAACTAGGTGGTGCGTCCTATGGGGCGAAAAATACGGTATGTGTCTACACTGAAGCAAGCCCCATTCGGTTCAGTTGGACTTACAGAGCCACTGTTTGGATGCTTACTCAGAAGTAAGCTCCACTGTATTCAATGGAGCTTGTAAGTGTGCATAGTGTTGCAGTCCTACTTACACCCCTCAGTAAATCAGTATAGGATGCAGTCTTGGTCTTTAAGGTGTCAAGAGATCCTTTCTTGTTTCTGTCCCATGCACAACAGCTTCCAAATGCTCACTGGAAGTTTATGCTGTAAGTTTCTCTCTACTTTTCTCTCTCTCTCTCTGCATATTACAAAGAGGTGGGGGAATGGGGAGAAAGAATATCTCCACCTTATGGTGAAAGTCCTGGGTTGCCTTTGGTTCTTCCTGAAACTTTTCTCAGGGTGTGCCTCCTGCCCTCCTCATCCAGTGGCTAAACCTGGAAAAGGGGCTTTTAAGTAACCTGGAGAAGAAATGGAGGCAGTGAGAGATTTTACTTTCTTGGGCTCCATGATCACTGCAGATGGTGACAGCAGCCACGAAATTAAAAGACGCCTGCTCCTTGGGAGAAAAGCAATGACAAACCCAGACAGCATCTTAAAAAGTAGAGACATCACCTTGCCAACAAAGGTCCGTATAGTAAAAGCTATGGTTTTCCCAGTAGTGATGTATGGAAGTGAGAGCTGGACCATAAAGAAGGCTGATTGCCGAAGAATTGATTCTTTTGAATTCTGGTGCTGGAGGAGACTCTTGAGAGTCCCAAAATGGTAAGGATTTGCTGAAACAACTATTGAACTAGAATACAAAAAAGGGAGGTGTGAGGAGGTCAGGGAACCAAGTAAATGAAAGACAAGACATGGAAAGACTGATTTGTCTTTAATTGGTTCTATTTTTCTGTATTTTGTATTTTTTGTTTCTTTCTTTTTTCTCCTTTCATTTTTTAATTTTTGTAACTTTTTTGAAACTTTAATAAATACTATTAAGAAAAAGAGAGAGACTCTTGAGAGTCCCATGGACTGCAAGAAGATCAAACCTATCCACTCTGAAGGAAATCAGTCCTGAGTGCTCACTGGAAGGACAGATCGTGAAGCTGAGGCTCCAATACTTTGGCCACCTCATGAGAAGAGAAGACTCCCTGGAAAAGACCCTGATGTTGGGAAAGATGGAGGGCGCAAGCAGAAGGGGACGACAGAGGACGAGATGGTTGAACAGTGTTCTCGAAGCTACCAGCATGAGTTTAACCAGACTGCAGGAGGCAGTGGAAGACAGGAGCGCCTGGCGTGCTCTGGTCCATGGGGTCACGAAGAGTCGGACACGACTAAACGACTAAACAACAACAAGTAACCTGGACATACAAACTCACTAGGCACTTGTGCTATTATGTCATGTGCCAGGTTAAGGCTCCCTCTTAACTGACCACCACTTTTAATGGAATGGCTTCTAAGACATGTTTCCTAGACTTTGGGGTTTTCTTGGCTACTGCTTCACTAACATTCATTTTCTGTTTGGTTGGTTCTTACATTATGTTCTGCTGTTTTAAATTTTCTACCTCCACTGTTAGAGACAGTGTGCCTCTGAAAGCTAGTTGCTGGGAATCACAAGGTGCGTGGGAAGAGTGGCAACAGATCAGGAAGGTAATGTGCATAATCAGATGCAGTAAATAGGCATGGAATTATTTCCATAATCAGACCCATATACAGTATGGCAGCACCAAGACTTTGGAACTCCCTGCCTATTGATATCAGACATGTTGCAATTTAGCTTTTTGCATGTTTCTTTTAGTGATAATGTTATCTATCTAAACACATAATGATATCACATCAGCACAAATATTCTAATCTAATGAGATTGTATGGGACTAATATAGAATAACAGATACAATATTGCTTAAAATGTATACAGGAAGTGCAGTGTAAGCGATGGAAGTCAATCAATGAAATTTTATTAATATTTTCATATTGAGATATTTGTAGAATAAATTTGGAAGAAAACCCTCCAACTTTTCTTGTTTTTTCTCTCTATTTTTTCTTCTTTTTTCTTTTTTTATATATGTGTGCTTATCTGAAATATATATGTATTTTGCTTATATTTTGTAATAATTATGTTAAATAAATTAATAAATTTAATAAAAATATTTTAAAAATCCCCCCCCAATGATATCACATCAGCTTATTCGTGTGCATACGCACGTACGTACGTACGCATGCGCACAAACTCCCTGCCTGCTCCTCCTTTGCCGACTCGGCTTCCCTTTCCTTTCCCTCTCGCGTCTGTCGCGACAACTTCCCGTCCCGTGCGCAATGCATGCTGGGGGTGGTAGTTCCGGCTGCGTGCGTGCCCCGGAGTGGGTGTGCGGAGGGAGGGTCCGGGCGACCGGCTTCACGGGCCACGTGGGCGGCGGGAGGAAGTGCGGGTCCCGTCCGACCGGAGTTGCATCAGCTGCGGAGCCGAGCGCGGAGCGGAGCGAGCATGAAGCTGTTCCTCAGCGAAGGCAGCCCCGGGGCGCTGAAGGTGCTGGCGGCTGCCGAAGCCACCGGCGCCCCTGCGGAGCTGAAGTGGGTCCCTCAGGAGGGTGAGTGCCGGGGGCGCGCCCCGCTTTCCCGGGAAACACCCCAGTTTCGCCGACGTCTTTAGGTGGCTCACGGGAGATTCTTATAATGAGGAGGAGGATTATGCTGTTCCGACGTAAAATAGAAATGAACTGAAAATGAAAAACAAAATCCTATCGCAGCAGCAGCATTGATTTTCCACTTGAGGATCCCCCATCCCGATCTAACGCTTTGAATTCTGATTTTTAAGGACTTCTCCACCCTCAGCTGTTCTGTAATTTAGCATCCCTTAACCTGGATTGGTTATGAATCATAAAATTGTAGAGCTGGAAGAGACCCTATGCTGTTGTTGCTCTGTTATCTTCAGTCATGTTATTTATTGTTTGTAAGCCACTCTGGGACTCATTTGAATGAAAAGCGCCATAGAAATATAATAAATCAAAAACCAGGTCATCTAGTCCAACTCTTTGCAATGCAGGAATCTCAGCTGAAGCATCCATGACAGGTGGCCATCCAAATGCTTCTCAAATACCTCCAAGGAAGAAGAATCCATCACCTCTCGAGGAAAACAGTTCCACTGTCAAACAGCTCTTACTGTCAGATAGTTCTTCTCTGTGTTTGGTCAGAATCCCCTTTCTTATAACTAGGGCTGGGCAATGACAGGTTTTCAAGATCACGATCTCTCACCAGCCAAGCATCCTGGTCTGGCAATATACCACAATGTTGAGAGAGCAAGCTGCATTGACCCCAGCCAATGAGGCGCTGGGTTAACTGTCACTGCTCTCATTGACACTGCTCAGCTGGTTGGTGCAAAGACTCCCACCCCCCAGCTGAACAAGCTCCATGTCCCTCTTGTTCATCCACGAGCCGAAGGGATGTGGGGCTTATGGATCTCCCACCCCATCTTCAGCTTGTGCAAGCTGGAGGCGAGGTCAGCGCTCCTTTGAACGTCTTCGCCGAGAGGGACTCACCCGCACCCCTCAACTGAGAAGTCTAATGGAGCCCCAGCCCCATCTCTGGTTTGCACAAGCTAGAGGCGTGTTGGCGACTCGGTTAGACTTCTTTAGCTGGTGGGTGCGAAGCCTCCCGTCCCCATCTAAGCAGCCCCGATCCTACCAGGAGAAGGATCGAGTTCCCTCAGCTGGGGAGCGAGAATACTTTAACAGAGCCCTCACCCTGCCGCTGGCTCATGTGAGCCGGTGGTGGGTTGGGGGCTCTGTAAAACTGCTTGGCTGAGGCAAGGGCAGTGGCGCACTGCTCAGCCAGGTGGCTTAAAGAAGCGGCAGAAGGAACAAGCTGTATTGCGCCTGGCCAATGCAGCTTGTTTCTCCCTCTGCGCCACTATGAGGGCAGAGTGAGGTGGCAGTTTCACACAGCGGTTTATCACTGGTGAAGCTGCTGCCTCTCCTGAGTCCCTCTGCCTCCAGCGCCTGCTGCAACTTGTTCTCCCTTGGTGTGCTGGGTGCTGGTAGAAGAAAGACTGAGGACTGATGGCAGTTTCACCCACGATATATCGCTGAGTGAAGCTGCCATTGCAGTCTGCCCCTCATACCAGTCCTGGGCGATATATTATCCAGGCCTACTTGTAACTTTGGTTCAGGTCCTAGCCTCCAAAGCAGAAGAAAACAAGCTTGCACCATCCTCCATTTGACAGCCATTTAACTTCTGCTTTGTCATGTATTGGGAGTGGGGCTGAGGAGATGGAAGAATCCTAACCCACATTAGTGGTCGCAGGTGTGGAATCGGTACCCCACAGGAGTCCCTGCCTGCAACAGCCTACTTCACCCTCCGGTCCCCAGGGGTTGGACTGGAACTTCCATTAGTCCCAGCCAGCTTAGTTAGTGGTTCAGTATGATGGCAGTTCTAAACGAACAACTTTTGGGAAACCATAGTTGAAGAACTCTACATTTGACTTGTGTGCATTGAATCAATGCGTTTGTAGATAGCTAGCTAGCTGGGCATGTTTAGCCTGGAGAAGAGGAGGTTAAGGGGTGATATGATAGCCATGTTCAAATATATAAAAGGATGTCACATAGAGGAGGGAGAAAGGTTGTTTTCTGCTGCTCCAGAGAAGCGGACACGGAGCAATGGTTCCAAACTACAAGAAAGAAGATTCCACCTAAACATTAGGAAGAACTTCCTGACAGTAAGAGCTGTTCAACAGTGGAATTTGCTGCCAAGGAGTGTGGTGGAGTCTCCTTCTTTGGAGGTCTTTAAGCAGAGGCTTGACAACCATATGTCAGGAGTGCTCTGATGGTGTTTCCTGCTTGGCAGGGGGTTGGACTCGATGGCCCTTGTGGTCTCTTCCAACTCTATGATTCTATGATAGATAGAAAAGGGGCCAGCATCTGGGGAAAAGACTTTGGCAGTCCCACCTGCCATTGAACCAAATGTTAGGATTGCCATACGCCTGGTTTTCCCCAGAGAAGTCCTCTTTTTTCTGAGTAAAATTGCTGTCCAGGGAGATTTTTTTAAAATTTGGCAAAATGTCAGTTTTGTTTGGTAGGTATCATTAGTTAAACTTTGGGCCTAGAGACAAAAAGGAGGGCTAGCTGCTGGATTGAGTGGCACTCCTGTCAATGAATCTTTCCCATCTGTATCTGGGGATAGTGGGGGTTGAACCTGAAACTGTTCATGTGCAAAGTTTGTGCTTTACCACTGAGTCCATTTGAAGCAACTAAATCTGGTATTAAAAAATGTGGGTCTGCATATGACAGCTCCTGTATAATAATACATAAATACCATTTTGCTATAAACTCTCTTCTGCCCCTGTCAACTTTTCCTAGTTGCTCAAGCAAAGAAGACCCGCTAGAAAATAGTTAATTCTCTTGTTTGTGTGTAAGCTGTACTTCTGTTTTGTGTGTATTCCTTGACAGCTCACGTCGTCCCATTCCTCACCCGCTCACAGCTGCCAGCTCTGCACTTGGAAAAAGAGTCTTTCCTCTTCTCCACAAATACGATTTGCCAGTAAGTATGAGGCCCTGAATGCCCTGTGTGCTTTCCAAGTCAAGTTACTGGTCACATCACTTGTGTGTTGTGTCCAGTGTCTGTGGTACTGGTGATGCTAGATAACCCCAGCAGTGTTGATAGTACGAGCAGAGACGTTGCCTGGAGGGGACCGAGGCACGCCTAGCAGAAGGCTGCACTGGCCTGTGTGGCATCTCCCGACACCATACAGGCTGATGCAGCCTTCTGCTGGGCCGTGGCACTCCCCACAGTGTTAACCCTGCACCATTGCTACTGAGGGAGAAGGGGTTCTGGGTGGGGAAGACTATTTGTCCCATCAAAACCAATGGAGTGGGCCAGCAGCGCTGGCTTGCCCTCACAACTGTGGGTGCCCAGGGGTGTGCATGCCAATGTCAGCATGCCTGGTGGCTCCCGTGTCCAACATTAGCACGCCCCAGGCATGCTGATATCAGACACACATGTGCGCCACCAAAATTTGTGGGTTCCCCTCATGGGGAATTTTGTGAGTGCTAGAGTCTACCCTTTGGAATCTTTTCCCGTTGAATGTTAGGCAGGCTTCATCTCTGTTGCTGTTTATATTTCAGTCTCTTTCTCCAAGGAGCCCATGTCAGCGTTTCCCCATTTTATTCTAAGAATAATCCTGTTTGGAAAGGGAAGGCAGAGATGGTGACTGCTATACCCCACCCCAACCCCCTTGTGAGCTTGATAATTGAATAGGGATTTGGGCACAGGTCTCTAGCACTCTAAACACTGCACCGCAACTGGTTCTCTAGCGGTCTTGGGTCATGCCAGCACAAATCATGGAAACAAGATATGCATCTCATACTGGAGTGCGTGAAGCAGAAGAGCACAGAAAAGCAAGCTCTGTGAAGCAGCCTCCAGCACCAGTTAGAGAATGTGACAAGGCAGTCATGTTGGGTTTAGGAACAGAAGGGGTTAATGAGGGCTCCTTGTGATAGAACGAAAGCACTACTATAGTTTTGTTTTCCTGATTGTCTTTTAAACTCATCTATAAGTGTGCACATATTCCCAGTGGAGAGTGCTTAGTTTCTTCTGCTCTCTTTTTTTTTATATATAAATTTTTATTAATTTTCCAACATACATTAAGACACAATACAACTGACAATACATAAACAAACAAACATATAAACACGTATAATTTCATAACCTCTTTTTCTTAAACCTTATTTCAACGACTTCCCCATACCTCCCTTTTCTGCATCCCTGTTTTAAACTTTCCTAGCAACCCCTAATTTCAATTACTTATAATTCACTTTCTTTAATCCTTTTTCTCTTACCCAATTATTTATTACTGCAATTCTGTTTTACATTACCCATGACATTTTAGCACTCATTAATTTTACAACAGTTCTTAAGATAAACTTTAAATTTCTTCCAATCTTCTTCCACCGTCTCTTTTCCTTGGTCACGGATTCTGCCAGTCATCTCGGCCAGTCCCATATAGTCTATCACCTTCGTCTGCCACTCTTCCGGCGTGGGTAGTTCTTGTGTCTTCCAATACTTTGCTAAAAGAACTCTTGCTGCTGTTGTAGCATACATAAAGAACGTCCTATCTTTCCTTGACACCAGTTGGCCTACCATGCCCAGGAGAAAGGCCTCTGGTTTCTTATGAAAGGTACACTTAAGAACCTTCTTAATTTCATTATAGATCATTTCCCAGAAGGCCTTGATCCTTGGGCACGTCCACCAAAGGTGGTAGAAAGTACCTTCAGTTTCATTACATTTCCAGCATTTATTATTGGGCGTATGATAGATTTTTGCAAGCTTGACTGGGGTCATGTACCACCTATAAATCATTTTCATAATGTTCTCTCTTAAGGCATTACATGCCGTAAACTTTATACCGGTAGTCCATAACTGTTCCCAGTCAGCAAACATAATGTCATGACCAGTGTCTTGTGCCCATTTAATCATAGCTAATTTAACCATCTCATCCTGTGTATTCCATTTCAACAGCAAATTATACATTCTTGACAAATTCTTAGTATTGGGTTCCAACAATTCTGTTTCTAATTTTGACCTCTCCACCTGGAAGCCAATTTTCCTGTCCTGTTTGAAAACTTCATTTATCTGGTAATAATGAAGCCAGTCTCTTACTTTAGACTTCAATTTCTCATAGCTCTGCAATTTCACTTTTCCCTCCTCTTGTTCTATAATTTCCCAGTATTTTGGCCATTTAGATTCCATATTAAGTTTTTTCACTTCCTTAGCTTCCATTGGTGACAACCACCTAGGGGTTTTATTTTCCAACAAATCTTTATACCGAATCCAAACATTATATAGTGCTTTCCAAACAATATGGTTTTTGAAACCTTGGTGAATTTTAACCTTGTCATACCATATATATGCATGCCAGCCAAACCTATTATTGAACCCTTCCAGATCCAAAATGTCTGTGTTTTCAAGAAGCAGCCAGTTTTTCAGCCAGCAAAAAGCCGCTGATTCATAATACAATTTTAAGTCCGGCAGGGCAAACCCCCCTCTTTCTTTTGCATCAGTTAATATCTTAAATTTTATTCTGGGCTTTTTGCCCTGCCAGACAAATCTAGATATATCTTTCTGCCACCTCTTGAAACAATCCATTATATCCACAAGCTGCAATGTTTGAAACAAAAACAACAGTCTCGGCAAAACATTCATCTTAATAACAGCAATTCGGCCTAACAAGGAAAGTCTCAAATTTGACCATATTTCTAAATCTTTCTTAACTTCTGTCCAACATTTCTCATAATTGTCTTTAAATAAGTTCACATTCTTAGATGTCAAATTAATCCCCAGGTATTTCACTTTCTTTGCTACCATTAAACCGGTTTCACTATGAAACCTCTCTCTTTCAGCAACTGTTAGATTTTTATCCAGTACTTTCGTTTTCTGTTTATTCAGCTTAAAACCTGCTACTTGACCAAATACTTGTGTTAGCTCTAAAACTCTTTTCGTACTAGTGTCTGGCTCTTGTAAAGTTAATACTGGATCATCTGCAAACGCTCTCAATTTATATTGTTTAGCTCCGACCTGAATCCCTTTAACCAGCTGGTCCCCTCTGATCATGTTTAATAAAACCTCCAAGACAGATATAAAAAGTAATGGGGATATTGGGCACCCCTGTCGTGTCCCTTTTTCAATAGCAAACTGCTCTCTTTCTTCTAGGTACTTCTTCCATTTATCTGGAAAAGAAATCCGTGATTTGGGCCAGGATGAGAGCAATTTTTCCAACCAGTTGTTTGAGTGGGATGCAACTGAGCTGGAGGTGTGTGAAGCATTGCTGTGTTTCTTTATGGTGGGAACATTTGCATGTTCCTGCAGTTCATGGAGAGGAGATGTTATTGTTCGGGGGGGGGGGATGAAAGAAGGTTATAGTAGCTGCCTTATTTTCTTTAATTACATACCCAGATGCCTATAGATGAGACTCTGGCTCAGTTTATTGTCTTTCCAAAATGCCCAGTTCTTCTTGGTGGGGTGTGAAGGGAGTGATTTTATATTGCAGGGGCCCCTGGGTATGTGTGTGAGATGCTTCTTTAAGCTTCCTGTTGATGGAGGGTGGGTCACCTAGTAGGAATGTCGGAGAATTCTGACAAAAACAGAAATGGTGGAGGAAATGGCAGACATGCACTTTTTGTTCCATGTTCGGAACGGAAATCAATCCAGCAAATACCGTCAGTATTTGCTTTTGTTGATTTCAGTCAGCCATCAGTACATAATTGAAATTAATGGGGTGGAATAACATACGTACTATGTAATTGACGTAGTTAAATACATATATTACATAATTTCACCACAGTGGACAGAAGGACAAATAACCAAGTTATTGACAGAAGACAAACTGCAGCAGAAAGGAGACAGTGCTGCATGCAACAGTGCAGGCTGGAGTGGAAAACAGTGGCTTCTTACATTTCTGCACTGAATGTTTGGAGCATAGGTTTTCTCTCCCCCACTTCCTTCCCTCCCCCTTGGTTTACCAATGCAGCACTTTCCCTATAGAATGAATAATAACTTTTTATTTACAGGGAAGAAGATGAAGGGGTTTGCTTAAGAAAGCCATTGGGTTGTAAGCTAAAACTGCCCAGTGCCTGGGGGTTGAGGCTGCTCCTCTGAACTCTCTTCTGTATTGCAGTCCTTCTGCTCTGTCCTACAAAACTCAATGAAAATCATTAAGTGGGGGGTGGGGAAGCCACCTATTCATCTGCTTAGGGTTTCCTCAAGTTCTGTGTCTTCATTGGCACGAGTGTTGCAGAGACTGAACACAGGAACTAAATATGTAAAATCTGGCTAGCAAAATGTTTGCCGTTAGGATGAAGTCTCTCTCTCTCTCTCTCTCTCTCTCTCTGTGTGTGTGTGTGTGTGTGTGTGTGTGAGAGAGAGAGAGAGAGAGAGAGAGAGAGAGAGAGAGAGAGAAGAGCTTATATAGTGGTACCTCAGGCTACAAATGCTTCGGGTTACAAACTCCACTAACCCAGAAGTAGTACCTCGGGTTGAGAACTTTGCCCTAGGATGAGAATAGAAATGGTGCGGCGGCAGCGGGAGACCCCATTAGCAAAAGTGCGCCTCAGGTTAAGAACAGTTTCGCGTTAAGAACAGACCTCCGGAACGAATTAAGTTTGCAACGCGAGGTACCACTATATAATGTAAGCACCATTGGCTGGGGGGCAGGGGAGCTCAATGTGTCTGTATACCTAAAAGTAAAATGGTGGCTTCGAATAGACCACTGGGGCAGGCACCAAGCTTGCTGTGGAACACTGGTGAGAATCGATCCTGCTTCCCTTTCCACATCCTTTCTTATAGTCCTGCATAGGTTCATTCTCTGGTCCTTGGTTAATTCTGAATTGTGGCAGTGTGGAGGGAAACTAGCTTTTATATTTGCTTTTATCCAGGGCTGCCAATATGCACTATTCCTTTCACTGTAAAATAGGGTATCAGTTCTAATCTTAGGAGAGGGCAACCTACTTTTGATCAAGGGTGAAAGATAACAACATGAGGCACAAGAGGGCCTTAACATGCCTCTCCTCTGGCTTTCCTCTTAGCCTGCTTTGTCTGCAGCCTTGTATCTTCATTTGGTTCATGGAAAGAAAGGAGAGGAGGTTTTGGAGATTATTCGGAAACCACTGAACCACATTGACCAGACCCTTGTCAAAAGGGGTACTCCTTATCTTACCGGGGTAAGTAAGAATCGCTGTGTAGCAAAATGAGCATTACTGACAAAGGATTGGTAGAGTTGAGAGGGATATCCAATAACTATGGATTTTTCAGGCTAAATAGTTACACTAGTGGGTGCCAGCACAATGAATCCCGCTTGTGCAACAGGAATTCCTCCCCTCATCCTCCAGAACCCCCAGAACAGCATGTGTGGGGAGGAGCAGGGAGATTGCTCCAACAATGCAAGCAATTTTGTTTGCCCTGGTGAAGATCTCCTTAGCACTACTTTGAATCTACACCCCCCTCCCCCGTTGTCTTTGGCAGGACTGGTTCCAAGCCAAGGTCTTGCCATTTGCAACACATCCTTTTATGTGGCTCTTGTCCCAGGAGGACCAAGGGGAGGGGAAAACAAAGCAAAGTGAGGGGAGAAAAGCAAAGAACGGGGGGAGAACTATAATTGCTTGAAGTGCCATTGAGGCCTCACCTCTGACTTTTGAGGCTTAGGCCTGTACGTGAGCGCAATGCTTGCTGAGCTTTCTCACCTGAAGGGCTAAAAACTGCAAAATGAAATAATAAAAGCTGGAATACTCTGGGTGCTAAATTTTATACCAAGTGCTGTTCTTGTGCAATTTGGATCAATAGAGTCACAGAATGCACAAGGCTATCCTGCCTCGAGTAAGAGATCGGACAAGAACACCTGTCCGTTCAGTTGGTGCATTTGTATTTCCCAGTGACCATTTCAGAACACAAGTTTATTGTCTTATATAAAAAGCTTATTACAGAATATGTGTACTTAATTACTATGTTATTGCTGGCTTTTGCTGACAAGATAAATCAAATATATAATTTGTTTATGGCCCACTGAGCACAAATGCAAAAGTTATAGAACATAAATTACATAAGTTAGTAAAAAGATTGCAGTGTGTGTGCATGTGTGCATACGCCATAAAGCAGCCTATGCAAAATTGCTACATTTAGGAATTTTGCAAATTGCTCTGTAATAATAAAAAGGAGCCCTCTGATAAAATGATTAACAGAGGCATGGAAGTCTCTTCAGTGTTAATTCTGGAAAATTTAAGCTTAATATTAAATGCATATTATGGAAAGAGTTTGTTCCTTTTGGGAAACACTTTGATACTCTGTTCTAGAGTTTATTCTGGCCTGTTGCCCCTCCTCTTCACACTTGCGAACCAATTTTCTCCTAACCTTTTTATCTAGGATGCTGAGTCAGCTGTTGATGTCGTCTTGTGGGGCTCCCTGTTCCCTCTGTTAAGGGATGAATCCTTCCTGCCAGGTGAGAGATGCTGCCAAAGGCCTTAGTGTGCATCATTTTGTGGCCCCGTTTAAGGCCACAGGAGGCAACTTTGATGTGCTGCTGGTTTCGATGAGCCTCTGTGTGTTGCTGTGGATCCTCTCCTCTCCCCGTTCCTAATCGCTCAGTCATGAATCTCACTGGGCCACCTTGGCCCAGTCACACTCCCCACAGGGTTGTTGTGAAGATAAAATGGGGAGGAGGAGAACGTTAGTGGCGCCTTGAGCTCCTTGGAGAAAAGGTGGGATATAAATATGATAGATAAATACAGTGCTTTTTTGTGGAGGGACGCAAACCCCTAAACATTTTGTGAATCTGAGTTTGGCCTCATTGAGGGGCAGCATTTCAATATGAGTAGGAAGATGAGAGTACCCCTAAATGTATTTTTTTTTAAAAGAACTGGATAAAAACCTGGGAAAAACCTTACATGCTCTTGTGGCTGCGTGCTACAGGGGAAGACAAGCCCTGGCAAACTCTTTCAGGGGAAGGATTGTCTGCTACTACTATCATCTTACAGAGGGATCCTAGGGCATTCAAAACACTATTTAGACCACACTGAGATAAGGGTGCAATAGCTTTCTTTTTGTTTCGTTCCCCCCCTGGCTATCTTGATTCTGATCACTCTGGTGATTCCAACCATACTTGCCTTGCCCAGAAGAAGTCTCCTGGCAAAACTAGTCTCCGACTAGTTTTGAGTCAGTGGCAGGGATCTTCACAGATTGTGGGGTGTGGGTGTTACCTTAATAGGAACTTAATACATTTCTATTTGAGACTGAGCAGTTACCAAGGTGAGATTTTTCCTCTGGAATTTGTTTGATTTTAAAGATGAGTTAAAAACCTTGAGGAGATGGTTCCAGAACATGAACCAGAAGGAGTACTGCAAGAAGGCTGTTGAATCTGTATGGACACCCAAAGGATTGCTGGAGCTGAAGGCTTATCTGCAAAAGCATCCTGCTCCCAACCAGGCTTTTGAGAAGCCAGCTACTAATGAGCTGAAGGTATTGTCCTCCAGTTCTCTTCAAATGGTGCTAAGAGTAGCACATAGTGCTGCAGGTGGGGGAAAGGGAAGGCTGAATGCTTCCTCAGAGACCAGCTCTGTCAGCTCCGGAAGAGAGACTGCTAGGCAGCGAGGCGGGTGGTAAACCAGCAGAATCCCTAATCTGCTCCGATTGTCCAATGCCAGAAACACACACTCTAGGTCCAGCGCCGAGGGCCTTCTGGCGGTTCCCTCACTGCAAGAAGCCAAGTTACAGGGAACCAGGCAGAGGGCCTTCTCGGTAGTGGCACCCGCCCTGTGGAACACCCTCCCACCAGATGTCAAAGAGAACAACAAC
Organism: Podarcis filfolensis; assembly: GCF_964270895.1. Classification (NCBI taxonomy): domain Eukaryota; kingdom Metazoa; phylum Chordata; class Lepidosauria; order Squamata; family Lacertidae; genus Podarcis; species Podarcis filfolensis. The sequence goes on along the minus strand of NC_139605.1, from coordinate 120,786,576 downwards.
TACCAGACTTTTAGAAGACATCTGAAGGCAGCCCTGTTTAGGGAAGCTTTGATGTTCGATGCATTACTGTATTTTAATTTTTGTTGAAAGCCGCCCAGAGTGGCTGGGGAAGCCCAGCCAGATGGGCAGGGTATAAATAAATATTATTATTATTATTATTATTATTATTATCATTATTATCCCCCCCCAACTGGACAGAGAGCCTGGAGATAGAGAATCTCTATAGACCACAGCAACTCTGCCTCCCTGACCCTTGAGTCTGGCCTGATGCTGCACTGAGTACCCAGGTGGGCACAGCTGAGTGAGACCAACTCCACCCTGTTCATCCACCCTGGTTTCAGTGATACATGCCAGATCAGCCTCTTCATCCATAATCAGATCGTGTATGAGGGAGATTTTATTCTGGGCCGACCGGGCATTCAACAGCAGCAGTCGCAGACCTGAGGGCTGGCTAATATGACAACCACAATTGGACAACGAGGTTGGAGGAGGGGCTGACATACAGCACAGTCACTAACTGCCTGGGCCATGTGCCCCTTACCCGGCCTGCCCCTCCTCCCACACCATACCTCCCCCTACCCAGAACCTCCCCCCTGCTCCTCTCATCCCAGGCACATCCCACCAAGTGCCCTTACAGCCCAGTTAAAAACCATTGAAACACTATTTTTTTAAAAAAAAAGAATATAAAAACAATTTAAGGGAAGAAGCCCTCTCTGCTGGGCAGCAGCAGCAGTCCTTAGGAAGCCTGTCAGGCCCTGCCCTGGGCCAGGTAGATAGAGGCAGGAGCAGGGCCCTCTGGCTCTCAGCAGGATGGTCCTATTGTGCTATTGCTTTGCTATGTTGTTATGAAATTGTTTTTGTCATGTTCGTTTGAAATGCATCTCTGTTTCCTTTTCGTAAGCTGCTTTGAGCATTTATTTATTTTTGGTGGCAAAGTGGCATTCAGATAAAATGAATGAAACAAAATCTTTCCTTCTGCTTGTGAAAATGAGGTTAAAGTCAATGACTAGATTCTGAGAAGATGTTTAGGATTTGTTTAGTTGACTGGTATTTAGCCCAGTAAGTACTAAAGCACCATGTGGGGAGGGAAGATGCACCAAGAGGGTGCAGACTGTCCTGGTGTGTTTGAGCCACACTTGAAGTTTTGGGCTGTGCCACTTTGTGCATCAGCATAGTGATTGCCTTCTGGGAGCTGGGTGCTGAGCACCTGCAAAGCAGGTTTGGAGATGGATTTTTGTTCCTCCCTCTAGGAAGAGGAATCCACTCAGAGGTCTCTGTCAGAGGAGGAGATTGCAACAATTGCAGAAGTCTGGGTCAGAGGGCCAGCTGGCCTCCCCAAACCTTGGAAGCCACAGCAGCCTATGTAAGTACCTTGCTGGGCTAAAATGCCCTGGCCTTAGTGGAAATGATGTGGGGCTGTTTTGAAGAGGACTTCAAAGCAAAGAGCAGAACTATGTTCCTGTTCTATGTCTTAAAATCCCAAACATCTCTGTATGTATGAATATATGAAAATAAATCTGTATCTATATCATGGTGAACATTGACATCAGTGTTAGGGTTAGCCCTTATCAGTGCAACATGGTGCACAGCACAACAGCCCCCTCTTCTGCATAGGCCATTTTGTGGTGATGTTTGATCATTTTTAATGGAGTTTCCCCACAGCCATGAGGTTTAGGAGCCAAATGCCAATTTGCAAATTGAGCAGAGTATCAGGATCTGTTTGTACTTGGCGTTGCAGAAGACTAGCATCCAGCCTATAAAGAACTGGCCTTTCTAAGTTGCAGGGGCAACTTCCCCAGGAGCCCAGATACTTACAGTGTAATCTCACAGAGCAGCCTTTTTTCCGTCTTGTGTTTCCCTGCTCTTCTACCAAAGCACAGTTTCTCTCCTTAAAATCTGGCTCCATTTCTTGTGGCTCATCTTTGCAGACTTCCTGTGGAAGGCATGAAGAACGTGCTGATCACCAGCGCCCTGCCCTATGTCAACAACGTGCCTCACCTTGGGAATATCATTGGCTGCGTCCTCAGTGCTGATACTTTCGCCAGGTAAGATGTTGATGCCTTCTCTACCGACTCTTGCTAGGATATGTCAATCACTTGAAAGGGGGGGGGGGTTAATGGGAGGCTGAGAATTTATTCTTTTGGCATTTTATTTTCAAGGTGTATCCACTCCACCAGAGCTGCCTTTGTACCTGGTAATATCAGAGTGGTTGGTGATATGAGTCAATTGATTTCTTGCTATTTGATATTGTTTTAATGAATCTGATTTTACAATGAATTTGCAAAATCCCACAATATGTGTACTTGGATATCTGTGCTTACATTGCCTATATACACATTGCAAACTACTTTGAGGCAAGCAGTGTATAAATATTATGAAAGAAAATAAAAAATATTTTCAGGGTGTTGCAACTTGGATCTTGGGCAGGTCTTAGGCTCCAGTTCTAAACAGTTATTACAGAGTAAGAGCCACTGAGTTCAGTGAGGGTTATTTCCAACTAATCATAGACAGGGTTTAACTGTTAATCTAATGAGATCATATGAAACTGCCTCACATCAAGTGGACTACTGGTCCATGCAGCCTCATTTTCTGCTCTGTTCTGAGTATCAATGGCCCCCCAAGACCTGAAGATGAGGCCTTTCCCAGCCCTGCTGCCGGAGTGTTTTTTAACTGGATGTACCAGAAATGTAACCTGGGACCATCTGCATTCAAAGCATGTGCTTTCCCAGAGAGCTTTGACCCATTTGAAGTAACAGAGGGATTGTGTGAAGCTTTGGTCCTTGCAGGTAGCGATAAGCATCCTGCTTCACTTCTTGTGTCCTTTCCAGGTACTGTCGTTTGCGCAACTGGAACACGCTGTACCTGTGCGGTACTGATGAGTACGGCACTGCCACAGAAACAAAGGCCATGGAGGAGGGGCTGACACCGCAGCAAATCTGTGATAAGTACTACACTGTCCATGCCCAGATCTACCAGTGGTTCAAAATCTCCTTTGACTACTTTGGCCGCACCACCACACCCCATCAGACCAAGTAAGTACTGCTGGGAAAGGGAGCACAATGGCCAAGGAAAAAGGAGCATGAATGCTTCATGTGGCAGCACTACTTTGCGCTCTCTCTTACAAACCACTTATTGTCTTAGCCTTTAAGAACTGTAAAACTGGCTATTAGAGATGGGCAGAAAAGATTGACGGAATTGTTTACAGTTTCTGTGACCATGGAGGTCCAGCTGCCATGAAACAAGGCATGCCTTTACCTAAAAATCTGAGAGCACATAATATGTTTTTATTTAAATTATTTCAAATTGTTGCCCCTCTACTCAAACTCAGTGCTCAGGGTGAGGCATTGGTGCCAAGCACAGGTTTAAGGCATGCTTGTAAATGACTGTGCTTAATGTAGCAAGTTTTTTACTTCTCCAGAAAAAGGGAAGCTTTTCAAAATTTGGCTTTGTTTGCTATTTTCCCCCTGCCTTGGGCTACAAATGACAAAACAGCATATATGTGGGTGAGAAGGAACTCCTTGTGGGCTAGTAACTTACTGATGGGTTAATTTTGATTGCTGAGAGGTGGTAGATGGGTTCCTTGGAAGCCACTGGTGCACAGGCTGAGTTAGGATGTGGGTTCTCTTCTTCTGAATAATCCTGTACAGCTGCCACTGGTGTATTACAAAAGAGTGTATGGTGCCACTAAATGTGATGCAGAACTGCAGGTGTGCCACATCATATATGAGGTCTGGCGGATAAACTCAGAATGCAGTCCTGACTGGTTAGCAGCTTACATGTACTGGCTGCAGGCCCATCTTGTTCAATGGCAAACTGATAAAGTGATTTGTAACAGTACTTTTATCCCTATCTCTGAATGAGCAGAACAGCATTGTCCGAGGATACTAACTGGGGCAGATGGAATTTTAGTTACCATGCTTATGTGTACTGTTGTAGGATGCATGTTCAGTCCCCTCCTGTGAAGCAAGGTCAGATACACATCTAAAGATAAGATGCAGTTTAATCTTTTGTACACCACCTTGGATTTAATAATAATAATAATAATAATAATAATAATAATAATAATAATAAGTGGTCTATATGTGTGTAAATAAGATTAATTGGCACCAGTTCCCATCAAATCTACCTACACCACCAGACACTAATATGCCATTGGGAAACACAGGTGTTTGCTGTTTGGTCACTTTCCAGTGGCTTGAGCAAGTAAGGCAAGCCACATGTTACAGGGTTCAGCAATGCAGAACCAAGTCAGTGGGACTTCCTTTGCACCGTAGAAAGGTTCTTAACTGACCAATGGACAATTGAGCCATGAATTTCACACTACAGGTAGTGTTATGAGATGGGCCTCCTCCTTAAATTGGACCATGGTTGGCACAGGAGAGCAGGACTCCATGTTCTAGAGCAGGTGTGGGGAACCTTTGGACCTATGGATAGTGATGAACTACAACTCCCAACACCCCTTCCCATTGGTCATGCTTGCTGGGACTGGTGGGAGTTGTAGTTCATCAACATCTGGAGGGCCAAAGGTTTCTCACACCTGTCCTAGAGGTATTAAGTGCTTTGCCAGCCTACCTGCTGTATTAGAGAATCATCAGCAGAAGGTGTAGGTGCAGTTGGCAAGCCCAAGACAAACACCGGTCTGCTAATTGTTCATGGACTGACTGCCAAGTTTTCCTTGATGTGATTTTTATTTAATTTTTGGGGTGTGTGTCATATGAAGGTTGAGGATGTCCCTCCTTCATATGTTTCTTCTCTTCCTTGCCTCAGGATAGCTCAGGACATTTTCCAGAAGCTACTGGAGCGCAATTACCTTCTGACAGAGACAGTGGATCAACTGAAGTGTGAGAACTGTTCACGGTTCCTGGCTGACCGCTTTGTGGAAGGCATCTGCCCCTTCTGCAACTATGAAGAGGCCCGTGGGGACCAGTGCGACAAATGTGGCAAACTGATCAATGCCACTGAACTTAAGGTACTGCCACCCATATGATCCTGGGAACCTACATACTTAGCATTTCTCTTTATCTTTGTCTTGGATTGCTAGAAATAATGGTGGAATGTGTCTCATTTGCACCATGCTAGGCTAGCATAGATTCCCCACCACCCATCTCCTCCCCACAATCCGGCGGTGCAGGCCCAAGGTCCTTCTCTTTTTACAGAAGTAGATGAACTTTGCAGGCATAGCAGAGCCCTCAGAGTGATTTAGGCATACCAGATTGGCTTAATCCAGGGGTTTTCATGCAGGGCACCATAAAGTATTATTTTTTTGAAAAAGAGAAGGTACCTTATTTTATACCAGAATTGAAATCAATTCTGAGGATACAAAACCTGCCAAATTTCAAAGTGATTTTCCCTCAAGGGAGACTTTACTGGTTTGGATTGTGTACAGTTGGAATTTAGGAGTGCAGGTGATGGTGGGAATAAAGAGCATGGATCCCCAGAAAAGACTGGGGTGGGAGAAATGTCACACACACAAACGGGGGGGGCAAGGACCCTGCTTTCAAAGGGGAGAGAGAGTGATATTTCTATTGATTTGCATAGGAAAAGTAATGGTGGTGGAGGAAATAGCATAGATCCATGCGAAGAACAAACATAGTTATTAATCTTTACTTCAACATCCTTTCCCCCAAATCGCTGTTCCCTGGAAAACAATTCATTGATTAAAACCTGGGCTTGTCAATCAAAACAAAGGGAGGTGCAGCCAATAATAACTTTCCAGCACACAAGAATTTGCATGTGTGGCGGTCCTACATATGGGCTTGGTACTACTACCTACATGTTGTTTACTTGCTGGGCTTAATGTCAAGCATACCATGGCCTTGTCTTCTTTCCATCCTGGCAGAAACCAGTTTGCAAAGTCTGCCAGGCGACCCCTGTGGTGAAATCCTCCCAGCACTTGTTCCTGGACCTGCCCAAGGTGAGTCTCTCTTGTTTTACTAGTGTCTTTAAAGGACAGTACGATGTACATGTGATGTACAGTTTGCTTAGTGTTGTTCGCAATCATAATGAGCCCTAGATCTTATGACATTACACCCAGGATCCCCATTCACTGTCTCTGATCTTCTCACCTTTAGCTAGAAGAGAGCCTGGAAAAGTGGCTGGCTGTCTCTCAGTCCACTGGGGACTGGACCCCCAATGCAAGATATATCAGCCGCTCCTGGATCCGTGATGGGCTCAAGCCACGTTGCATTACTCGAGACCTGAAGTGGGGCACGCCAGTCCCTTTGGATGACTTCCGTGACAAGGTGAGTGATGGGGTAAAGACCCAGGGGGTCAGTGCTTAATCCTTTCATGGTATTACTGAGTGCTTGTTTTTATTCTGTGGTCCAAGGCTTTTTCTTTTTGAGGGGCACCACAGGAAATACAGTACTATTTCAGCAGGATGGATCAGGGCATTGGGAATTCCAGCAGGTAGAGAGTCTAGAGGCAAAACAGCTTAGTGTCAGTGGTGCCTGGAGAAAAAGGAGGGCATTGTAAAAGGAGCCCAGAAAGTTGTCTGGGTTGTGTCTGTCTGTTATCTGAACATCTAAAATAACCTTCTCAATTGTATTATTCATTAGTAACTTCATATCACATTTGCAAGTCAATCAAATGATTTCTAATTCCAAACAAATTTATTCATACTTTGACTTAAACTCGTCGTTTTGTTAATTACCATATTTTTCACTCCATAAGGCGCACCTACTTTTTGGGGCGGGGGAAATCGAGAGAAAAAATATGCGGCTCTTGGGGGCTTTTGCGGGAGGTGGGGGAAAGTGAGAGAGCCTCGCTCTGTCCCTTCCCCCACCTCCCACAAAAGCCAGGGATAGCCGCGCGAAGCCTCCCCAGGGCAGTGGGATGAAGGCTCCTCGCTGCCCTACAGAGGCTTCGCGGGCTACCCCAAAGCTGCTCAGGAGTTTGTCGGGGCTGGCAGGGGAAGCCCGGCTTTCCCCCACCCCCAGCCCCAAAGAGCAGGTCAGGGCTGGCGGGGGAAGCCTGGGTTCCCCAGCCCCAGGGACCACACATTCGCTCCATAAGACACACAGACATTTCCCCTTAGATTTTAAGAGGGGAAAGGTGCGTCTTATGGAGCGAAAAATATGGTAACCAGAACTTATGCCTGTAGTTTAATTATTGATTCAACCCTTGAAACCAATGGTACAGCTCCAGAATGGTCAAGTGTTGTTGATTCATTTGAGCATGCGCAGAATACCTACAGTTCACCACTGAAGAATCAGCAGCCACTCTCCACATAATTGGCATTGTCTTAAAGGTTTGAGCTGTGGCCTGCCCTGTTTTAGGAATTAAGCATCAGTATGGCCTTCCATACTTCAAAAAATAAGGATTGAAAATATGTGTATGAGCAGATGTGTCAAATTTCAAGTGAAATGTTGGTCGGGAAAAGTTTAAAGGCAGGATGTTACTGGAAGTCTAGCCACTCCGGTCTCTGAAAGTGCTCCCTTGCCTGCCTTCTGTGAACCATCCCCTCATGTATTGGTCCCCCCTTCTCTCTCCATAGGTGTTCTACGTCTGGTTTGATGCCCCCATTGGCTACCTGTCCATTGCAGCCAATTACACTGACCAGTGGGAGAAATGGTGGAAGAACCCAGAACAGGTGATGAGCTTGTTAGTTTTGCACACTTGCCACTGTAGCTTGGTCTCTTTCACAGAAGGAAAAAGACCAAGAGATCCCTTCCAGATAAGCTCATTTTATGTAAAGGATGTACAGTAGTTTTCTCGTGTGTGTCTTCAGTCTAGAATCCAGGCAGATGTTCTGTCTGATAGTGTATCAAAGCACTGGAGATGGGGTGGGAGCATGTGTAGGACCCAGGGCGCCTGTACACCCATGTGATTATCCCATCCTCAGGGGCATGTGTGCTTCTATAACACCCCTCCAAACAAATGCCCTTTATACTAGTCAGCCATTTGGGGCAGCAAAGAGTGAGGGGGTTGTGTGACTTAACCATGCAGTCCATCTCCTTGTTTCTTCTCAGGTTCAGCTTTATAACTTCATGGCCAAGGACAACGTCCCCTTCCATAGTGTTGTGTTTCCCTGTTCGTTGCTGGGTACTGGGGATAGATACACACTCGTCAACCATCTTATTGCAACAGGTACTCTGTGTGTGAGAGTTGGCCCCACCTGCCACTCGTTCATTTCCAGCCCTCAGACTGCTGCTGGTTTAAGCTAGACTATGCCACAAAAAAGGTTGCGTCTTATGTGACCTGGAAGCTGTAGTGGAACTATTGAAGTGGGATTTGAGCAAACCTTTAAAACCCCCTAAGAACATGAGCCCTGCTGGTTGATGCCAAAGGCAGTGGCAAAGCAGATCCCTATGGGAAGCCCGCAAGTAGGACCCCTGAGTCCAACATTGCTGCGCCCATTTCCTGATATTCAGAGGCATATTCAGAGGTGAGGTAGGGACTTCCCCTGCACACAGAGATTGAGCTGACAAGACCAATGATGGGTCCCGTGGTCAAGAAGGCAGTTTCTGCATGTGCTGTAGAGGGAAGTGAGGGACAGATAGAGGTCTTCAGTTTGAGAAGGTAGCCCACCTAGAAGGACAATTCTGATCCTAAACCTCCGCTGACTTATAGAATCAGAGTTGGAAGAGACCACAAGGGCCATCGAGTCCAACCCCCTGCCAAGCAGGAAACACCATCAGAGCACTCCTGACATACGGTTGTCAAGCCTCTGCTTAAAGACCTCCAAAGAAGGAGGTCTCTTTGGGAGACTTGCGGGATCTCTTTGGGAGAAGAAAGGACTGAGGAGTGGAGGCCCTAAGATGGTTGGGTGGTGCCTTGGACGCCTCCTTCCAGCAGCTCCTGCAGCCAAGCTGGTGCCAAATGTATTGCTCTGCTTTCCTTTGGACTACGTTAGTGAGGCTGAGAGTGGGGTTTTGTTGTCTGAGCAACCCAGGACCTCCATAAACACTGCCCAGGCTTGTGCTCCAGGGAGGTCACTTGGGTTCTGCTACCACAGCCGTTTGACTTTGCCCCTGGAGGCACACTCCATTGTCGCTTAAGACAGACAGATGATGATGCCAACCAACTGCGTCCACACTGGAAGGAGAGCATAGACACCTTGGCTAGTAGTCATTGAGAACCTTATCCTCTGTGAATTAGTCGAAACCTCTTTTAAAGCCATCACTTAATCTTCCTTTCTGCAGAGTACTTGAACTACGAGGATGGCAAATTCTCCAAGAGTCGTGGTGTGGGGGTCTTTGGAGATATGGCCAAAGACACGGGCATCCCTGCAGACATCTGGCGCTTCTACTTGCTCTACTTGCGGCCTGAGAGCCAGGATAGTGCCTTCTCTTGGAATGATCTCATGCTTAAAAACAATTCAGAGCTTCTCAACACCCTTGGCAACTTCATCAACAGGTAATGGGGTGAGGAGGGAAAGAGTCATTCAAATCCACAGTGAAACTAGAACATGGCAGCCTGGTGGTGGTGGTTGAGAGGAACAGGATTACAAATGTATGTCAGATAGTTCATATAAAGAAAAGGAAAGCAGGTAATTTACCCAACACATGGTTTGTTCAGTGGATGTAATGGATACAGATCTGTTCCCACCCCTGGTTGGGAGATACTGCTTTGTACATAGCCTGCAAACTCCTTCTATTTTTGTTGTATCCAGTTAGAAATATTAAGTGATCTGTCTGTTCATTAGCCATACATTTATTGCATGCAAATCATTAGCTTCACAGCAATCAAAAAGCAATACAACCATCAAATCATTACAATTAGTCTGGTTTTCTGTAAAATAAAATGATTATGCCAGAACTTTAGGATTTAATGGCTTACAATAAAATTTGTCCCTCATCCCTCTCTCCTGTGTCTCTCTCTCTCAGAGCCGGGTCCTTTGTGTGCAAATTCTTTGGGGGACACGTCCCCACCATGGAGCTGAGTCAGGATGACAAATGTCTGTTGGTTCACATCACTCTGGAGCTGCGCCAATACAACCAGTTGTTGGAGAAGGTCAAGTACGTCCTTAGGACCTGGCATGTGCCATTAGCCTGAGGGCCTGGTTCCATCCCTTGTTTAGAAAAGTCCTGAGAAGGGCTCTTCCCAGTCACAGGCAGCAGAACGTTGGCTAAGGAGATCATCTCCAGATTGGCTCTGAACATGTGAATTAGTTATATCTATATCTGTCTCTCTCATGAGCATCCTTTCATTAACTGCAAGTAAATGCATGTGGAAGAAATCTTCACTTCCAGAGTTCTACTCACATTGTGTTAGACGCTTATTTCTGGTTATGTATCTGTGTGTGCTTTTTATCCTGTGCCTTTTTGAGAGGCAAAACTGACATGTTAAGATTAAAGTAGAGATAAAGCAATGAAAAAGCAGGCTCTGTCACCCTTGCAAATAACTTGACAAAATTTGATAACCTCCAAGGTGTTTTACTAGTCTGCTTGTCCGCATGGATCTGTGTTAGTATTTTGTGGTAGTCTGAGGGTTTGAAAAAGGGGGGGGGGGCAACAGCTGATTTACAAAAAAAAAAAAAAATCAAAAAAAAATTGCATGGTTGCCTGGAGGTTGTTGTTAAGTTAAGTTGCCCCAGGTATAAGGCAAGTGGTTATTTATGAGCCCTGATCCCTTCTAGCAGCTAGGGCGAAGAGGAGACTGCTACATTTTCTTCTTCCCTGGTTTGGCTCCTCTTACAAATTTCCTGTTTTTCTCCTGCAGGATCCGTGATGCCCTGCGCAGTATCCTAAACATTGCTCGCCTTGGCAACCAGTATCTCCAGGTCAATGAACCCTGGAAACGGATCAAGGGCAGCGAGGCTGACAAGTGAGTCTCTGCTTCGAGGAAAAGGCTTTTTTCTGATGGTGCCCTCTAGTCAGACCAGCCAACTCAGCAGAATAATGTCTCCCCCTTTGCTCTGAGCTGGCTACCAGTGCTTTATTTTGGGAGGCATGTTTTAGCTCTGGTATATAGACTGCCATCTCCTCTTCTTGGCTTCTCTCCTTCCTCCCACAGGGAGGAAGCATCATTTCAGCTTCCTAGGAAAATTAACAAGCATCATTTCATCTTCCTAGGAAGCAAGCAAGCACAGTGATAGGGGTAGCCGTCAACATTGCATCCTTGCTATCTGTTATCCTGCAACCCTACATGCCCAGTGTGAGTGCTGCAATCCAAGAACAGCTGTGCATTCCCGCTGACTACAACGTGGTGACCAACGACTTTGTCTGCACCTTGCCTGCTGGGCATCAGATTGGCACGGTAAGTGCCGGGGAGAGGAGGCTATATAGCTAGTGCCAGAACTGTGGCTAATGTCTTTTCTAAGCTATGACCGAGGGCCAGCTATCTCCAATGGCAGATAGGATGGTAAACCTGTTTCTTGGCTGGACCCCTTCAGGCTTGTATAACAGAATGCTCCTCCATTAAAAATAAGATATAATCGCAGCACTTAAATAACTAGTGTGTTTGGGAGAAAGATCACTGAGGTGGGAGCTAAAAGGAATACCACTCCTGTAATGGGCTTTGTGTGGGGCCGTCCTGGTATCTGGTCCAGAAGCTGTAGCTGGTGCAGAATGCAGCAGCCAGACTCCTCATGTTAACCTGTTGCCCTGCTGTATGTTACCTCTCCCTTGGGAGGTTGTAGATTCTCCTTCCTCGGAGAGTTTTAAGCAGAGGTTGGGTGGCCATCTGTCATGGCTGCTTTAATAATAATAATAATAATAATAATAATAATAATAATTTTTATTTATACCCCGCCCTCCCCAGCCAAGGCCGGGCTCAGAGCGGCTTACAAGCAATAATAAAAACAAGTTAAATGATTACAACTTAAAAACAAAATTAAAATACAACATTAAAATATTGAAACATTAAAATATTAAAATGTAGCCTCATCGCAGGAGGAGAAGGAAAAGAAAAAAGAAAGAGAGGGAGGGAATCAAATTGGCTCCAAGCCAAATACCACTTTAGCTGAGATTCCTGCATATTTATAAAGAGATGATAGTAAAACTAACCTACAAGTGGGGTAATTTCTTGAGCAACAGTTAACAGCAACAAAGGAATTGAAAGGAGAAAAATAGGGCTGGAAAATTAACAGATATCAGGAAAGTAAGGTACATCTAGAATGCCAAGGAGCTTTGGGTTGGGACGTCTGTAAAGAAATTTTGTATGATGGAAAGTGTATGATGTATAAATAGAAAAAAGGAAAATATATCAATAAAAATTAAAAGAGGAAAGGAAAAAGTTATTGTTCCTCACTTGAAGTTTTTTGAAAGTTACATAATATAACACAAATAGAAATCATTAAGAGTGCAGCTGTTGACTATGTGATAATTTTGTAAAATGGATTGTAATAGAAATGAATAAGAACCATCAGGACCAGCACATGGGAAACCTCTTAACGAAATTGCATTAATTTGGCATTAATTTATGTAATGGGGTTAAAATTGAAAAATCAATAAAAATAATTGGCAACAAAGAAACGAAACTGAAGTTCTGCTTTGTCATCCTCCTACTTACTTCTAACCGTTACTACTTACATAGCTACAAAATTTTCTCTGCAAACATAGGGACTAGATGCTTAGACGCGTTTCTTGGGATGCCCAGTACTCTCAAAGTAATCATATAGAATACACATAACATGTGCATGGGACAAGTTCACAAAGGATTCTGTGGACCCACCTGTCTCCTTAATTTCCCACCAGGTGACACCTCTATTCCAGAAGCTGGAGACAGAACAAATTGAAAACCTGCGGAAGCGCTTTGGTGGTGGCCAGGTAAGGAAAAGCAGCTGAGCCAATGGATGTAGAGCTCCTCTGGGAGAACCTCATGCCATGAGTGGGCAGAGTAAGTGTTTAGTTAAAATACAAAGGGGGAGTTATAGGAGCTCAGAGAAAACAGAATGGGACTGTGGAGACCCTCTGCTTTCAGGCTTGAGTGGGGGGGAAGGAACTGATTAAGAAGAGGGCACTTCAACATGCATTGCTCAAGAACTGCTAGGTGAGCTTGACTGCATTCCTCACAATGTTGCCACAGCACAAACATCTTCCCTGAGCTTGTAAACACTCCAGTTCCGTCTACCTGATTCATGATGATGAACTGTTTTCAAAGCAGCTGGCAGATGCTGTCAGAAGTTGTACCAGATGCACATCTGTGGAGAGTTCCATATTCTTGGAGCCAACACGAAAAAGGCCCTCTCGTGATACCCCCATACCTTGCTGGGCCTCTGAGAGTAGCAGAATGGCCAGAGGATTAACTGGAAAGCTACTGAAGAAGCACATCCATTTTACAAGTTAGTAAAACTGCCACAGCGGGTGGCACTGTTGGTTAAACCGCAGAGCCTAGGGCTTGCCGATCAGAAGGTTGGCGGTTCGAATCCCCGTGACGGGTTGAGCTCCCGTTGCTCGGTCCCAGCTCCTGCCAACCTAGCAGTTTAAAAGCACGCCAAAGTGCAAGTAGATAAACAGGTACCACTCCAGCAGGAAGGTTAACGGCGTTTCCGTTCGCTGCTCCGGTTCACCACATGACCCGGAAGCTGTACACTGGCTCCCTTGGCCAATAAAGCAAGATGAGTGCCACAACCGCAGAGTTGTCCGCGACTGGACCTAATGGTCAGGGGTCCCTTTACCCTTTTTTAATGTATCCTGTACCCAGTAGCAGATGTGGGGGGAGGTGCTTACCTGACCTGGCAGGCGAGTCATTGCTGCTTACTGGGAGGCAGGGAGGGTGGCATGATGCAAACACACTGGCAGGAGTACCAGATTAGCTCAGCTAATGCAGTTGCACCATGTCAACCTCTCTGCCACCTCACTCCTCCCAGTAAGCTGCCATTACTTACCTGCTGGGGGCAAGAAAAACACTTCTGCCCCCCTCTGTTCCAAACATTTCACAATTGCACTCTCTCAACACAGTAATTCCCAAACTGTGTATCAGAGCGGCAGAATGACAAAACGGCTTGTGTACCTCAGGAAATGAATGAATTTGCTGAAAAGGCTCCTGGGAGCCCAAAGTACTCCTCTACAGAGGAGGTTGCCCCCAGCATCTCTGCCTGACTTGCTTCTTAATAATAATAATAATTATTATTATTATTATTTATACCCTGCCCTCCCCAGCCAAGGCTGGGCTCAGGGCGGCTAACAAGCAATAATAAAAACAAGTTGAATGATTACAACTTAAAACAAAATTAAAATACAACATTAAAATATTGAAACATTAAAATATTAAAATGCCTCATTAAAATGCCTCATCGCAGGAGGAGAAGGAAAAGAAAAAAGAAAGAGAGGGAGGGAATCAAATTGGCTCCAAGCCAAAGGCCAGGCGGAACAACTCTGTCTTACAGGCCCTGCGGAAAGAAATCAGATCCTGCAGGGCCCTGGTCTCATGAGGCAGAGCGTTCCACCAGGCCGGAGCCAGAGTTGAAAAGGCCCTGGCTCTGGTTGAGGCCAATCTAACCTCCTTAGGGCCCGGGACCACTAGGGTGTTGCTATTTATGGACCTTGAGGCTCTCCGTGGGGCATATTGGGAGAGGCGGTCCCGTAGGTACGAGGGTTCTAGTCCGTGAAGGGCTTTAAAGGTCAAAAGCAGCACCTTAAATCTGACCCTGTACTCCACCGGGAGCCAGTGCAACTTGAAAAGCACTGGGTGAATCTGCTCCCATGGCAGAGACCCCGTGAGGAGCCTCGCTGCAGCATTCTGCACCCTCTGGAGTTTCTGGGACAGCTTCAAGGGCAGCCCTGCGTAGAGCGAATTACAGTAGTCAAGCCTGGAGGTGACCGTCGCATGGATCACTGTGGCCAGGTCGGGGCGGGAAAGGTAAGGGTGACCTTACCTTTCTTCTGACCACACCTCTTTCCAGTCAGCTTCTGCAAAAGGCAGGTCATTCTGCCCTGCATGAGGTGTGGGATTGGATCATTTAGGTTTGTTGGATGCATGGGCAAAGCAGAGTTGTCTTACCTCAAGGAAATCTGCCTGTCATATTTCTGAATGAGTCAGCAACTTCTACAAAGAAATGGATTTTTCTTTGCCTCTTTCTACCCTTTCACACTCTGAAGGTAAAGACTTGGGGAGACTCGTTCTGACATCTCCCGTTTCGTTCTGCCTAAGTGACTGTCTCAGGGGAAAGTGTTCCAATGCTTTCCACCCTTTTCTGCTTCTCTCCCTTAATATTTTGCTTTGCACCTATGGTTTAGTTCCTAGGCAAGTCATCTACCCAGCATCCACAAAATGTGTCTGTTGGCTGGATGCAATTGGATTCTGCATCCCTAGCACTGGCAAGCATCTCTTGCCTCCCCCTTGGTGCTTTTATTTTTAGTGTGTATATAGAGCTCTAGGCTACTTGCAAATCCTCTGCTGTGACACCTAATTGCTTCTCTCTCTCTGCTCTTCATGGCTGTGGTATCGTATCCTTTTGTGCTTTTTCCAGTTTGAAGACTTCCCTCTGAATTTGAAGGTAAAATGTGTTCTTCCTGCTCACCAGGAGTGGCTTTGAGGTTTAGGAAGGGCTCTCCATTGATATAACATTTGCATGAGGCAGAGAATTCTAGAGGGCCTGAGGTTCCCCACCACCTTCCCTTGTGTGCCCTCCAGATGTTTTGGACTACAGCTCAGCACTAGCCATTGGCCGTGCTGACCAGGGCTGCTGGGAGTTGTAGTGTGAAACAACTGGAGGGTGTCAAGTTGGGGAAAGGCAGTTTTCCAACTTTTGTATATATAACCTTTGCTCTCCAGTACATCCTTCACTTTTCCCCACCTTAAGGACAAGTTCAGTCAAATTACAAGGGACATTTTGTTTTCCATCATTTGAGTTCCACTCAGCGATCACTTCTGATTCAGATTTGACCCATCCACATGTGTGACAAGAGTGTAAATTTCCTCTGTTGCTTAACCAAGGCGTTTAAGCCATCTGTATCTGGCTTGAGAGGCAAAATGCATGGCATTTATCAAAGCAGGCAGGGTTGGATTACATGATTTCCTATTTACTGCCTCTAAGCCTGTTCATTGCTTATTTTTATGGGAACAGCTACCTAGAACAATGGGTAAAGGGGCACTGGGAGAAGATTGAGGGCTTATCACCAGTGGTAGCTTAATGAACATGCATGTATCCTGCATGTGTGTCTTCTCTCCCCCCCCCCCCAAGCAAGAACAGTGCAGTTCACTTTTTCAAGCTTTGGTGACTCTTTGCCTGTGCCTGCCACTAATTGAGCTTCATCTGAGGCCTATACTAAAGCAGTTCTGCTTATCCTTGTCTCCTGGATGCTAAGCTGGTGAAGCCTGTTATACTGCCACTCATTTAGATTTATTTCTCTTCCCCCTCCCCTTCAAGCAAAAAGTTGTAAAAGGTGAGCAGGCAGTAGGAGCAAAGGAGCTGCAGGAAGAAGTAGCCAAACAGGTAAGGTTGCACACTCTACTGTTTTTAGTTTTTGTTTTTAATGAACCAATCAGCCCAACAGCACAGCTAGAACTACATGATTATCTCTTTAATGGCGAAGTAGTTGTGGCCAAGCAGTTGTAGCCTTGCAAAATAACTCAGCTTCTCCCCTACCCCGATGCCCTTTAGTTCCCATGAGCCCTACTTGGGCTAGCCAAAAGGTCAAGGATGATGGGCGATATAGTTCGAAACATTTGGAGTGAACCAGGTTGGGGAACGCTGCATTTTAAACATTTAAAAAAATGGCTTGTGAACTATTTTTAAAATAGTTTCCTATCCCATGCATTAATGAAGAGCACTGGCAACCAGCAAACACACATGGTTCACTTAGGCACAGAAAAGTGATAAAACGGAGCAAGATTTGCTGACAGCTTTTGTCTGTGTTTACTGAGGCTTTATTCACAGCCTAATAGCCTTGTAAAATAGAGGCAGTGAAAGGTGTGGCTTGGGACAGGTGGAGAGAGCTCTAAGGGTCACAAAGTCCTAGAGGGCCACATTTCCTTGAGGTTCCCTCCAGAAAGAGTGAAGTTCCACTTAGAAACGACGAGTATAAGCATCAAGCACTAGCTGAAAATCACTTTCTGCAAAGCAATGCTGTTTAATTTGGTTTGTGTTTTCCTTAAGTATTACACTGGGGGGGGGGGAGACACACCATCTTGCACTAGGCCTGGAAACAGGAGTACTTGTATCACGAGGGCAGAGATGGCATAGAAGCAAGGCAAAAGCCACCTTTATAGAAAAGTTAAGGAGGCAGCCTGCGTTGTGATGAGGGATGCAGTAAGGCTGACAGGACAATTCACTCAACAGAGCAGCATGTCGGCTGCAGGTCCCAACTACTGTAACTTGCAGTGTTTCAGGACTCTTGCCTTGCAGGCTTCACCCTGCTTCCTGTTTGTGCAAGTGTGCAATATTTTACCGCTCATTTCTCTCTCTAGGATAACTACGTGCAGCAGCTGAAGGCTCAGAATGCTGAGAAGAAGCAGGTTGATGCTGCAGTCTCAAAATTAGCAGAACTACAGAAGCAGCTCAACTTGGCTGAGGGAAAAGCAAAAAAGAGAAAGTGAATTGTCAGGCAGGCAGCATCTCTTGCCCAGACACTTGGCTCGCTGTATTTCAGCAATGGGAGAGTTTCTCAGTTTTTCACAACATTAAATTATTTTGCTGTAGCCCCTTTTCCTATTTTGTAATCACATTTATGACAAATTCAGAATCCTTTGAAATGTTTTGATTATATGGTGAGAAATAAATATTTTATTGGTTAAATACATACTGTACCTATAAATGCAAAAGCTGTTATTGGAGTCATACATACATGCTTTTTCTCGCACATTTTTCTTCACAAGTGAAGTGGTGTGGTGATGTTAAGAACAAGCCTGGTTGGCAGAGGCAGTTTCATCCAAGATGGCTTTCCTCTGGAATATATAGCCTGGCACAGTCTACTTGCATGATCACCTTTTATATTTCAGTTCAGCAAGGCTGGCTCACTAAACCAGAGTAGAAATAAGCAATCTGAGTCCCCCATAAGGTAATGTTGCAGAGTTAGTCTATGGAACAGCCCCAGCCTACCAGGCGATGGTAATGTTTACTCTGTTGTATAGGAAAGTGCTTGACACTTTCTTTTTTAGCACGTTGTTTAAAGTCATAGATGCTAAAGCTGGGAGCAGTGAAGTATTGCTCTGTTTGGTCCATGGCAAGTGAGTCATCAGTACAGGAAGGAAGTTCTCCAGATCCATTTAAGTCTTTAGGCTCACCATACGCTGGATAAGCGCTGCTCTTGTTGCTTCCACCTCTGCAGTCAAGCGCTCTATTTCTTTCTGGAGGTGCTCATTGTGGGCCAACAGCTCGGCCACTCTGCGCTCATTCTCCTGCTCCCGCTCTCTGCCCCGCTGCCTCTTGCCTCCGTGGGGCTGTCCACCATGCTTCCTCTTCCGGCTAGTAGACACCCCCTCATCATCATCTGTCCCAGTCTGCACTGGGGAACTGTGGCTGGAGTCTGACTCGGCAGGTCCCGCAGGCTCCTCAGCTAGCAGTTCCAGGAGTTGAGCTGTGAGATCAGGGTCCAGCTCACAGTTTCCAACTGCTTCACTTCCACTGGGCTCCAAGGGATTGGAAGCATCCAGGTTCCACAGCAGAGCAGTACTGTCAACACCATCAAACTCCTTCTGTAGGAAAATGGAAAGATGGTGAGAGCTGCTATTTGCCTTCACCTCCTAAAGCCAGTGTGACCCCTAGCCTACAAAGACCAGGGTTCCTGATCCATCTTCACTGGGGCAGCCTTGGACTTGTTGCTGCCTCACAAGGTTGTTATGATTAAAAAGTGGGGAAAGTCCCCTGAGCTCCTTGGAAGAAAGCATGAGAGATACAAATGGGATTAGGTATTCATGTAACCAAATATGCACGTTTATTTGCTTTACTTTTGTCTACAGAAAGCAGTTTCTAAGCTATAATAGAAACTACAGTGCACACCTAAGAGCACAGAAAGAGGTATGTATTATCTAGGGAAGCCAGCCTATAGGCACCCCCCCAAAAAAAAAACAACCACCCCACTAATGGGCACGTGAAAGGTGAATGACACAGCATAAAAGATAAGGCTTGACAGCCCATCTGTGTCATGTGGAGTAGTTGGTATTGGACACCCCCACCCCATCAATTCCTGAAATATCTACCTCTTCTGCATGACAGGATTTGCTCCAATGTTTCTCTACCATCATTATGAATAGGCTATAGTGAAAACTATATAGCATGTTAAGATTATCAAATTTCTGCATAGCATAAGTGGTAAAACAGATGCTTGCCAGGTTCCCCAAATTTAAAGGTACCACACTAATTTTTTTCATGGGTTTTTAAAAAATGGTTTGGGAGGACAAGTGAAGCAAAGTGTGATGCAGAGCCAATGGAAGAAGAATTAGAAAACCCTGTAAGGGGGAAATCTAGCCACCTCTGGGATGCTGTACACAAGAGACATACAAGATGCTAGGAAAGTTGCTTTCCTCCGTTTTCTCACCTGCTCCTGTCCCCCTACTGGGGGGTCTGTCCTGCTGGTTACATCCAAGGAGAGCACCTCCTGCAAGTCCTCATACCAGGCCTCCAGCTCCCACGGGGGCACTGGGGTGCTCACAGAGAAGGGCAGTGATTCTGCCATCATGGTTCAGCCAGCACTGTCTGAAAGAAAGTGTGTCAAGAGACCTGGGCTAGCAATACAAATTCAAAAGTGCACAGGGAGGATGGATGGGTGTGCAGAGCCCCCAGACCCCACTGAGTTGTTCTAGGTCAATAGGAAAACACAAGGAGCCCTGGATTTCATTACAAGGAGACCCCTATCCATTTGTTACCCAAAAACGAAAAGAGCCCTGAAAATCGGTTTGTCATTGCTTTTTTATCCCATCATTCCTTGTAAGCCCCCTTGACCTCCCTTGAGGTTCTCCCCCTGCCTCCCATTTTATCCAGGGATACCTTTAATCCCTGTGAATTAAGTCAGGCTGAGAGTGACTGGCCCAAGTAAGCTTCATGGCTGAATGGGGATTTGAGCCAGGGTCTCCCTGCTCCTTGACAATGAATGCCAGATTAAAAAGGGGCTATGCTATAGAAATGACTGGGTAGAGCATCTCCCCCATCCACTTTCTGCCATTCAAACAGCACTAGCTTTCACATGGGAACAGGAAGCAAGAGGTGTGCCTCATTCTACCGGAAAGACAGCCTCCTATTCTGCATTGACAAGGAGGATGGCTTGGCACCATTCTGTGGCCTAACCTCACTGGGAGAGCTCTTAGAAAAAAATCTTATGCAAGCACAGCACAATTAAAGGATTACAGGCCACCAAGAGTGCTGTGATGGACCATTACTACAGGATGGCTACTTTTGGTTCAGACCTTTTAGTAATAGAGCTGAAAGAGCACAAAAGGTGTCACCAATTTAGAAATGATGTTGCTATTAGCTGTTTGGAAGCTATTTCATATTGAGTGTTGATTGGGAATTCTAAGAAACCAAAAAAATAGTGCAGTTTTGAAAGGTTCAGTCTCATTTTGATTCCAAATGGTGTCCAAATGTATTCAAACATAGAATACCTTACTCCTTTATCTCTGGAACCACCATGCAGAAATTTGGTGATGATATCTCAGGTGGTGTTTAAATGCATCATAACCATAAAAACCACTTTCCAAAAATATAGATGGGCTCAGGAGTGACACTGGAAGCTCAGCAATCTTAAAACACAACTTACTGACCCATTCCAATTCAATAAATGTTGCTATTGGCTCAGTAATACTCCATTGTCTCTCAAAACAGACAGATGCCAACCAACAGTCTTGATATGCACATGAAGCCAATGAAGCTTGTAGCCTACAATTATGAGGTGACTACCCTCCTATGGTGGGGAACCTGTAGTCCTCCATATGCAGCTCCCATTGTCGTTGAACATCACTATGCTAGCTGTGGTTGATAGGAGCCCAATAACATCCGAACAGCCACAGGTTCCCCTTTTCTGCTATATGTACTTAAGAGGAAGACTCACTCAACAGTGGGACTTACTTCTGAGCAAATATCACACTGTACAAGTGCACCATCCTTGGTGTGTCCCTGAAGACTTCCACTGCCACATGTGCCTTACAGGGTTTATTAAGTTACTTTCCTGATTCAAAGGAATTTTTTAAAACTACTTTAGGAAACTGGTGTTTCTCTGCATGGCTGGCTACAGTGTGCACATCTCATATTCATGACCTTTCCTAGGGGCATAAGGTATCCTGCCCAGGGAGACCAGCGCAGATGTTAACATCTCAGTACCTTTCACACTGGAAATCTCTCATGCTGGAAATAAGAGCTGAGTCACTGTCACAAGACAGTCTGTGAGTGCCAAGCCAAGCATTCCTGCAGCCTCAGATGTTAAGCATTTCCTTTCCTTGTGGCCTTGGGGCAGGCTGGAACATGCCTTGAGTAGAAGCACCATTCTTCAGTTGCATTACTCTCTGACTTGGTGATTATAACACAGACTAGTCTAGAGGAAGGCAAGGGGGCACGTGGCTCTTCAGTTGCTGCTGAACTACAACTCCCATCATACCTTACTATTGGCCATGCTGGCTGGGGCTGATGGCAGGTAAAGAGTCCATCATCACCTGGTGGTGAGGGGGCCCCTTGCCTGCTAGAGGGCAAGGCATGGATAACCTGCTGAGCAATGGAAGTCATACAAATTCTTTTCTAGAAGCATGATGCACAGTTGCTTATTTACTTATTTATGTTTGTGTCAGCTGCTTTTCTCCAGGAGACACAGCAGAAAACAGAAATGGTTTATCCCTTGCTCTGAGATATAATCATAGAATCACGAGATAACGCTGATTAGGGTTCTATTTTACAGATTTGTCCCAGTGGAGGTAAAGCCTTGTTTTAAAGTAATACCTCACAAGACATTGTAAGGAATACTGTCTATATTAAGATGCAGTCCAGACACAGGTTCCAGGGCTATGGCCTGAAGTACAGCAACTGAAACTAAGCAAGGTGGAACCTAATTAATGCACAGATAGAATAATTCCCAGGACACAGCTAAATGCAACCTTGAGTTCCATCAAGGGAGAACGCACCCTGCAAATATAGGGTTGTATCCAAAATCATGGGAGCGGACTCCTGCTCACAGAACTTCCTCTCCTTCAGCCACCCCCCTCTCAAAACAAAACAAAAAACATTGCTCTGGTTCCCCCCTAAATCTTAAACTAGGATTTTATGGTTTCACTTATGGTAGACCTGGGATGGCCAGAGCTGCATTCACATGAACAAAGGCCAGCCAACTCTGAATGTTCCTGCAATGGTTAAATAGGAACAAGTTAATTACTTGCATTGTTAGTTCCATGCACCCCATTCTCCCAATGCCCATTACATCCCACTGCATTTCTCTGCTTGGCTAAGCAGTACCTGTTTGCATCAATGCAGCTGCAGTCAGATACTGTGTCTGTCATAGAAACTGACAGGCTGTGACACAAACGCAATGAATGTTAACTCCGGAGGTTCAGCCCTACTTGAGTTCAACAGTCCTTACATCCAAGCAAAACAGGACAGCAGCCCCTTCATCCAAAGTCCAACATGCGTTGTCTAAACACACGGACTGCCTGAGTGCCGTACACCTCACTCTATGAAGTCTAAGTGCCTTTTCTGATTCATTGCAGAAATCAGAATAAATTATTCTTACCAGTTTTCAAGTGTGATGGTGTATTAGGATGCGATTTTTCATTCGAAGCTGTGGGAAAAAGAGGAGAGACTTATATTTTGACTACTGATGTCACCGCATAATGATCTGATCTTGTTCCATTTCCACTGCAGAGGTAGCAGAGAGAAATATACCCAGGCAACACCTATCACTTTAAGCTATGCAGCAAGGTGGAATGGCACTGTGGCACAGCCCTCTTTCCGATTGTTTCCATCAGTTCTTAAGATACTGTACTGTGCTTTGCTTCTAGTTTTGGAAGGGAGTGCCCATTGCTCTCACATGCTTGGAAACTATCTCCTTCCTTCTTCCAACCCCAGAGGCAAAATAAATTCAAGAAGTGATGCACTGCATTGATTGCTTTCAAAAAAGTAGTGTACCTAAGGGTCTCTGAAGTCTCGGTGCTCTGAAATAACAGAACCTGGCAGAATTAGAGACTGTCAAATGCAGATAACCCATGACTTTCCCCTTGTAATGGTTGTGTTATTGGCTGCAGCTGATACTGTGACGTTCTATGCTCAGGCCCTTTTCAACACACAAAATTGAGGCTTTTAGATTTATCACTCCCTATGCATCCATTGTGCAGCTGGGAGAACTGAGAGAAATGTATTATGCTAGTATCCCACCCTTCCAAAAACCTGGCACAGCATACAATTATTTCCATTGAGCTTTCTTTGCACAATAGGTGAGGCTGAGATAGTGACTGGCCAAAGGTCACCAAATGAACTTAAGAGATGAGCAGAGGTTTTGACACAGGTCCAACTGTATGGCACTGCTCAAGACCTTGGACGATCCAGGATATGGCCTCGCAATTTTTTTAAACCTATGATTTGTATAGAGACTACCTTTTGACAAAATGCAAAGGTCCTGAAATTAAGCTGCCTGAAATACTGTTTTAAGAAAATTGTCAGAAGGCCACTTATCTCTCTGTGTACAGAGACTTTACCCCCTGTTTCTTCTGCAAGGGTCCACTAGTCAGATCAAAGGACACCCTGCACTGCCCTGAGTTGAAGAGCAAGGCAGCAACAGTGGCATGAACCCCACAGGAATGCAGCATGCACCAGGGATGCACCACAGGTTTTCATCAGCCCTGAGTGATGCAACAAACCAGAAGAGTTGGGGATCGAGGAACTGTTATGCAGCCTGTTGGGGGAGAAAAGGATCCCCAAGGAGCCATGCGAACAGGCATTTCAAGTCATCCGCGTGCCCCAGCAGGCAGCTTTGCAGTCTTTTACAGGGGCTACTGCTTGCATAAATGAGAACTGGGGCATCCTGCTTCCCTCTCCTCTGAGGCACCCCTAAATTCTCACAGAAGGCAGATTTTGTTTTCTAAACCCACAGAACTGCTCACAGTGAAAAAGGCTGCGCTCCAACATCTCTTGGCAGAAACCAACAGTACGTACAGCTGTCTGAAAGGATGTAGCCTCAAGAGCGGGCAGAGAGCCCATAATTCCAAGCTATTTTAGTACACAAAACAGGACCAATAAGTGTTTCCCTCTCCATGTTGAAAGTGAAGCAAACTAGGAAAATTTAGGGGGTTTGTCCACCACCCAGTACAGCAGCTATCTCCCTTCCGTTAGCTCAGCAGATACAGTAACACTGAAATATATCAATGCCAGCAAAAGGCAATGAAAAAACGGGGCTCCCAGCACAATTTTTAAAATAAAAAAGCTGTGCCCACTTTCCCTGAATTCATTGCTAAACTTGCAATTCCCTCAGTTGTATTCGGATTTCTGCTTAGTGGGTTTTTTAATGAAGGCACCCTTCTTTACACATCAGCACCCCTAAGAACTACGAATAAAGCCTCTTACATCTTTATTTTTTCATTCTCGCCGTTGAAGTAAGCAGGCCCGTCCATGGAGCTTTTTGCTCTCTTTGTGTGGAGAGCGGGGTTGGGGAGAAAGCAAGGGCTTCATGGTCGAGTCGCTTTTAGGGGCACCCAGTTCAGAGCAGAGTGCCTCCTGCCTGCGTGTTCAGGGGACAGTGGGAGCCACGCTGACGGGGGGCGCAAACTCTGAATGAAGTCTGGGCTAGTTCCCCCCTTTCACTTCTGAGTTTTAGGAGCGCGTTAGCAACGCGGAGACCCCCTCCTCAAAAAACCAGGCATATTTTTCCTTGCGAAGCAGGGAGAAAGAAGGTAACCAAGTTCCTTCAGTGAGCGGCGCTGAAGATCCCCCCCCCCCGAGGACCCAGGCGCCCCTCGCACCTTCCTCCGCGGCCCCTTCTCTCCCGCGATCCGGTCCCCCAGCTGCTGGCTTCGGCTCATCCTCCCCTCGCGGCTCATTCTCTTCCTCGCTGCGCGGCTGCCGGCTTCCAACTGCCAAGCGCGTCCTGGGCTCAGGCTGGTCCTTCCAGCGCGGCCCCGCCCACCGCCCCCGCATGACGCAACCCTTGCGCCACCCGCGGCCAATCGGCGGCGCCCGGCCCCGCCTCGAGCGGAGCGCGCCCGCCCAACCGCCGCCGCCCTTCCGCCGCGCCCCGCCTCCCGAAGGGCGGGTGGAGACTGCCGCGTCGCCCCCGGAAGTGACTCCTCCCCGCCCCCTCCCTCCCGTCAGGGTCACGAGTCTGAAGGAGGTGAGTCATGCGGGGAGGGTGATGCAACGTCCTGGTAACCGGCGGCGGCCGAGGCCGAGCCGCGACCTTGGGCCTCTCCGGGCTCCTCTCGCACCGGGCGCGCCTGGTTCCCTCGCCCCGCCCGGCCACCCGCGAACTGCCACAGCGCCCTCGGAAGGGCCTAGGCCCAGCTGCGTCGAGGAGGCCGGGCGGGGGGAGGGGAGGGCCGCTGGAAAGCCTCGTGACGTCACGCCCCGCCCGCCGCGCCGTTAAAGGGCCAGGCCTCCCCGGGGAAGGGAGCGGGAGCGGCGGCTGCGGGCCGCGCACTGGCCCGTCTGCGGCCTTCCGGGCGGAGCGAGTAACGAGGGACAGCGGCAACGACGACAAAGCGCTTAGCAAAAAAATTCGCTGCTCGATCAGAGAAGTCCGTTCACCGCGTCAGCTTTATGTAATAAATGCATATGTGCATGTGAATAAAACAACGGTTCTGGAATGGGGGGAAACCACATTTCTTTGTTTTTAAGGTGGTCACAGCAGGCGGCCATCTCAATGGGCATCTTCCTCCTGTGTGAGAAAGGAGGAGGAATACCTTTTAAGGAGCTGAATTCCGCTCGTGTACTTGTAGTTCTGTTAAAAATAAGAATTAACCAAAATAAATTACATGTAAAGATCTCAGGGCGGTTCGTGGTATAAAAATACGGAATAAAACCACAAAGTGCATAATAAGAACAAACCAATACCCCTACACACATTTAAAAGGATATAGACCTGTTAAAACAGCCCAAAGCTTGGCTGAAAAAAGAACGTTTTTGCCTGTGGACTAACTTTTTATTGTTCATAAGTGGGTTTTTTTACAAATTAATCTAGTTAAATAATGCAGTGTTGTATTCCTGAAAAATAAATTTCTAAACATGCCTCCAGGAGGAGGAATCTCATAAGAGGTAAAGAGAGGAGGTAGCCAAGTGCAGCCCAGTTCTAACAGTTTGATTTGCTTCCATGTAATGTGTTTAAGATTTCAAATGACAAATTGTCAGACTTCTTATGAGCATGCACACACCACATTAAGAGTATCCCACCCTGGTTACAGAGGTGGTGATGGTCTGGAAAGAGAAACATAAAACAGGAACGTTTAGCAACTGCCTCACTTCTCCCCCCCACCCCACAAAATGGGTTCAGGATAAAGAGTTCCTCCATAATTGGTCCTGGTGTGACAGTTAAGGCTACTTAACATAAGTAGCTGTCAGACTTGCTATTTTAGGTCATACAATAAAGTCCCATTGCTTTCAGTATCCATGCTTACTATTTTACTTAAAAATTGGCTAAAACAATATACTGCCAGTCCTAAATCTTTTATAAGTGTTTCATCAAAATGAATGTATTTTTCAAGCAAAACACCAAAATGGGAGTGCTACTTGGATTTGTTAAAGAGGACTGAACATTTAAATAAGAGGAGTTAGAATTGCTTTTGAAGGTCACCTTCAGTAGACATGCAATGTTGATATTGTTGATCTCCCAGTTGTATTTAATGCAGTTCCTGAGCTTTCATGACCAGTTACTGCTGTTGTCAAATGCTCTGTCTTCAATGAATCCTTTGTTCATCTACTTGTCTGCCATGGAACACTTCTCTGTCTTCCCTGAAACTCCTGCATGTTGTTGAAGATTCTGGGGCCACTCTAGTCTGCATACTCTGTGTGCAGTATGTGCTAGCCAGACTTGGTGAGCTAGGCCCATGCAAACTAAGAGTGCACTGTCAAACATGCCCAATGCAACTTTGCAGAGGACGAGTGGTTGTGGGTAAACGGGCAGGCAAAACTGACTTGGAAGTAGCCTCACCTTCCATTACCGATCTCACCGACGACTCCACATAAGCTACACAAACAGTGTTCTGCTGAACATAATTTGACAACCCCTGCTCTGTGTCTTTTAAAACCTACACAGATTTAAACCAAAGAGTCAAATTCAAATCCAGATACAAATACTGGAGGTATGTGTGCCAAACTGGGCCTTTGACCTGGGTGAAATAAAGCCTAGTTTTTCCCCTGGCTAATGGTTTAATAACATAAAGCATCCTTTAATCTACTATAGTCTACTAATAATTGCCCCCACCTTTTCCAACTCCATTGTTCTGCTTGGATTCCATTGGGAGCAGGTCCATTGAAATGAGATGCACCAATTTGTGACTTCATTATGGCAGATCACTCAGGTCACTCAGACTAGCTGTGTCTGCTGTAGTGAACCACCCATAGATTTGACTCAAATAAGCCTTTTGAACGTTGGAGTTGCATGGGAGTCCTTCATGCAAAGTAGATTCAACTCCAACATGAGACTTGTTCTGATTAGGATCACACTGGGAGTTTGTGGCAGGATGGGGACTGGACATAGGTGAT
The DNA here is from genome assembly GCF_964270895.1 of Podarcis filfolensis. Classification (NCBI taxonomy): domain Eukaryota; kingdom Metazoa; phylum Chordata; class Lepidosauria; order Squamata; family Lacertidae; genus Podarcis; species Podarcis filfolensis. The sequence continues at coordinate 120,759,089 of NC_139605.1, read as the reverse complement.
TTATTGGGCCTCATTAAAGTGATTTCCTGCTATACCACCAAACATGACTCAGATGTTGCAAGCTTGGGCCCCCTGAACCATAACTGCAGGTTTCTCTCCATTTACTATGCCAGCTGTTCTCATACAACTCCCTGCTTATCCCATAAATTTTGTGCCCTGCAAGTGTCCCAAACCCTAGTGTCCACTTCCTGCGCCCTTTCAATCCCTGACTAATGTTCTGCTATGTCTTTCATAAGCTGCATGTGTAACACTTAGATTTCCTCTTCAGTACTTTAATATTTAATACCCAACAGGGTCATGTGTGTACCAACCTGTACCAGCCTAATCATACCATGTTTATAGTCATAAGCACTACCACACACAAGGATCACTGACACAAGGAGTGGCAAGGACCATTAGTTTACAGGGACAGGGAACCTGTGGCCCTCCACAGGTTTTTGGACTCCAGCTCACATCACCCCAACCATTAGCCTCATTGGCTGGAGTTCAACAACATCTAAGGGTCACAATTTCCCCACCCCTGGTTTAGCACAACCTTCCCCAATCTGGTGCCTTCTGGATTTTTTTGATTACAACTCAAACCATTGGTCAGGATGAAGGGATCTGTAGACAAAACACCTAGGGAAGCTTGCTGTAAAGTGTAACTAATCATAGTGGACAGGTCTATGAACTGTTATGAGTCACAACAGCTAAATGGAGCTTGCCACGTTGAGAGGCAGGGCACCTCCAAATGCTGATGCTGGGGCCAAGCAGCTGAGTATCACAGAAACCGATGGACCTTTGCTTTGACCCAGCAAGGCAATTCCGATGTTTCTTAACATGAACTGTGAGTTCAGCTTTATGTTGGCAACAGTGTTCAAGTAAGCGGACAGTCTGTGCATGGAGGCAACATTCTCTCCCCCCACCACATAGTTGCATACTTCAAGCGAGTACACTTAATATCCCAAGATTTAGGTATTAAATCCTCCCTTCAAAGCTGCTGCCACTTCTTGCATTGTGATATGGACAAACTTGGTTCTCTGGTCTCTCATGGGCAATCCCTTGACCTGCTGTGTCTTGACAGTATAGATGGTAGGTGTAACTTACACTCACACAGTCTCGTAATGGTCTGCACAACTCTGTACGAAGTCAACACTTTGTCAACACTTTGTTGACTTCTTATCCGAGTGTGCGTGTGACGCAGAGAAGAATAGGGGTGTGGGTGTGAAACAGTAATTGAATCAAAGTTTGCATACTTGGAAGGGATCCAGAGGGTCATCTAGTCCAACCCCCTGCAATGCAGGGATCTCAACACACGGTCCCCTATCCAATTAGAAACCATACCGGACCCTGCTTAGCAGTTTTTTAATTGCTGCACCACTAGTCCTACTCGAACAGTGTGCCCCTTTCTCGGTACAATGCCGGGGCTGGGAGACGAGGAAATACGCGACCCCGAGGTTTCTACTCTGAACAAAAACCCACACGCCCCACTTTGCGGCCGCTGTGTGGCTCAGCCGGGGCGCCACGGAGGGCAGCTTGATTTCCAGCGCTCCTTGAGAGAAGAGAGGGACGGCACGGTATTAAAACAGCACGCCACGGGATCCTGCAGCGCCGCTCCTACTTCCGCGCCGGGACTTCGACTCAGCTCCCGAGCCCCGGGCCGCGTTTTACCCGGAGCCCCGTGCGCCAAGCGCAGCTCGTGCGCCCTGAGCGCGCAGCGGAGGAAGACGGGAGCGGAATTCCCAGGGCTGCTCCCCACCCCCACCCCGGCCCCCAGTGCGCATGCCAGGGAGGAAGCTCCTTGCTCAACCCCCTCCTCTTCCTGGCACCGAGTCCGGGGGGAGGGAGCGAGCGAGACAGGCGCTGGGGGTGGGTGGGGGCGGAGAGCACCCGCGAGCCCTGCAGCCTGACCCCCCACCCACCCAGCACCCGCCGCGGCGGGGGGCGCCACCCGGAGCCCCGGGAGGGCGGGGGACAAGTTGGAGCCTGCAGCGGCGGCGGCGGCGGCAGCAGCAGCTGGGGAAGGGGCATCATGAACCGAGGTAAGTGCCAAGGGGGCCCCGGGCACTCTGGGCAGCAGGCGCGCCGGGTGGTGCACTTGGCACGGGCACGGGGAGCGCCAGCGCCGGGAGGCGAGCCCGTGGCCCACCCTCGCCCACCCGGCCAGCTCCTCTTGACAGTTCAAACTTCTGCCGGAGTTGGGGAAGCTTCGCCTTCAGAGCGGGGCGGTGGGGGCAGAGAAAAGGCGACTTGGCGGCCGCCTCTCGGAGGGCAGCTCTCCCTGCAGCGAAGGCGGAGAAGCCGGGAAGGAAATCTCGGGCGGCGATTCCAGCAGGCACCTTCCCACCCACCCAAAATCCGGATGCACGCACGAACTGCTAAGGTCGGAAAGGGGTTGGCTGCCCTCTGCCTCCCTGGAGGTGGAGGCGGTGTCCAGGCCTCACTCTGCCCAATTCAGCTGCTGCTGCTGCTGCTGCTGCGGTGGAGGAAAGAGTAGGGCCAACACCATTAGAAGCACCGCCCCTACTTTAGATTCCCCCCCTCCCCACTTTTCAGACACCCAACAGCAGGTGGCAAGTTCTTTTGGATGACCCACCACAACTATAATTTCCTACAAAAGGGCTCACACAGCGACAGGAACTGGGTCTCTGCACATTTCCCATTCTTGTGTTGATAAATTTCAGGTCTTGTTGAATGGGGGTGTGGTGGTAAGGAAAGAGCTTCTCCTCCAATCCGAATCTGCCCCTACTCATACGCACACACAGTCTCTGAGCTGAGTAGAAGTGGGATCTCAGAGGTATTAAGTGCACAAAAAGGGGACTGCTCAGGAGACTGCAGCTTCCTGAATAATTCAGACTGAAATAAGAGGTGAATATGTTTTCTTGTGGTCACAGTGGCAAGTCCGAGGCAGAGTAGAACGTGGGACCCCTCCAAGTCTAGGGTCTTTCCCTCCAAATCACACAACTGCCCTTGGCTGCTCACCAGTTCAAGGTGGACTGCTGCCAATATTTTTACAAGTTCTGTCATGTTGTTGTCCTGCTTGTTCTTCATCTAACTGGGAAACTTCTGGGTAGCCAGAGCATGTAAAATGTCCAAATGGGACATTTGGATAGCAGCTGGTTCCTGCTGAAGGGGACTGGCTTGCATGGATCCAGGCAGTGGCAATTAATAGCAAAGGCTTATTGTCTCTAGTTTATGCTGCTTCATTGCTCAAGGTATCTCAGGGCTTTTCAAAACAGGTTTGAAGTGTATGCCACAAAAGAGCTGTGTTTGAGTCTCCTGTTTCTGGTCTGTGTCGTGGTTTGGGGCAAATTCTAGATGTGCATTTGTTGAAAATGGTAAAAACTGAATATCCAACACCTTGCAGAATATAATCAAACCTGGCCTTGTGTTTCAATAATCAGAATACCAGCAATACAATACATGAGAGGCCTACCCTTTTCTCCACATGCCATTGAAAATACATGCCATTTTAGAAGAGCCAGATCACATAGCTAGACAATGAAGCATATCAAACAGCCAGGGTTGCCCTGTGCCAGTAGCATAATATTCACTTTCCCATTCTCTCGCCACAGGTCAGAATAGGCTTCTGCTGTGAGGCCCTTACATGATTTTTATACATTCCACCTCTGGATCCCCAAGGAGCAGAACCAAGAGAGTCTAAGCATTTTCCAGTGCACTGTCATTTGAGGATCTGGTTGTTTCTTCCCAACAGTTCCTCCCACAGCGAGATTTCCTGGGTGCAGAATGCAGGTTTCCCTCTATGCTGCACCTAGTCTCAACGGCAGCTACAAATAATGTTGGCATCTGTCCGTCACAAAAGACAAATCCTGCTTAATTAAAGGAGGAGGGTGTTTTGCTATCATTCCAGTTTTCCCTCTTTGGTGTTTTTGAGATAAAAGTTCACTCCCTGCTTTCTCAGAAGTTGCAAGGTAAATAACATACAACTCTCTGAAAGGGAGAAATGTTTCACCTCTCCTACTGTTTCAACTTTCTAGGATGATTCCTCAGTTGGGCAGGCTAGCATTCTACCTTCTCCCCTCCACTAGCCTTCCCATAAGTAGGCGGCTTGAGGCAGGAGGCTTAATTTTTATAGTGGCTTAACCCCACCCACATCTGGCTCTACCAATGAGTGGCAGGAGATGGAGCCAGTTGTTGGCATGCTACTGCCTCTATTATTAACCCTTTCTGGTATGTTTTTCCTGGATTTCTGAGTTTGACATGTTCAGATGGAGCTGTTCGAGGTGACTATGGTTGTCAGCTTTTAAACTGATCCATGGTTGCTCTGCTCTTTCTTCTGATTTCTACATATCAAGCAGCTTTTAAAGGCACTAAAACAGGCAATGCTGTTGTTGGTTTTCCTGTTGGCAACCCTAATGTTGATTTCTATTTGCCATTAGGGTTTTAAGACTGCTCTGAGGTGGTATTTGACCTGTTGTACAGCCTACTCTCTAATCCAGAGCTGTCTTAATGGGCTTAGATTTCCCAGTTTCAAAATAACAATTTTCCTGACTGTCTGGGGTGTGTAAGAATTGCCTCTAGGGAACCAGTCAGAGAAGCTTTATGAAAGCAGGTGAAGATGGTCTGTAAACTGTAGTACAAGTTTGTGTGAGCAGATGGGCTAGTAACCTGCAGGCATTTTGTGGGGCACTAACTGTTTTGAACTGACTTGTAAGGCTGCTGTCCTCTTACGCTCTCTGACCTTTTGTACCTGAACACCAGCTGTATGACATCTGCGCATCTCTGCAGAAAAACTTGTCCCATTGCGGACTTTAGCACCCATTCAGGTAGCCACTCTTTTCCTTTACTGAGAGTTGAAAATCAACAGCTGAAGCTTCTTGGTGTGAGGCTGCAGTATGGGCTAAAGCTTCACCTGAAGGTGCGTCTCCACCCCCATCGTTCTGCCTGGACACTGAGGTCCAGCTCCGAGGGCCTTCTGGCGGTTCCCGCGCTGCAAGAAGCCAAGTTACAGGGAACCAAGCAGAGGGCCTTCTCGGTGGTGGCACCTGCCCTGTGGAACGCCCTCCCACCAGATGTCAAAGAGAAAAACAACTACCAGACTTTTAGAAGACATCTGAAGGCAGCCCTGTTTAGGAAAGCTTTTAATGTTTGACGGACTATTGTATTTTAATACTCTGTTGGAAGCCTCCCAGAGTGGCTGGGGAAACCCCGCCAGATGGGCGGGGTATAAATAATAGATTATTATTATTATTATTATTATTATTATTATTATTATTCACCTGGTAATTTTCTGCTACATTGCAGAATATCCTGCAGCACAGCAGGGATAAAAACATAGGATCAGCTCTGTTGGTATTCAGAGGCAATCTGCCTCTGATGGTGGAGCAAGAACCTAGCTAGCATGGCTAATAGCCGGTGATAGTATCTTCCATGATTTAGTTTGCTCCTCTTTTAAAAGCCCTCCAATTTGATGGCCATCACAACACCTTTTCAGTCCCACAAGGTGGGACTAAGTCTATAGCTTAACTTTGTGCACAATTTGACTGAGCATGGGGAACCTCCAGTCTGGAGACCAAATAAGACACTCCTGGTCCTCAGGATTCTCCCAAGCCATGCCCCTCACCAGTGTAGCTCCATGCTCTCCTTGAGTACTTTCACCAGGCTGGAAGGTATCTTAGCTGCTGTAATGCTTGCCTGGATGGAAGATGGAGAGATGCCTCTGTGTGGATGTACTACAACAGGGATGGGGAACCTGGCGCCCTCAAGATGATGCTGTACCCCAACCATTGTATGTATCCTTGACCATTGGCCATGTTGGGTGGGGCTGATGGGAGTTGAAGTCCAGCAACATCTGGAGAGCCACAGCGGCCCTATCCCTGGTGCATAGAAAACTTTGGGGTTTGTCTGGAATGTAGTTTGCTGCACAAAAGTAAGAATTGCATTGATTGCTCTGCCCATGTTTGCTTCTGGCTCCACTCACTTTTTGCCTCTGCCCCCACCTGCCAGCCCCTGGAAGGTTGCTTGTGAAGGAATGTGGCCCTTGTGTTGAGAAAGTTGGCTCACCAATGTAGTAAAGGTAGTCTTCCAGATCAGTAGGCACGACTCCTGCCTTTTAGTTACCCCCTCTCTGGAAATGTTGACCTGGTGCCGTAGAATAAGGTGGGGGAAGCTCTGAGGTGGCAGGTGACATTTATGAATGCTCCCCTCCATAAACAGCTCCCTGCAAGCAGAAAGCTAGCACGGCAGCTGGGCTAAATGTACCAACTTTTAACTTGCAAAGACATGTTTATATTGGGGAACATTATTATCTCATTCTGCTGAATGTGTAGACCAAGGCTTTTGCCTGGAGAGAGGAATGGATGTCAGCTGGACAAAGATGGATCTCCACGTGGATTCTCCAGGGTTTCACATGGCTTCGCTTCCCTTTATACCCTTTCAACCAATCTCTTGTACTTGCAGTCAGAGTGGGAAGAGGGTGTCCACATTCTCCCATTCTTTACAAGGTGGGTGAAGTTGAAATCCTAATCCACCGTAGCAACTGGGATTTCAAAACCAGGGGTGGGTGGGCTGTTGTTGTCTTAACTCCAGGATGATTAGCAATGAGTTGACCAGGATGTGATCGGGTGTGTTATGTTTTACAGGTGAAGTCTTTGCTTGACTACCTTCTGCAGCACAAAATAATTAAGTGTGCCTCAACTCTGAGCTTAATGAGGGGTTTTGCTGACCTGACAAGGGCCCTAGTGAAATAGGCAGGTCTTGAGCAAATACCTTTGGCCCACACGGTCCCTGTCGTGGGGGAGGCTGTGGGGAATCTCCTCTCTCTCTCCCCCTTAGTGATGGCATAACAATGTCTTCCTTCCATTCCAGGTGTAGGCTAGCGTGGCCGCAGAGTGGGTGTGAGCTCGCTGCACTGGACGCCACCCCGACCCCAGAAGAGAGACTGCTGGGCTATGAGTGCCTGAAGGGATCGTGCCCACTCTTAACGCCGCCTGCCGTGAGGTTTGCAGCCATGAGCAGGTAGGAGCCATCGGCAGAGCAGATCTGGGATTAAAGGATCAGCCAGCTGTTTGCCGTTTCACGGCTCCCTCCTGGTGGAGTTTAGTAGGTCAGAGCTGCCCAGGGAGTGTTGGGAGGGGGCAGAGGAAACAGACAGACAGTGGGGGCTTGGGGAATGCAGCGCCTGACTCCCCGATTCACCTCAGACACCCTGCTATCACAGTCCTGAGCCTCCCACATCATGCTGATGCCTGTCTCCTAACCTGAAGCCACCTTGCTATATCACTATTTGTCCTACCCACTGTGCTTTCCTCCCTCTTCTGCCCCCCCCCCGCCACTTGCCAGTTTGTCTCCTCTGTCCTGTTGCTGCTCAGTGATCCCCGTCTGCAAAGCACCTCCTTTCCTCATTCTAAAGGCTGATCTCTGTGTTGAAAAGAATCATGTAGCAGAGTCCCTGTGGGACTGTATCACGTCAGATGGCAAGTGGTAGTAGGGGAAGTCAAGGGTTTCTTAATGCTCCCCTATGTTTAAAAACGAAGCAAAAAATGCCCTCCAAACCCTCTGTACAGAGATTCCTCCACATGCAAACTGTAGTGGTACAGTCCTGCAGGCACTGTGCTGTGTGATTCTGCTGATGGCGTAGCTTGGTTCTTTTCTAGAGCTTTTCAAGCTAGCAAAGAATCAATGTTTATCTGTTTTCGTTTTTCCAAAATGTCCACCAGGGAGGTAGGTGTGTGTGTGTGTGTTGGGAGGCTTGGAGGTGATTACGCAAAAACTGATGCCACATTTTCTAGGTGGGTGACCGTTCTCCAGAGGCAGCTAAAGTCCCTAGACCAAAGTAAGCTCCATACTATCAGGTCTTGCCATTCGTGGCCTGTTCAACTAGGCTGCACCATTCCCAGCTTAGGGTTGGCCTGAGAAGTTTGCAACTGGCTTACATGCCCTCCCTCCCTCCCTCCCTCCTTCCTTCCCCACCCCTCTCCAGGCAAGGTGGTTGTGCCTGCCATCTTGGTGACCCTCTGGGTTTTTTCAGGTGCCCAAGTGCTGAGGGAGCACAATGAATGGCGGCGATGATTGCTCTGTTGTGGATCGAGGTGGGCGCCTGGCAGTCACACCTGTGCCCGTGGGCTGGCAGCGCATGGTGGAAGAGGGTGGAGTGCGCTATATCAGGTAAGCCTGGCATTATATCTGGTGATGGGGCAGATGGGGCTCATCCACCTGGGAAGGCAGCCCATCTAGGAGAAGGGAAACTCTGATCCTAAACCTGCACGGCCTTGTGGGAGATCTTCAGGAGAAGGAAGGGCTAAGGAGTAAACCCTACACAAATCCAGAGTGGAGTCCCTAAGACAGTTGGATGGCACTTTGTACGCCTCCTTCCTGCAACTCCTGCAGCCAAGCTGGTGCCAAATGTATTGCTCTGCTTTCCTTTGGACCACATCAGTGAGGCTGAGAGGGGGGTCTTGTCGTCTGGGCAGCCCAGGAGCCCCATACACAGCGTCCAGACTTGCACCCTTTGGTGCTTCTAACGCAACACTTTGACTTCACCCTCGGAGGTGCACTCCATTGTCACTGGAGACAGATGGATGCCAATGGTGAGCTTCTTGTTCACCCCCCTGGTGTACTAGTCCCCTGACACTTCTTTCTTTCTTTCTTTCTTTCTTTCTTTCTTTCTTTCTTTCTTTCTCTCCTCCCCCCATAGTCCCAGCGGCACAAGCCTGGCTTCGTTGGAGCAGACTCGTGCATACCTGCTGGCGGACGGCACATGCAAGTGTGGCCTGGAGTGTCCCCTCAACATGCATAAGGTACAGAACTTGCGGGAGAGAACCAAAACTGTGCTTGCCACCAGCAGTGGGCTCTGGCCTGGAGGTTTTCAACCTTTGCCCAAGTAGTGAGAATAACAAAAGGAGAACAAAGGTTGACAGCAGGAATTTTGGAGGATGTGTTACACCAGGCTTCCTCAAACTCGGCCCTCCAGATGTTTTGAGACTACAATTCCCATCATCCCTGACCACTGGTCCTGCTAGCTAGGGATCATGGGAGTTGCAGGCCAAAAACACCTGGAGGGCTGAGGTTGAGGAAGCCTGTGTTACACCAAGTCAGCCCATGGACCCAATCTAGCTCAGTGTCCTCTGCACCAATTGGCAGGGGCTCTCCAGCGCTTTCAGAGAAGGGAACGTTGCCAACTTGACCCGGGGATGACAAGGCCTGAACCTCAAACCTTTTGCATGCAAAGCACCTGTTGCACCACTGAGCCATGGCCCTTCTTCCGCTAGTGGCCAGGCCTCGTTCCAGAAAACGGGGGAGCTGGTCATTTGCTGGGAACCCTAGACTTGCACAGGGCCACCAGCCCAGCACTACCACCATTACTGTTCTTGCTTTCTGCAGAGTGCCCATTTGGGCCAGAGACGTGGGCTGGAGAGGCACCTCTTTGCGGCAGCTCATTCAGCAGCTTTGTAATTTAGCCCTAGAAACTGGATACAGAAGACCAGCCCATCTAGTGCAACATCCTCACAGTGGCCAACCATAAGCCTGTGAGAAGCTCACAAGCAGGACCTGAGTGCAACAGCCCTCTTCCCACTTGCTATTCCCAGCATCCTGCCTCTGACAGTGGAGGTAGATTACAGGGAATTAAATATGGGGAGTGTTTACAAGTGCTGAAAAGAATTGCTGGATGTGGCATTCACTTTCCTAAAGATTCCCAGCCTTTTTAAAGGAAGTTTCTAGCCTTTGTTGTTGCAAAGGCACACTTAAACGTATGAGAGCAGAGCCTGGTTGATTCTCAGAAACTGGGAGAAGGGGGTCTGTGGGATAATATTTCTACTGGTCTAAGGACGGGGCTCCAGTGCCCTGTAATTCCTTGCTGCTCCTATGGGAAGACTAAAGGAGGCAAAACGAGAAAAAAGGCAAAATAACTCAAGGCTGCAGAATACAGCTTGCAGAGAGTACATAAAGCAGAGAGTTTTCTGCTGTAGAGGTGGATGCTGCCCTGTTTGGCTTGGGCATTCCAGCTCTGTGATCCTCAGGCTAGAAAAAGGTCTGACCCTCTACAGTTCTGCCAAATTCTGCCCTTTAATTTGAAGAGCAGCATGCTAGATCCATGAGCGGGGACATGTTCACCACACTAAGCACCAGTAGCTATTTTGGAAAGGAACAGAAAGTGTGTGTGTGGCTTGGTTGGGGTCAGATCTTGTCATTCAGCAGCAGCAGAAGCTGGCAGTGCATCCAGGGCTCCCTTCTGCCAACAGCACATTCCTAGCTCTTCCCAGTGCAGGGGCTTTCCAGCTCTCCACCTCAGGGAAACCTGTTCCGAGTCAGCTGTCATTTGCTTCACTCTGTGTGACCAGAGCCTGCTAGGACACACCTGGCACACGTGCTGCTGCTGTTCATTTCAAGGGAAGTTGCCTTCCCAGGAAGGACCCAAGTTCAATCCCTGGCATCCTCAGGGCTGAACCAAGAGACTTCTGTTTGACACCCTGGAGAACCACAGCCAGCGTAGATAATACTGAGCTAGAGGACCCAATAGTCCATCTTCTCCTTTGTGGCTGGACAGAGCCACCTACTGCATAGGGGACAGTTGTAACCAGAGCTGTTTGTATTCCCCTTGTGAGCAAGCACACCACACACACGTGGAAATCAGCCTGCCTTTGGCATCCTAAGAATCAAAGCTTTCATTTTTTTAAAGAACAAGGTACTAGTCCTTTTTGATGCTAAGACACTTTTGAAAACATGTGAACGGTGTTTGGAGAAAGAAGGCAGAGGGGAGATGACTAAGACGTCAGAGGGTGGGGAGGAGGGGCATTGCTTATGTGTTCTCCGTGGCTCTTGGCTTGTCCCCCTGCCCCAGGGCTAACAGACAGAAGTAATTGTGCAAACCGTATGCAGATTGATTCGATTTGCACAGTTTATTCAGGTTTCAGGATTCAGTCTCTGCTGGTGGAGCTTTGTGGGCGCCTGTTTTGCTCTGAAGGTCAGCTGCTTTCCACCCATTGGGATGACCCTCCATTCCAGTTTCTTGCTTTAAGGATGACTGTATGTGGAGAAGAATTAGTGAAAGAATCAGCACAAGTTTGCATTATGGGGTCAGTAAGGTAACAGTCATCATTAGTGTGCTGGAGAAAGCAGGATTGGAGAAAGCAGGATTCAGATCCCTGCTCAACCACAAAGCTCACTGGGTATCCTCGGGTCATTCAAAATTTCAGCCTAACTCCCCACCCCTGGGTTGTAGTGCAGAGGGCAGAACCATATATCCTCCTCTGTGAGTTCCTTGGAGGAAGGGTGGGTTTAAAACAGGGTTGGGGCACCTTTGGCTCTCCAAGCACCGATTGACCACAATCCCCATCATTCCTGACCACTAGGCCATGCTGGGCCTCTTAAGGTGGGTTCCAGCACCTCTCAGGTGGGCACTATTGCCATTCTAAAAGAACGAGAGAGGCATTTATGGCGAGTTCTGGCACCTCTTTTTCTAGGAAAATAACACTGACAACAACCCTGTGAGGTAGGTGAGGCAGAGAGGCAGTGACTGGCCCAGGGTCACTCAGTGAGCTTCCTGGCTGAGGGGATTTGAACCCTGCTCTCCCAGGTTTTAGTCCAGTACTCTAACCACTGCACCACACTGACTCTAACTTGGACCACAAGAAATGGCCTGACTCCCACTGCAGTCTCTTTTTATCACCTCGTTCCCCTGGATTGGTCAGGTGCCCTCCTGTTTCTCAGTATTTTCTTCCCACCCCATCATGGTTAGGTTTTCAACTTCGACCCAGCAGCAATGGTGACAGGGAGTGAAGGAAGCAAGGGCGACGAGGACATGACCAAGCTGTGCAACCACCGGCGGAAAATTGTGGCTATGGCCACACTGTACCGCAGCATGGAGAGCCATGGACCCCTGAGCCTGCCACACCTGGGGCCAGGTAACTGTGGTCTCCTGCACGGGGCCATATTCCTTCACTGTTCTTTTCGGTAGCACTGTAAACCTGGCCAGCGCTAGGGACTGGGAACTGGCTTAGCCAGCCAGCCTATTCAACCCCAGTGTGAGTCATTTGCTCTGGGCTGTCTTCCATTTAGGAGACCTGCTTAGATGGGTGCTCACACATCAAATTCAACCTGTGTACACAAATGTTTGATCTGTACGCTCATAAAGTTATTTGCGTGTAATATTCTGTGAGTGTGCAGTTTGTATACCTGTGTCCACAGCAGTTGAGCTGTACAAATCAGCAAGTGTACACTCTTTTCACACTAGCACTTGCACATGTGTCCAAACACCCTGTACAGATATTCAGTGTAATGTGTGAACGACCCTACAGAGACACAAGGGGAATGGCCCTCTAATTATTTGTATGTTGTGTTTATTGTTGTTCGGTTATTGAGATTATGTAAAGTAAAAGAAGGGACGCGGGTGGCGCTGTGGGTTAAACCACTGAGCCTAGGGCTTGCCGATCAGAAGGTCGGCGGTTTGAATCCCTGCAACAGGGTGAGCTCCCGTTGCTCGGTCCCTGCTCCTGCCCACTTAGCAGTTCAAAAGCACGTCAAAGTGCAAGTAGATAAATAGGTACCGCTCCAGTGGGAAGGTAAACAGCGTTTCTGTGCGCTGCTCTGGTACGCCAGAAGTGGCTTAGTCATGCTGGCCACATGACCCGGAAGCTGTCTGTGGACAAACGCCGGCTCCCTCAGCCTGTAAAGCGAGATGAGCGCCCAGAGTTGTCCGCGACTGGACCTAACGGTCAAGGGTCCCTTTACCTTTCTTTAAAGTAAAAGAAACATGAAAAGAAAAACAACTAACACTGTGGATACTCCTAAAGTGGGATATAACTTTTATCCTTTCACACTACAAGTAATATGAAGTCACATGTACCTCAGCAGTGAGAAAAATTATGCTTCAGACAGCACAGATTTGGGCAATGCCAATATAACTGCTGAACAACGTCCCCAAGGAAGAATTAGGAATGTCTCAAATGTATTTGACATCAGCTTTATCTTAAACATTAATATTTTTTGCATCTGGTGACTTTTGTCTTCTGTATTTGCTCCACATCATCCAGTACCACCAGAGTCATCACTTGCATTGCCATCATCATTAGTTGATGCTAAGATAGTGGTTTACAAAGTATATATTTTAAAAAACCCTGAAACGTTAACTTTGCTTAGGCCCATGCAGTGATTGCCTTTTGCAGTGATTGCCTTTTGCATCTGTTTCCAGGGCCCACCTTGACCCAGCTGCCTCACCCAACCACACCGGGGCCCAGCAGTCGCCCCCAGCAGATGCTTCCCAGCAAAGCCTCCACCACCTTGGCAAAGGGCCCTGAACTCTACCAGCAGTGCCCCTCGGATCGCTATGGCAACGCCTGGTCCAGCCCGAACTCTCCTTTCCCCCGCCACCACAGCACTCTCTTTGGGGATGTCTTCCCAGGCCGCCTGCCTGCCACCACCAATGGCAACACCCGGCCGTCCTTCCCAGCTGAGCTGAGTGCTGTGGGGGGGCCCTTCCTGCCCAGCAAGGCCCTCCCAGACACGCTGTCCCGGCCCTACCCTTCCAGCTGCCTCCTCTTCCCCCCGCCGGATGAGGCGGCGTCCAGCCAGGAGGGCGGCCCCTGGAGCAGCCGGCCGGTGCCTCTGGGCTCTCAGACCAGCACCACAGGCTCACCCGCCCCCACCACCCTCTCCTCCATTTCGTCGCCGGCAGGCAGCGCCGAGCCGTCCCCGCAGCGCTCTCGGCACTCCTCAGCTTCCTCGGAGCAGGGCCTCTCTGGACACCGCCCAGCCGCCAGGCCCCCCGGCTTGGATGCAGCGGCCCCAGCCAATGCCTTAACCAACCAAAGCAGCAATAACCTGCCCTCAGTGCCCTTAGGAGTTGCCCCGGAAGGCAAAGGACCGCCCAGCCTGCTGCTCCTCCACCCTCAGGGCCCAGGCTCCTTCCCAGCCAGCAGCTTGTTGAGTGCAGCCGCCAAGGCCCAGCTGGCCAGCAGGGGGCGTCCCGACGAGCTGGCTGCCAGCACTTTACCCAGCCGCTTGCTACTGTCCATGGTGGGCGGGCGAGCGCCCAGGCGGCAGCGCCGCTCTCCCACCGTCCTGCGCCTGCTCAAGGACTCCCACTCGGCGGGGCAGGCAGGGGGGCTCGCCCATCCGGAGGAGACGCCGACCCGACACCCCCGGCCTCGGGACCAGCTGCCGGCAGGGGAGGCCAAGAATGGACCCCCCAGCTCCGGGGCTCCGGCTCAGCCGCTCTCGTCCCTGCTCAGCTTGCTCGCTCCCCCCGTGAGCTCACTGGCCGCCCCTGGCCTCCCGCCGGTGCCCCCGACCCCCGCCGGCGACAGCCCCAGCCCTTTGCCCTCCTTCCAGGACTTCAACAGCCAGCTCCTCAGCCTCTTTGGCCAGCTGGCCTCGGCGTCTTCTGAACAGATCTCAGGGAGCCCCCCACAGCCAAAACCGCCTGCCTCCCCACTCGGATCACACGGCACCCCAGGTAGGTCCGTGCGTCTGTAGGTGGGTGGTGCCCTTCACAGAGGCAAACTCCTTCCCCGCCACACCACCTCTGAGGGTGGGAAAGACTGGGGGGGAACTCATCCCTGGAGGCAGTGAGGTGTCTGCTATATGTCTCCTTCCTCCAAGATGGGGAAACCTGTGGCCCTCCAGATGTTGTGGAACTACAACTCCCATCAGCCCCAGTCAGCATGGCCAGTAGGATGGGATTTGTAGTTCAGCACGTTCTGGCTGAAGCCCAGGCTTAGCTCACGTGCGTTGAGCTATGTTACTCGGCCACAGCCTTTCCACCCTCAGCAGCTGTTGTAGGGTAGTGATAGGCAGCTCCGGTTTGCTCAGAAGCAAGCCCTGCTATTTCATTTTTTTTAAAAAAAGATATTTATTGAGATTTTCCATTTTATACAAACCAAAAAGAAAAAGGAAAAAGAGAAAAAAAGATTAAAAAGAAAAAGTATTAAAAACACATAAATTTCAAATCATATTTTCCAATAACATATTTCCTTGACCTCCTCATACCTCCCCTTCTTGTATTCCAGTTCAAATTGTTCATCCAGCAAATCCTTATCTCATAGCATTACAGCTATAAACCTTATTTTCAATCCATCTTCTTAAATTATTGTAACTTACACTTTTACTTATGTGCAAAAAAGAACTATTTTTTCATATTCTTTTGTATCATTACAGCTAATAACCCCTTAATTTCAATCCAACATCACTCAGTGTTCCTTAATGTTACAATATTTTTGCAAATAGTCTTTGAATTTCTTCCATTCTTCTTCTGCCGATTCTTCTCCCTGGTCACGGATTCTGCCAGTCAATTCTGCCAGTCCCATAAAGTCAATCAATTTCGTCTGCCATTCTTCCAGAGTGGGTAGGTCTTGCGTCTTCCAATACTTTGCAATGAGTATTCTTGCTGCTGTTGTAGCATACATAAAGAAAGTTCTATCCTTTTTTAACACCAATTGGCCGACCATGCCCAGGAGAAAGGCCTCTGGTTTCTTCACAAAGGTATATTTAAATACCTTTTTCAATTCATTATAAATCATTTCCCAGAAAGCCTTAATCCTAGGGCACGTCCACCAAAGGTGAAAAAAAGTACCTTCAGTTTCTTTACATTTCCAACATTTATTATCGGGCAAATGGTAAATTTTTGCAAGCTTGACTGGGGTCATGTACCACCTGTATATCATTTTCATAATATTTTCTCTTAAGGCATTACATGCCGTAAATTTCATACCTGTGGTCCACAACTGTTCCCAGTCAGCAAACATGATGTTATGTCCAACATCTTGTGCCCATTTAATCATAGCAGATTTAACCGTTTCATCCTGAGTATTCCATTTCAGCAGCAAGTTATACATTCTTGACAGTATCTTAGTTTTGGGTTCTAAAAGTTCTGTTTCCAGTTTGGATTTTCCCACCTGGAAGCCAATTTTCTTGTCCAAATTATAAGCCTCCATTATCTGAAAATAATGAAGCCAGTCTCGCACCTTATCTTTTAGTTTCTCAAAACTCTGCAATTTCAATTTGTCACCTTCTTGTTCCAAAATCTCCCAATATTTTGGCCACTTGGCCTCCATATTGAGCTTTTTCTGAGCCTTCGCTTCCATTGGTGATAACCACCTTGGGGTTTTGTTTTCAAGTAAGTCTTTATATCTTGTCCAGACATTAAACAATGCTCTTCTGACAATATGATTTTTAAATGCTTTATGAGCTTTAACCTTGTCATACCACAGATATGCATGCCACCCAAAAACATTGTTAAAACCTTCTAAATCCAAAATGTCTGTGTTCTCAAGAAGTAGCCAATCTTTCAACCAGCAGAACGCTGCTGATTCATAGTAAAGTTTAAAGTCTGGCAGGGCAAATCCACCCCTTTCTTTTGCATCGGTTAATATCTTAAATTTTATTCTTGGCTTCTTGCCCTGCCAGACAAATTTAGAAATATCTTTCTGCCACTTCTTGAAACAGTCCATCCTGTCCACAATTTGCAATGTTTGAAACAAAAACAACATTCTAGGCAATACATTCATCTTTATAGCTGCAATTCGACCCATCAAGGAAAGCTTCAAATTTGTCCAAATTTCTAAATCTTTTTTCACTTCCGCCCAACATTTTTCATAATTATCTTTAAACAAGTTCCCATTTTTTGCTGTCATGTTAACCCCAAGGTATTTCACTTTCTTCACAATAGATAGCAAGCCCTGCTATTTCAAATGTGGCTTATTCCTCAGTATAAGTGCATTGGGATTACAGCCTCGCTGTGTGTGAACAGCAAGCGAGAATGTTCCCCTCAGTCAAGCCTTGCCTCAGTCAATATCTAGTAACTAGTATCACGCTAGCTTTTATTTCTCAGGGCCAAACCAGGCTAGGCGTTTTGTTGTTCTTACTTTAATGGAGTTGCAGGTGGTTCTGCATCTGATCGGAGCAGCGATGGTGCAGAAAGGTGCTTAACCTTTTCTCTCAGACAGTTTTCCTGATCAAAATCACCCCCTCATCTCACCAGCTGTTTTGCATTGTGTATATACTGGATTTCTGTTTTCCACAGCAAGAAAAGCAGCACAGGTCGCACTTGGATCAGGAAAATGGCCTGTAGGTTAAACTCCCTTCCACTAATCCAGCTAGATTTGGGGTAAAAACCAAACCTGTGTGGGGACACACCACATGCTTCTGTCCACATAGTTACTGTGGCCCTGAGCTTTTATACATGGGGGGTACAAAAAATCCAGGTGCCCAGTAGCTGGGTCTGGTGACTGGGTTGCCTCAAAGCTCACAAGGCTGTTTGCTTCTAGCCGGTGCCTAGAAAATTTTGCTACCTCTTTACTTAGGGCGGGGCCATAATTCAGGGCTAGAGGACATAGTTTGCATGCAGAATGCCCCAGGTTAACTCCCTGGCAGATATCAGGGGATGTTGAAGACCTCTCTGCCTGAGACCCTGGAGAGCAATCGCTAGCCAGGAGAGACAACGTGGGCTGTATGGACACATAATCTGGACTGGTATTCTTTTATCTGTTTATTTAATCTTTACCTGACTCTTCAGCTGAAAAAGCTCAAAGAGCAGTTTATGTACAGTCAATGAAAACAAGGTAGTCCCTTCCTGCAGGCTTACAACCTAAAATAAGGAAAAAAGGAATGGGTAGGGAAGAGCAAGAGGCAGGGAAGCAAAGCCAGCCCTCAGTTTTTAAATAGGAGAGTTCATAATTGAGATGGGGAACAGAACAACTAATGTGCATCTCATCTCTGTGCAGTAGGCTAATTTCTCCACACACCCCTGTTTCCTCCACCCAGATACACCAGAGGCATTATCAGAGTTCCTTGGCAGATTCTAGTCAGGGGGAAACAGTCAAGGAGTGTTCCAAGCAGGGTTAGGGAGGGGGGTGGCCTGGGGAGGGGAGATATGGCTGGGCTGCTTGTGTGCTTCCAAGCGCCAGATAGAGAGACCAGGAGGACTGCATTCAAGCCTGGCCCCCAGATTCCCCACACCTGCTTTATAATGACCAGCTGAGATGGAAAGTGTTCAGGTCCCTCAGCAGAACCAATGTCATGGCCCTGCTTGCCACCTCCCTAAGGCAGCTGGAAGTATTGCTTGCATAATGAATGCACAGTCTTTTGAGTACAAAAGAAAAACTAAGCAAGCAGGGTGGTTTCAGACACTGGAGAAAGAAGCAGGGAGACGCGTGAGTGCCTCTCTCCCTACTAGAGAGGTAGGAAGGTTGTCTCCCACTGACGTCGGCAGAAGTCTTGCAAGCACTGTCGGTCTGGTCCGACACAGACCCACATTTTCTCCCCTTCAGCCCTGGCTACTTGGCACTGCCCATTCCCTTCTATCCTTGGCCTTTTAAAGAGCATGTCCCAAACAGCAAGACACATCGTGGTTTCACACAATGATTTTTCTGAGCTTCACTTTGACCCCATTGCCCTTCTTCACAGAAATAGCTTATAGAATTGTACAGTTGGAAGGGATCTCAGTGGTCATCTAGTCCAACCCCCTGCAATGCAGGAATAAATATGAGCTATGAAGTAATAATGAAAAGATGGCAAAAGGAACCCATGGACTTTCCCTCAGCACCAAAATTCTCGCAGATTTAGAATTCAGAATTAGAATCACAATTTCCCCCGCCTCCGTTGCCCTTCTTGTCTTCTCCTCTCTTGAATTTTAGACTAAGATCCCTGGGGCAGGGACCGGTTCTCTTATACTCTGTGAAGCAACATGCACATTGGTGCTACTATTTACATAATCATAAAGGATCAGGGGTGTCTTTCATGGCAGAAAACAGGGCTCCCATGTAGGCCTGAGCCCCTGTACTTATCTCTGCTAAAAGAAAAAAGTTAGTACTCTTTCCAATCAATATTCTGGAAACATTGTCCCAAAATGGTGGTTTCCCTTGCTTGCAAACTGTTCCTATACCTTACATTAGGGAGGTTTTTTGGGAGGGGCGGGGGCCGCAGCCCCCCAGGTGACTCCCATCATTCCTGATCGCTGGCTGGACTGATGGGAGTCCTTAACATACAAAGGGTCACATATTCCCCATTTCTGTACTTGTACTTTCTGCCTCCGGAAGACCACTGATTCCCCATCCCTGCTCTATACCACGGGGACTCCAATTAGCAGGGGGACTTTTCTGAGCTGGGAGATGAACCTTGCCGCTTGCTAATGTATACAGATCAGACTGCTGTTAAGGGACAAGTTTAAAGGCTGGCTACCCCAATGGGGACCGAGATGCGGGTGGCGCTGTGGGTTAAACCACAGAGCCTAGGACTTGCTGATCAGAAGGTCGGCGGCTGATCAGAAGGTCGGCTGATCAGAAGGTTGGTGAGCTCCCGTTGCTCAGTCCCTGCTCCTGCCAACCTAGCAGTTCGAAAGCACAGCAGAGTGCAAGTAGATAAATAGGTACCGCTCCGGTGGGAAGGTAAATGGCTTAGAAGTGGCTTAGTCATGCTGGCCACATGACCCGGAAGCTGTACGCCGGCTCCCTTGGCCAATAAAGCGAGATGAGCGCCGCAACCCCAGAGTCGGTCACGACTGGACCTAATGGTCAGGGGTTCCTTTACCTTTACCCCAATGGGGAGCCGAACAGAACTGAGTGGCTGGATGGTGGTGTCTCGGGAGGTGCTCTGCAGTGTCACAGAAGACTTCATTGCCAGACTGGCTATCTGATGCCTCAGAAGCAGGATTACTATAATTCCATGGGTTGGTGGGGAGGACACAGGTCTCTTGAGCCTGAAATAATTGCATGGCAAAAAATGTAGAGGTGCAGGCAGCTCCAGGCTGAGATAAGCATCCTCTGTTGAATTTTGTCTGCCACACAACTGCAAAGAAGGTGGCGAATTACGTGCTTATTAAGGCTGCAGTCCTGCACGTGCTTAACAAAGGAATAAGTTCCGTTGAGCTCAGCAGGATCACCTTCTGAGCATACATGGAAACCAGGCCTCTCTTGGGCCTCTTCTGAACAAGCCCTTCTGGGAAGGGGCAAGCATGGAACAGTGTATTGGGGGGGGCAGTCCTTGAGGCGCCGCGTTGCTCTTCCTCAGTGTCTGTGCCTTTCTTGTCCCTTTCTAGGTGCCAGTTCTGCTTCACCTCTGACTCCCAAAGCCCCGTCGGCAGCCAGCCCTGTCCCCACCAGTGCAATGGAAGGCGGGGGCCTGGGCTGCCCTGTGACCTCGGGCCCCGACCCCTTCCCCTTCCTGGCACAGGAGCAGGCGCTGCCTTTTGGGAATGCTCTACCTCCCGGGCTGCTCCCACTGGGCTCCTTCCCCTTCTCGCTGACGCTAGGCCCGGAGACGCCACTGCCCCCCCTGAACCTGCAAGGGGACCCCGAGGGGCAGCCCTTGCTGCCTCTGGTGCTGCCCAGCCTGGATTTGCTGCACCAACCCAGCGGACTCCTGGCATCGCTGCTGGGGCTGCCAGAGGCGACGTGCGAGGTGGAGAGGGAGGCAGCCGCGACGGAGCCCCTGCTGGAGCCCTTCACTGGCCTCCATGAAACTCTGCAGCCCCTGCTCTTCCCAGCACTTTCCACCCCTCCAGCTGTCCTAGCTTTAAACTCAGCACTGCTGGCGACCAGCCTAGGCCCTTCTGACCCTGGGCCAGGCCCCCCACAGGTAAGACAACTGCAGGCGGGGTTTGCCAGGGGCTGCTTGTTCCTTTCAAGAGGAAGGTAGAAGTTTCACAGGTGCAGCTTCTCCTCTCACAGGGCACTGGGGAGGAGGGAGGGTGGAATGGAAGGAACTGTATTTAGTGAATACCAGCCAGGCTCAAAACTCTTAAAGGGGCCTTTTGCAATGTGGTCACACCTGGAAAGCAGGTGGGAGGAGGAGATGACAGCTGCAGGAAGCATGGGGCTTGCACATACCTGAAAAGCAATGTTTTCTGTCTTTCTTTTAAACTAATGATGGAACAGTTATTATTTTATACAGTGCCACTTTGCAGAGGCCCATAAACAACATCCATGGCCCAAGGAGTTTCCATAATTTGTCCATCGCCATGTGGGCGGAGGTGGAGTGATTCTATGCACCTCAAATACTATAGAGGGGTGCAGTGCAACTCTGCCACAGAATCCCTGCCAATCATTGCTAGGACATCCAGCGTTGGGGAATGGGAGGCAGAGCTCTGCCCTCACTAAAATAGCATCCCAAAGTGTAATACCGAAGTGTTGCATCAAAAGCAGGAAGACAGGCATTGACTCTCTAGTGAGGGGCTAGTAAGCAAAGGGCTCTCCAAGATACATGTGGGACTGGGAGCTACATGCCCACTTTGCTCCTAGTGCCCTGTGTCTGGGTCTCATTCCTTGGTCATGCTGTAGTGTTATAGAAGGCCAGGAATTAATAATGAAGAATGAGATCAACATTTGAAGGCTCAGCTGACCTGCCATATTGCACAGATAGGAGCAAGCACGGCTGCTCTAAAAAAACAGAAATTCTGCAGAGGGTGGGATCCGGGAACACTGAGCCATAGCAACAGGCTTCAGGCGCTCTCCCCAAATCAGCTGCTGGGCTTGCCCAGCCCCTTCGCTCCCACCTCACCCTCCGCTGCTTCTTCTGCCCCAGACTGGCCTGGCTGGCACTCCTGTGGCACCTACCTCCACCAGCGCAACATCGACGACTACTGAGGGCGCCCCCAGCACCTCAGGGCGGCTGCATCCCCTGATGCCTCAGCTTGTGAACCCACTGCTGAGCACCACACTTCTGGGTGAGTTAAACCCCTTCTTTCTGCAGGGCCAACTCCTAGGAAGGCGACGCAGTGGCGGAAAGGGGGCTAGCAGGAGCTGCAGCCACATACTAATGTGTCTGAATCGGTGGGACTGGGATTGAACAGGGCCTGGATGTAGTTGTGTCACGGCAGAAAGAAACAGTCCTACTTTTACAGCTTTGTATTGTCAGTCCTTCCACACATTCTGGTTTATTATTTGGGCCGCTAGTTGAAAAGGAATCACAGCCACTCTGATACTATGCATTCATTAATGCTCCACATAGGGTCTGGTCACCCGCCCTCCGCCCCCCAGCAACAGAAACCATGAAAGGAGCCAAACTGACAATAAAAAAACCTGTGGCCAAGGTCACCCAGTCAGCTCATTGAGGTGGTGATGGGGAAACACCCCTCTGACTTCTGTTTACTTGCATTCTCCCTCTTGATCCAAGGCTGGGAAACTCAGGCCCTCCAGAAGTTTGGACTCCAATTCCCATCAGCCCCTCTCAGCAAGGCCTAGGATCAGGGATGATGGGAGCTGTAGTCCAGCAAGATCTTGAGGGGAACAGGCTCCCCCCAAAAAATTTTTGGGGTATTTTGGGCTCTCACGTTTTCAAGCTTTGGATTCCAGAAGTATTTGAAGGCGGAAGTGTGGAAGAGCTCTATGTCCACTGCAGCTGACAGCAGGTGTATGCGCAGATGTCCCTTTCACCCTTTTGGAGGAACAATCCTGTTCCCTTTAGTCAGTATATATTGGGCAGGGGAAGAGAACATACGAAAACAGGTGCCGTTACAGCTCTTGCGGTGAGGCACCTTGGAGCACCCCTGGGGACGGTTGTGTGAGAGTCACATTGTTCACGGCCTGGCCTCCTTCTCTCCCCCATGTAGGTGACCTGTCAGGGCTGAACCCAGGCTCCGGCCCCTCGCTGATTGGAAACCCTCTTCTCCAGGCCCAGCAGCCGCTTCTGCCACCCAGCCTGCAAGGGCCGCTGGGACTCCAGCTTTTCCAAGGGCAGCTGCCCCTGCTGGCCGCCTCCAACCCCCTGGCCTGCCTCCTCCAGAGCTTGCAAGTAAGTGGAGAGCCGAGGGCTGTATCCGGCTTCCAAGGTCAAGGCAGCATTCAGAAACACCCCCCAGATTCAGTACTTGGGGGAAATGCTTATGAGTGTTTTTAAACTCACAAATGAACACAAATATGCTGCATTAGCATTGCTTACTTTGCTGTATTTGGGCTATTTTGGAATGTTATAGGATGGGTTAGGAGTTTTATGCTTGACATTTTTAAAAATTGCATCTTTTCACCAAGTTGTGCACCCTCCCCCCCCCCCCACTTCCTGGTAGCATCCTCACAACTCAGTAGTTGACAGTAGTCAACAGCTGTTTTAGAAGCAAAAGCTGATTTCGGTAAGGGTGATCAGAAGTGTGAGGGTGGGGAGTTGCCACCCATCAGGAGAGGGTTTTCCTGGGCTCTTGTTCATGTGTGTTTACATGTAACATGTATTTTAGGCCAGAGTGGGGATTAGACCCTGGATCTCCTTAGTCAAAGCCCAACACTGTCCAATAGGCTGGTTCACTGGGATGGCGAAGGATTAAAAAGAAGCAAGGTGAGATGAGCAATTGAAGCAGGAAAATGGAGCCCCTGTCCTTTTGGGGTAGGCGCACCCTGGGTGCTCTTGCACTCCAGCTCCCATCAGCCCCAGCCAGCATGACCAACGGTCAGGGTTGATGTGAGTTGGAGTCCAACATCTTCTGGAACACCACAGGTTCCGCACTGCTGGACTTTGGGAAAGAAATAGTAACACAGGCTGTTGCTGAAAAGACGAATGTTGTGAATACTGAGGCCAGCTTTAATGGACTCAGCAGAAGTGAATTTAAATATGCTTTTGGAGAAGCAGTCTTTGCATAGTTCTGACGGATTTCCTCCGCTGTCTCGTCTCTTTTTGCCAGCTGAGCTCTGGCTTTGGCGTCCCAGAGAAGTCTGTGCAACCGAGTGAAGCCCCAGCCCCAGCCTTGGCCAGCGGGGCCCCTGCAGCAGAGACGGAGCCAGGCCACAACACTGCGTTGCCCCCCCCTTGCACGGACGCTGCCCCTACAAGTGCCTTAGAGCCGCCCAGAGCCCTCGAGCCAGCCAGGCAAGGACAGCAGGAGGCCCCCCTGGGGCAGGAGGCCAGCAGCTCGCGCTCCCCGCTCAAGCGGCCCCGTCGTGGCACGGAAGACCTGAACGGAGACTCCGGCAGCAGCCTCTCTCGGGGGCCGGGGCGGGGCGGCAAGTCTGGACGGCGAGGGGGCGGGCGGGGCAGGGGCAGGCGGCACTTCAACGGCCAGCTTCCCGACTTGGGCGCAGGCCACCCGTCCCATCCTGCCTGGCGCTGCAACGGGGAGATGGTGGCCAGCAGTGCTGAAAGCCAAGCGGGCCCTTTTGCTGTCCAGGAGATAAAGGTACGTCAGGTGCTGAAACAAGGGGGACAGGGAGTCGGGGGGTGACTGGGAAATGGGCTCCACCCTGACTTGGCTAAGGGGTGGGGGAGGGAGCACAGCTTGCAAGGCCCCCTTGCTATTCAGAGGCAAGCTGTCTCCTGCTTTCCTGATGCTGCAGACAATGGGATGGCTCCGCCATGATGGACCCATCCATATTGCTGGCCATCTGAGTTGGACACCACATGCTGGACTAGGTAGACCCGAGGCCTTTGTGCACCAACACACTTCTAATGCTGCTGTTTTCAGCATACGGAATGCCTCTGGTTTGAGCCCTTGCTTCTGCATTGGCTATGAAGGGCCTGTTGCATGCTGAGCAGCAACAGTGTTCAGTGAGGCTGCTAGGAAGCTTCACACACAAGCCGTAACAAGTCTGAAGCATTGGGTTTGCGCACTCACACGCCCGACACCCTTGCATAGCCAGGAAGTCTCACTTTTATCTCAGTTTAGCATTACATTCAAACTGGGGGTTCTGGTTTTTAAAAGACAGACCAGTTTAATAAGTCAGTGAATTTGAAGTTAGCTTGTTACGAAACTAAAATTGACAGAGCTCTTCAGGGCCGCTTGGTAGGAAGAGGTCAGGGGAGCACATGAGCCTTGTGGGATATTCAAAGTGGCCTTTGCATAATGGTCCTGAGGAGTCCAGGGATTGGAAGATGGACAAACTGGGTGGAGCCGAGTGGACAAATGGATGGCTCCAAGGACGCTGGGAGCAGGAGGAGGGGGAGGAGATGCAGATGCTCACCTTCCAGTCATCCTTCTTGCAGGGCCCTCCTGGAAGGCGACCAGCCCGACGTGGCCGGAGGAGAAAAAGCAGGTGAGGACCATGTCCCAGAAAGGATGGGGCTCATGGCAGAACCTAGAGCAAGGTTGGGGGCCACTGAAAGCTTCTTCCTTCTTTTTAATCCACCCTTGTTTTTTTGCAGTGGTGCCCGGCCCAGCGCCCGACCTGAAGCTACACGGATCCGGGGTCCCAGTGCTGATCCAGGGCCCAGCCCATTGGTAAGTGCCACCCCAGCCCACCCCAATGCCACCTCCTTCAGAGTGGTAGGCACTAATCTGTCTTGCAGCAAGGCTGCTTTCTCCCTCCTCCCATGTGCCTGGACACCACACACAGCCCAACACCTAGCGGGAAAGGGTTAACCATGCACTTCTCCAAGCCTCCTGTCCACATTTGTAGGTCGCAAAGACTCAACCAACTGCTTAGGGTGAAAGAGAAGCCAAGGGAGCAACCACAAGTCACAACCTCATGCACCCCGCGTGGCACCCAAGTCAGAGCAGAGGCAAACTATTTTCTCGGCAAAGTGCTTCTCAAGGTCACAGAAGGCCAGCGAGGGTTCCTCCAAGCTGCTCCCTGGGTCCTAGAGCATGATAGACCTTTTGGCCCACAGTGAAACACCACTGGGGGACACCAAGGAGGCGTAATAGAGCAGAGAAGCCTCTCTCAGCCACCATCCCTGCTACACACAGGGGCAGGCAAAGGCCTGTATTCTGTCAAACTAACCCCGGGTCTTCCTCTTGCTGCTCCCCTGTGGCTTCATTGTGGAGCAGCCATGTGTCCTGCCTTACAGAGGTCAGTCCTCTGGGTGAAGGGCGGTCTGGTCCAAGGCCAGTTTAAAGATGAGAAACTGTAAGGAGGCTTCTCCTAACAGGATTTTCTAGAAGATAATTGCATTGAAATTGCCCATGGAAGGTTGGCACCTGGACAGCCGACCGAGCAGGCACACACAGCTCACATGATCACAGTCTTTCCCACCCTGACAAGATGCATTTGTTTCAATTACAGTAGTTCCTAAATTTGCATTGTTACATATTTATCAGCACCTGTAATTTTTTTGCACAAATATGTGCCCTCTTTTGTCCCGCTTTTTGTGTGGTGAGGGTGATGCCTTTCCTATTTTGGAGGAATGCACAAGTGGCCACCCCCCACTTCATTGCCACAATTTATGTCTTCAGATAATCATTTCCTTTAAAGCACTTACTGTCGCTGAAAAGCAAAAATATCAATACACTGTGTGGATCTGATTGTGCCGCAAATGGAAGAGCCTGGCTTCTGGTGTCCATTGGCTTCATCAGGATTTCTGTGTTTTCAGTTTAAAATAAACAATTGATCAAAAAGCTTTCTACATTTTGGAGATGAGCAAAAAACAAAACCACCAGAGAAAAGGCAATGCAAATTCAACTAAAAGTGAAGACTTAAAAGGTGTCCTACCATTTTACATTATCACTCCCATGCCCTGGTGATTTTATTCTTTGTTTAAAACATTTCCATGTCACTTTTTGAAAGTGCTTAAGGCACCTTAGAACATGATGATTTTAATTATTTTAAGCTCAAAGCTGTGTGCACAAAAACAGGGTAGAAACCTGTACCTACAGCAGCAAAGCCATCATACCTCTCCCCCTGCCAGCCATTATCTCCATGTCCAAAGGCCTTTTAGAAGAAATGGGCCAACACACCCATCACTGGATATCAACAGGACAAGCCCAGAGCAGGACCTGTGAGGAGGCAGCAACGTCAGCAGATCCCAGGAAGGGCAGAAGCTGGGATAAGTGGTTCTCTGGACATCTTCCCTCAAACCACAGGGCAGCAGGACCCAAGAGAAGCTGACAGGAAGCTGGCCGAAGCTGATGAAGTCACCAGGGGAAATTCCCAAAGGAGGGCGACTCCAGGGCACTGAGGGACTATGAAAGCAGCTGAAGGAACATTGGAAGCTTGCCCTAAATTAGAGGATAAAGGCCTTTCCTTTTTGTTGCCAAATGCGAGAAATTGTTTGGAGCAAAGGCTGACATCATTGCTCTGGTGACAGTGCTCAGAAATGGAAGTGCCTTCCTTGTGCCCCAGTCCAGGAAAGGGAGGCACAACTTTTTGCAAGCCCTGCTTCTCCGCTGAGGGAAGGTGGAATAGGGCTGTTGAAGATGATCTCAACAGCAGAGATGGGTAGAGTATGTCATTCTTGTAAGGACACATTGATGGGAATCTGGATTTCCATGAGGGGGAAAATCTGCAATCTACCAAGTAGCCATTTCCACAGTCTGCTGGGAAAGCTTCATTCACTTCAGTGGGGCTTGTGCTGCAGAACTGGATTGTGCCCCATTGGCAAGATTGGTTGTCTTGTCCCATTCTGCCAGCAGCAATGACACCTGCATTGACTGCTTCACCCCTCCCACCTCTTGCCAAAATCCATTTAGTTTTCCACTCTGCTACAGTACAGTTTTGCCAGCAGGACAGAGTATCGGGTGTTCATTATGTGTTCATATTTGCATCAACCCTCCGAAACAAACCAGTTTTTTGTTTCAGCAATTGGCAAAGAGAATTAGCAAGGCCTTTTCTGTTACAACCCCAAAGCTGAGAAGAGAGTTCTCCAGAAAGATACATCATCAGCCCGCATCTCTTCTTAGCACTCATCTTAATGGGAGGCTCACAGTTCAGTGGTAGAAGCCTAGAGACCTTCGCCATGCCAAACATATGCTCTGTCTCTGAGCTATTACCCTTCCCCTTGGTTTGCTGCCTGGACCCAAGAAGGGATTTCTTTTGCACTCCATCCTATTCCCACCCTTCCTACTATTATCACTGGACTAGGGCTGTCCCAGCTTGCCTTAGCTATACCTTTTAGTTTTAGTACCCACTGCAGAGTTAAGTTTTATTGTTGCATGTACATCCCCCTTCTGTTTTATGGGGCGTTTTGCCTTCTGCCTCTGCCTTCCTTCTTCCACACCCCTTCCCTCTTTTTACACCCTGGAAATAAATGGACTTTATTTATAACAGGAGCATCCTCTGCATTGGCGTAGATGCAGCTCCTGCCTCTGAGCTCTGCCACTTAGTAAGCCGAGCTTTAAACACCCCCTTCACTCTCTTTCTCTTTTTCTGTTAGGTTGACTACACTATTGCTCGTCGGCCACGGCCTGGCCGACCCGTGAAAAACAGGAGGAGGAAACTGCCCACATAGCACCGCCTGAACCGGAGACCCCCCTCGCTCCTAGGCGATCAGAGCTTAGGACACCTCTGGCTTCTCTCTCTCTCTCCCCCCCCACCCCCCTTAATCTCTGGTGCCCACCCCCTGGACATGGGGCGAGGGGAGGGAAATACCAGCAAGAGGATCGGCTGCTGCTGCTGCTGCTGCTGGGCTCTTTGCGCCTTAGCCGTGAATGTGTTGTAGCTTCACCAGTTGCCTGGGTCCCGAATCTCTCCTAAAAGGGACCCCTGAAAGCACAAGGTGCATCTCTGGTCACAGCATTTGTTTTGGGATGTGGGTGGGTGGGAGCAAAGGCTGGGATGGGAGCAAAAGGAGCACTAGAGCTGGACACACCCATAGCACTTCTTGGAAGCTTTTCTTCTTTCTTTCAATGACCTGACGGGGAGTCCCTTGCCACTGTGTAGTAGCTGCCCCTTCCCCTGACGCTGGCGAGATTCCCCTCCCCCCCCTCGGTTGAATCTCAGAACCTCAGCAGGAGTAGCAAGGGCCATGTGCTCCAGGAAGAGGACATCCTGGCCCTTTCACTTCCCACCTTACCTCAGACCTGTGTGCGCTTTAGCACCCAGGTGAGAACCAGCTCAGGGTTTTAATACAAGAATCAGTCTCTTTCTCTTTCTCTGCCTTGCCAAAAACACACACAAGATCCTGGCCCCTGTGCTAAAGGTACAAAGCAATAAGGAAAAAGAAGCCACGTTTTTGAAGGGAGGATTCGTTCCCTTCCATAGTTCAGCAATTCATTCACTCCCCGCCACCACACTCCCCCCCCACCTCCATTGAGACGCTACCGAAAGAGAGTGGCCATGAGGCAAAGTCCGGCTGGTGAGTTGGACTTGCTCTTCTCCTTGGCTCTAGTTGGGCTCCTGGGACTGGTAGGGCTTCATGTTCTCACCCCCCCCCCTTGACACACACAAACGAAAAAGCAACCTTTGCCTATGTGTTTTTCTCTCTATATATAGAAATCCTCAAAAGAACACTCAGGTCCTTGCCCAGGGAGAGGAGTAGTTTGTGCTCTAACTAGAGTTGGCCCAGCTTTGCCCCTGCATCTGCTTCTCTAGCCCCCTCCCTGCAAACATACACACTACAGCCTTCATCTCTGAACGACCAAAACGCTCCACGCCCCAAGTACACCACCACCTGCCCCCATGTCTGGTTGAGAATCTTGACGGATTATGCAAAAGCACTGTGTAGATACTGTACAGTTCGCGCTGTCTCCCCCTCCCCTGTGCACTTCAAACCAACCAACCAACTTCGGCCTTTGTTTTGTATAAATAAATTTTTTAAAAAGGAATTTGGAGGGGGGGAACTATTTTCCTTTTTCGAGCTTAAATTTTGTTTTGTAAAAAAAAAAACAATTACACAATTGTGAATTGTAGCTTTTCTATGGGAGCGACTTTTAATTTAACAGATGAAAATATTTTGCCGCTTAGATCGAAGTTACTGTTTCTTTACTTGTTTATTTTTTTGGGGGTGTGTGTGTGTTTTGTATCAAGTATTAAAATATGTATTTAAAACAAAGTCTTATGGGGTTGGTCTTTTGTCAGCTCAACTCACAGCTCTGGAAGCAGGGTGGTGTGCAGCCCGTATTTTTAAGAGGCTGAAAACACCCTGCCTTAAACTAAGTCAGTCCACCGGATGAGATGGAAATAGGGTGGTGGTCTGTGTGCAAGGGCGAGCTGAAGGAAGGAGGACCAAGAGAAAAGGAAGTGAAGGTGAAAATGATATGTGCATGCAAGATGCACAATAGGAGAGAGGCTACAGCATGGAAACAGGGGTGATTTGTGTGCAACAGAGAGTTGAGAACAGGAAGGGGGTTTCAAAACAGCAGAGCGCAGGAGGCATGGGAAATGAAAGCAAGTGCATGCAAGGGCCTGAAGAATAGGAAGAGATGGTGGTTTTGTAATTTGGCAGAAGGTGAAAAAGGTGCTTAGTCACTAAGTAGTCCAGTGTGGAAAGAGGCAGATGCAGGAGTTTACCATGGAAGTGGATTGTGTGCAAGGTGGGGGTTGCCTAAAAGGAGGAAGAATCAACATGGGTGTGGGCGCAGAGGGGGTGTTGCAGAATAGAAGTGGCTTCAGAAATGGGGTTTGGAAGGTGAAAATTGAGCTTAGTTATGTGAGCTACAAGAGGTGATTTCTGCACATACTGTAGAGGGAAATGAGGAGTAGATTGGGCTCCTCAGCCTCATCTAGGAGAAGGAAAACACTGATCCTAAACCTCTGCTGCCTTGCGGGACATCTTCGGGAGAAGAAAAGGCTAAGGAGTAAACCCTACACAAATCTTAAGTGGAGTCCCTAAGGCGGCTGGATGGCTCCTTGTCCGCCTCCTTCCAGCAACTCCTGCAGCCGAGCTGATGCCAAACCTATTGCTCTGCTTTCCTTTGGAAAACATCAGTGAGGCGGGGGGGGGGGGGTCTGGGCAGCCCAGGACCTCCAGACACACTGCCCTGGCTTGTGCCCCAGGGAGGTCACCGTTGGCTTCAGTGCTGGTTTCACCTCTGGCAGCACACTCCCTTGTTTCTCAAGACAGAAGGATGCCAACCACCATAGTTGTACGAGGGTGGGAAGGGGAAGCTCTAGGGAGTTAATGTGGGGGTTAGTGAACACAGCAGGCAGGCGGATCCACAGCTCCTAGTATATTTGCTTATCTCATGATATATTGAAAGCTGGCTCTTCAGAGGTGACGGATGGGAAAGAAATTCAAACATAATGGAGTGAGTCAGCAACAGCCCAAACAGGGCTTCTGGTATGTGAGCGAGTCATTGAGCTGTACAGTGGTACCTCAGGTTAAGAACTTAATTCGTTCCGGAGGTCCGTTCTTAACCTGAAACTGTTCTTAACCTGAAGCCCCACTTTAGCTAATGGGGCCTCCCGCTGCCGCCGTGCCGCTGCGGCACAATTTCTGTTCTCATCCTGAAGCAAAGTTCTTAACCCGAGGTACTATTTCTGGGTTAGCGGAGTGTGTAACCTGAAGCGTCTGTAACCCGAGGTACCACTGTATATCTGTCCTTCATCACACAATCAGTATCTGTTGTAATAACAAACAGCTTTAGCAGTGACCACCTAGTCAATGCGACTGCTACCCAGCATAGATTATTCCGAATGAGCAGCAGTGAATAAATCCCGAATGTAATATGTGAAGTGGTGCCACTTCAGTCCTGGGAGTTCAGTGTAGGCTGTGCTATTTCACTATAGGAGAGGAGACTGGAAGAGCTTGTGCAGACTTCCCAAGGGTGAAATGGGACAGGAACTTAAGAAGAGCTCTCTGGATCACACCAAAGGCCCATCTAGCCCTGTTGTCCACAGAGGGCATTAGATGTCTTTGGGAAGCCCAGAACAAGAGCAAGGGAGCAACAGACCTCACCTGATGCTTGTCTCCAAGCATCTCATACTCATTGCCAAAGTGTTTCTGGACGAGCCAAAAGCCATTGTAACTAGGAGCCACTGACAACCTTCTCCTTCATGAAGAGCGCAATCTGGAGACTACAGAAAGACAAGACAAGCAACCTGTTCCACACACACACACAAAAACCAAGTACAGAGCACTAAGCATAAGTGTTTAATGACAGTAAATAATTATACAACAATACAATCTGCTTCCATGCCAGGCTGAGAGGTAAGATAATTTTTCCAAGTAGAAGGCTCCGAGCCAAGCAGCAGTGAGTACAACTTCCCAGGTGGATACGCAAAGTTAGTTCCCTCTCTAGCACACCCTCCCTCCAATCTGGAATGCAACACTGCCCTCTGCAGTCAGCATCAATTGCCACAGGGGTGCAAAGCATTGCAAGAGGTGGGGGGGGCGCACACACCTGCCCTCTAACAGAGATAAGCACTCAGTCCACCAGCCCTCATCAAGGCTGAACTCCCACTAAGTGCACACGAGAAAAGGTACAGAGGTAGGGAAGGGACGGAGCAGTTAGTGCTTATTTGGACAGCAGGCAAACCTCAGTTCCTGCCTTTGTAGACTTTGTTAAGGGGAATCACTTGGCAAGCTTCTGCACCCGTGCGTTAATGGTGGCAAAATTGTCCTCCACGGTAGCCAGGTTCTCCTTCATAGTCTTCTGAACCTTGAGAGAGATGGAGGGAGAGAACATGGATAGACGCCAGCCATATGGAGGGCCTGCCTGGGAACATGGTCCACCATGGCTACCTACTAGCATGTGAGTCAGACCAATGAATCACCTGGCTCTATTTAGGGCACACAAATGCCGCAAGATGGTTTTCAAAATAGTCCGCATACACTTTGGTTTTCAACCTGCTGCCTCTCAGGGTGGCAGTACTCTCTATAGCAGCGGCAGTGACGCTGCAGCCCCTCCCAACTCCCACCAACCCCAGAAAGCATGGCTACGTGGCCAGTGATGGTGGAAGCAGAAGTCCAACAACGTCTAGAGGGCCACAGGTCTCACTCACGCTCTAAAGCAGCAAAGTTGCCATTTTCTAAACGTGTATGGCAGGACAGTTTCCAGCAAAGATGCGCTCCCCCAGACCCACGTTCCCAGCATGTTTGCACTCCTGTCCCAGTGACATCTATGCTGGTTTGGTCATGTCCACAGAATGGACAATGGCAGGATCCTGCAGGATGTGCTCTGTGGGGAGCTGGCTTCAGGCACATTGCACTACGAAGCCTAGATCTCATAGCTGTGGTAAAGGGATCTGTGCTATACGGTGAAGCGGCTGCAGTTTATTCTCAGAAACAGTGGAATATACAGTTGGGTGCTCTCCCCACAACTAGGTGCACCCATGCTCTCTGTACTGGCCAGCTTGTAGAGACCCGAGTAGTCCCACAGGCAGTTCGCCAAAGCCCCGAAACCCACCTGTGTCAGCAGAGAAGCGTTGTCCTTCAATGAATTAGAAATCATCTGTTGGGTAGTGTCTAAATGAGTCAAGAGCTGCCCAAACTGCATGGCTGTAACAGAGAAGAACCAAAAAGTCAGCTTGGGGACAAGAAGGACAGCCACCCAGTTCACTGGGGCAATGGGAGGCCCAAAGGCTCGAATGGTGGAGGGAAGATACAATGCCAACGAAGGAAGAATGGCAGACAAAGTTAACAGAATATACAGAAATGGCAGGACTGAAAGACAGAAAAAGAGATCAGGATAAAAAAACTATTTGAGGAAGATTAGAAATGTTTTATGGATTATGTAGAGACATAGTGTAAACATATTAAGAAGTTAACAGTAACAGAATAATCGGAAGTCATAACAGAATCTGTTGTGTATGAATCTATTTTTTTCTTTTCTTTTTGTAATATGTATTGATTTTGGATTGTTTTTGTCGATTGTTTTTTGCAATATAAATTAAGCATAAAAATGAATAAATTCAGCAGTAAAACATACTGAGATGTGAAGATGAGGAAAATGAGATATAGGGAGAAATTAGAATATGTGGGGGGGGGAGTAATAAAATGCACAATAGAAGGAGGGGAAGGGGAGTCAATATCAATTGTGTATTTCTTTTATTTGAAATTTTATTGTTTCAAGTGTAAAAAAAATAGAAAAAAATGACAATGACAAAGTAAATAAACAAAAATGGGAGGCCCAAAGGCTGAGGCTACTCTTCTGCCTTCCCGAGTTAGAGAATGCCCCTGTCTGGCTCAGAGGCTCACCTTGCTCATGCAACTGCCGCACAGCAACCAGGCGCTGCACCACCTCAGGGAGGGAGCTGGCCAGAGGGCTCCAGCGCTGCACAGTCTCATAGAGCTGATGCACCTGTATGGGGCAGGGGAGGCAGAAAGTTATCAGGAGGGGGGGGGATCCAAGTGGGAACCTGGTCTTCAACTTTAGGCCAATCATCTTCCTCCATCACCATCCCTCCAAAAAACTTGCTCACAATCTCATTGCTTGGCTGGCAAAAGCAGAAGTCTGTCAACAAAGGGCCAGTGCACAAATCATGTTGCATTCATCCCTTGGTGACTACAGGATCAAATGCTGACTTGCTCAGGTGAATGAGCCAGCAGAGTTCTGAACACCAGACAAAATGTTCACATCACAAAATGCGGTGCTGAGGTCCTGCTCACAAGCTTCTTGTAGGGAGCTGGCTGTCGAGAACAAGATGCTGGACTAGATGGGCCTGATCCAGCACAGCTCTTAACGTTATGTTCTTATGCTCTATGGTAGAGCTCAGCTCACACAATAAAACAGGCAGACATCACATGTTGAGTGATCAGATGATGCGCACACGTGTGAAAAAAGACATAGGCTGTTTGGTAAGCCATTCCCAAATGTCACCCCCTTTTCTTTATTCAGGATTTTCTAGGGCACAGAAGAGCTGGTGTCTTTAATTTACCAGGGTGTTGTGTTTGTGTGTGAATCACCAAGACACAGCCTGGCAGGGAATCTATCCCATTGGCTTGTTCAGAACATCCACAACTGATAAGTCTCTACCCTTCTTCCTCTTCCAGAGTTGGCAGAAGCCTTATGAACCCTCAGTGCTCTTTGCCACCGGGATCAGGAAATCACACTGACCTGATCGGTAATAGCAGGCCAATGCTGCCTTTACTATTGCTGCTGCTGCTGCTACTAATACTTTTATTATTTATACCTCACCCATCAGGCTGGGTTTCCCCAGCCACTCTGGGCGGCTTACAACATATATAAATCATAGTAAAATATCAAACATTAAAAACATCCTGATACAGGGCTGCCTTCAGGTGCCTTCTAAATGTTATGTAGTTCTTTATCTCCTTGACATCTGAAGGGAAGGCGCCACTACCGAGAAGGCCCTCTGCCTGGTTCCCTGTAACTTCACTTCTCGGAGTGAGGGAACCAGCAGAAGACCCTCAGAGGAAGACCTCAGAGTCTGGGCTGAGCGATGGGGGTGGAGATGCTCCTTCAGGTATACTGGGCAGAGTCCATCAACAAGATAAAGGTAAAGGGACCCCTGACTATTAGGTCCAGTTGTGACTGACTTGGGTTGCGGCGCTCATCTTGCTCTATAGGCCGAGGGAACCGGCGTACAGCTTCTGGGTCATGTGGCCAGCATGACTAAGTCGCTTCTGGAGAACCAGAGCAGTGCACGGAAACGCCGTTTATCTTCCCGCCGGAGCGGTCCCTGTTTATCTACTTGCACTTTGACGTGCTTTTGAACTGCTAGGTTGGCAGGAGCAGGGACCGAGCAACGGGAGCTCACCCCGTCGCGGGGATTCGAACCACCAACCTTCTGATTGGCAAGTCCTAGGCTCTGTGGTTTAACCCACAGCACCACCCGTGTCCCTAATCAACAAGATGCTTTCATACAAATACAGAAAGTGGGTTTTATCGTTTGCCCAGTTACAGAGAGAAAACACATCTGACCTTGCTTTGGGTGTCTGCATCTTCCACCGTGGCCTTGTGCTTGGCAATCTCATTCACTTTTCCCAAGACGCTCTAGGAATGAAGAACTGCCATTAGGAAAGCTAAACCCTGCCAGAACTTTCAAAATCACTTAGTCCTTTCCACATGCCCTAAATGCTGCGGCTGAAAAAGACTCACCTGTAGCCTTGCCTCCACCTGGTCCAGGGTTGCTATGTCCAAGGAGCTGACTTTGGCCTGCAGGATCTCAACAGTTTGCTATGGAGAGGATGTGACATGGGGAAAGCGTTTTAGAGAAAAAAATACCACATGCCTGTAGGCAAAACTTTAGTTGGCTAACTCAAATCAGTGTGTGGAATTAGTCCCGGCCCTCAGGCTGGCCTTTCCTACCATTGGCTCTTCCTGCCCAGGCGACATTTGTCCCAGCCAGATCCAGTGAGACCCCCCCCCCCGAATATCATCAGCTCTTTGAGGTAATACATGGGGATACGTCTATGCTGCAATTGTACAGAACAACAACCAACCACCAGTGGAACACAACCTTGGATGGAAATTTCAGCTACTCAAGAATCTTATGTTTTTTCTTAAAGACAGCATATTTCTAGTTTTCACTGTTGTGAATATATGCTTCATACTGCATGAATAATGCAAATTGGAATCTCAGGTACCAAAGGCGTAGTTTAAATAGGTTTTCGATGGTGCTGTGTTGTGTGTGTGTGTGTTTGAGAGAGAAATTTCAGCAACCTACATAGCTCCTCGGCCTTCTTGAAGACTAGCAAAACTAGAATAAATTATGTAAAATAGCTTTTAAAGACAGAATTTTGCAAAACATGAGAAATATTTAGTAAATTTGCAAATATTGTTTAGGTTGCAAAATTTCAGTTTTACTTGGCACAGATTACCTCAGCTCAGTAGTCAAAAATAAAGAAAAGGAATTTAATCCACAAAGACATAGAACATTTTGTCTAGAACAGGGGTAGGCAACCTAAGGTAGGCAACCAGATCTGGCTCAATCGCCTTCTAAATCCAGCCCATGAATTAGCATGTTTTTACATGAGTAGAATGTGTCTTTTTATTTAAAATGCATCTCTGGGTTATTTGTGGGGCCTGCCTAGTGTTTTTACATGAGTAGAATGTGTCCTTTTATTTAAAATGCATCTCTGGGTTATTTGTGGGGTGTAGGAATTCATTCATTCCCACCCCCACAAAAAAATATAGTCCGGCTCACCACATGGTCTGAGGGACGGTGGACCGGCCCACAGCTGAAAAAGGTTGCCCACCCCTTGTCTAGAACATCTTATAGAGTGAGGTGCAAACCTATTTCCCTTAATCCTGGCCTAGAAGCTATTTTTCCCAACATTTCAGCATAGTATCTCATTCCTTTCCATTTACACACAAATGTGCTTTGCACATGTACACATGTACACACACTTTGCACAGCACTCATCAAGCCCAACCTGGCCTCCCAGCAGCTACAGGATAAATTAAGAGACAACCCTCAGGCCCAATCTTTAAAAGCAAACATCCCCTTTAACTCCTTTCCAATCCCAAAAGGCACAGGCCACTTATAAACTTCAGCCAACAGCTTACCATAAGACTAGCTCCTTGCAGTCCGACAGACAGAGGATTCTAGAGAGAGAAAATGAAGGGGGGGGGTGATTAGGATAGTGCTGGCCAGCCTTTGGCAAGCATGGCACAAGCCAGTCTGCAGTGTGAGGCAATGCCACTGCATCACACTCAACAATAGCCATGTAGTTCCTGCACTCTGGGCTGGAGCTGCTTCTAGTCCAGCAAGAGTCTGACTCTATGGCACGGCCAGGGCATTCTGCTCTTGCCCAGGAGTGCTACCAAGTCAGCTGCCTATGCCACTTGTGGATTTTCAGCCACAGGCTGGCCATGTACAATTTAATTCATTCAGGCCCTGTAACCAGCTCCAGGCATTACACCTCCTGGACAATTTCACAGCGCGCCTATAGGGCCAAAGTAGATGCTGCCCTAAATGCATCACTGGAGAAAATCTCAGGAGCTGCTAACAAATGAGGCCATGGAGTTCATCATAAAATCTAGCCTGCTGTTACACCTGTTCCCATTACCCCTTAAGGAGCCTGCCAAGTCAGGCATTGGTCCATCTACCTCAATAGTGTCTACACTGACTGGCAGCAGCACTCCAGGACTTCAGACCAAAGTATCTCTCAGGCCTACCTGGGGATACTGGGTATTGAACTGGGACCTTCTGCATGCAAAGCAATGCTCTACCACTGAGCTATGGCCCCATAACCTTCTCCGTGGACCCAGGGCTTCCACTGCCTTCATGCCTCACCTGGACATCCTGCTCACAGCGAACCGTCGCTTCCAGCTCAGCCAACCGCTTCTCCAATTCTGCAATCTGGAAAGACCAGAGGGAGCAAATGAAGATGCGTTGCACTCCTCTCCCTCCCGAGAAGCCTTCTTGAATTGCAGGGCAAAGCACTTCTAAAATTCCCCCTTGACCCGGATGTGTCATTTTTCAGGTGCCATTAAGGGCAATTTGACCTATGGGGTACAACATGCCAGGAAATTGCCCTTCACAAGCCCCACTGAAGTGATCAAGACCTGTGCAGGAACATGGCGCCTTGACTATATTCACTTTCATGGGGTTTGCCGAGGAAAACTTCCTGGATGGATTGGGCTGGGTGGTAGGTGCACGTGCCTATTTAGATTTCATACCTCAAGGCACAAAAAAATTGTAAGTGTGGATGGATGGCTCAAGGAATCTAAAGCCAGGTGAAAATTCCAGAAGTTAGAAAGCTTGAAAGTTTGTCCAGAATGAGATTATATTACCTACTGTATATGACTATGACAGAAATACACATCAATCATTTCAAATCAGCCACAAAGGTTCCCCCCTCCCAAAAAGTTCTCCACTGAGACTGGCACTCCACTACAACTTCATTTCTTTCACCTAGAGGTTGCCAACCTTCCTGGGCACATTTGGAAGTTTGAGAAGGTGTCAGGGGCACCATCACAAAATGACTAATGTGTTGTGTGTGGCATAATCCGAAACTGGGGAAATGAGAGAAAGGAATCCAAAATGGTGTGGGCATGCCCTCCCACCCCCACCAACGGGGGACGGGGACACCTGCTTCAGCCACCACTGCACTTGCTTACAGAGAGAAGAACAGATGGGAGGGATGGGTGTCTGATCCTGGCATCCAAGGAGATATGGGCATGCTTAAGGAAGAGAGTATTCCACAGTCTTCCAGCGAAATGAAAAATCTTATCTAGATTTCTGCATCCCTGTGTCCCTTCCTCATCTGCTCAACGCAAACAAGACTTTGCCTATCACTCCCTCCACTTCTTTTGAGCTCCTTCCTAGCCATTTTAACAATGGTATTTTTGTGTTGCCTAGAATGGACGGCCAAAAAGCAGGGTACAAATATGATTAATGACACCTTTTCCCACCACCACTTCAACCCCAGCATGAAGTAACTGGACCTGAAGCAGGCTGGAACCTACAGCCAGATCTTTCTTTTCAACAGTCCCAACAGAGTTGCAATCCACGTTCTGGGGAACCCTGAGCCCAGACTGTATAGAATATTACCAGGAAGACATTATCACTGTTTCCCACTCCTGCCTTCCTAAGCTTTCATGACTGTAGAATAAGTAAGTCAATAACCCCATTAACTCTAAAGTACTCAGAATGAAGTCACAGAGACTGCTGGGTGATGCAGATGTTAAAGGATTACTGAGAAAGTGTGGGGAAAGCAAAGGAGCCAAAATAAGGTTCATTACTCTATGATGCTCTATTCTGCTATGGGGTGAGAAAGGCTCAAACTTTATGTGCAGTGGGGAGGGAAGGAGAAGATTCACAAAAATGATTGATGCTTCAAGATCTCCATGAGCCCTGTATATACACGCTGTGCGTGGGACAGGGAAGCAGCTTAGGAAAAATGCTCTGCATTCTGGAAATTCCTTTCTTCAGTATCAAATACATTAGCTTCATACAGACGCACAAGCCAAGTTGATGTATGTCCTAAGTCCCAGAGGAAGGGAACTATTCCTAGACATTACCGAGACCCTGATGCTCCCAGTCTCCAGCTCTCTTTAAGTGAAGACACATATGGACACAAAAATGCTCTGGAGCTTGGGGTCCTTGTGATGTCACAAGTACTAACCAACCAGCGCTGTGCACAATAGGCCTTTCCCCACTCAAATCAAGCACCCCATAAAGCAACAGAATGCTCTCCTGCCCTCAGAGCTGAGCTTGGAGAGAGAAAGGCACTGCTGAATTGCATACAATGAGGGCGCTGCTAAAGCAGCTCACTGCTGTACCTATGTGGCATCAGCTCATCATCCTAGCTATTTCCTTATAAGTCCCAGGGGGGTCTCAAAGATCAAATACTCCTGTTCTTACCTTGGCAGCCTGAGAGAATTTGTCCTGCTCAGGCCGGGAGTGCAGTTCATAAGTCACCATGTTTCCTGGGCCAGCCGCAGTTTTCGCTGGGCTCTTCCCACTTGCAGGGGGCACCTTAGTACTCTTGGCTGTTTCCAGTTGAATGAGCAAACGCCTGACAAGTTGAAGAGGCCACAAATGTTTAGAGGGCACATGGTTAGGTCCCCACTGACTACACTGGCTACAACAGCTACCGCCTGCTGCAATGGATTTTGGATCAGAGACTGGAATAATGAGGGGCATGAGCATAATTAGAAGGGATGGGGAAACTTTTCTCCTCTGTATGCTTGCAGCCAATGTCAGTTGGGAAATGGCCCATGTTTAGAAATTTACTTTGAACACGGTATACAGCAACTGGGCAACAAATCAAATCTAAAATGGTTGTAATCAACTTTTTCAGATGACCATCCCTAGAAAGCACATATATTTCTGCACGTAGCTCTTCAAGCATGCTAAAATTAGTATGTTAACCATTTTCCCTGCTTATATTTTCTTCTTAAAATCTAAATAATGGAAAGGGAAAGGTATGCTATTGTGCTGCCATGTATTTAAATATTTACAAGTATTCCAATAAGAATAATTTCCAGGTAAATCTTTGAAAATAGCATTTAAACCACACTAAGTGCACTTTATTGATTTCCTTCCCTGCGGGAAATTTATACAGACTGCAAAACTAACAAGACTAAAAAATATGTTTTACTAAAAGAAAAGTCAAAAAAGTACACTGCATCTGATCCCCATCAATTTAGAACCAGTGGGAAATTCTCCAGACAATTTCCCCCAGTTCACACCCAAAAAATCACAACTCTCTTTGATGGTCTGCATTATGCAAGTTTATCTATGGGTATAATCTACTCCATTAAAGCAAGGATGGGTTGCCTTGTGGTTGTTGTGGGACTCCAGCAGCCCCTGTCAGCCTGCTCAATGGTTAGGAGATGATGGGCCAACTCAACTCTCCACCCTTGCCTTAAGGGGATGAGCTGATGGCTCCATGGCCCCATCCAGTCCTATGATCCCATCACAATCTCAGCACTCCTACTAAATGCAGACAATGTGCTCCACAGAGAGGTGTACAACTGATCTCAAGCTTGCCCTGAAGTTGACACTCTTTGCCTTGCATGGCCTACTCTGAGGTGCAGAGCAGTGTTAAAAACTGAGATATGAAAGCTAAGAGCTAAATGACCTCTTAAACCTAGGTTATGGGCACAGCAACGGAATGTCTAGGTATGCTTTTTTATAAGAATACAAAGCTGAAAATGAATGAATTGCAGCTACAACATTATGTCCACTTTTCACATGGTCCCCTGCCCACCCCTGTAATATTCTTAAGAGTGGGTCTCTTCTCCAGTCAGAGAGTAGCAGGAAGTGGGGAGCCAGAAAATATCCCCCTTTCCTTCCACTCTGCAGTTTTAATATGAAATCTTAGGCGCAGTACCATGCCCAGAGCTCAGACACTGCTCACACTAATTAAATTCCCCGTTGCAAAATGTGCCTAAGAACAATGTGAATTTCGAACACTGGTGCAGAGGGCCTGACCGCAGTAGCCAAGGGTGAAGGGCAGGTTCAGATGGACTCTTAAGAAGACATGTTTTTCCAGGGCTAAGCAGCTTGTGGGTCTAAGCCCTGGGGAACTGCAGTGCTGACTCCACCGTGACTTACTTGGCTAGAGCACCATCAGGATCTGTTAAGTTGATGGCTGCATCTGGTCCCAGCAGTTTCTCCAGGTGGGTGGAGACAAGTTGTTGTTTCAGGCTGGCCACCTGCTTAGCAAGGGCAACTGGTGTCAGTTTCTCCTCGGCAGCCGACTCCTTCATGGTACTCTGTGGAAGAAGGGATAGAAGCACTGAAAACCTGGCATTCAGTAATTGTTTGGGGCACGATCCTCTCTGACCCTGGGCTGCTCCCCCTTGTACTGATACTAACCACAGCAGTAAAGCACATAGTCTCAAGGCAAGGACAACTTATCGGATAACAAAGGCCTTCATTTTGCATTTGGGCCTGAGGACTAGACCAAGAAGATGGGTGGGTCCAAATCAATAGGGCCCACAGAGGAGCTGCAAGGGGGCCAGAAGGAAACAAGAACAGAGACCACCTTGATCTTACCTTGATCTTCTCTACTTCGGCAGTCAGCTCCTGAACTTCATGCAGCAGACGCTGGTATTTCTGCTGGGGAGTCTCCTTCACACCAAGGCCTTCCCCTAGCTTAAAAATAAAATAGGATTCTCAGGTCAACAGCAACACCAGAATTTTTTGGGGTAGCACAATTTCATCTGACCCCATCTCCTGTTGCAAGGCTGGCTCTAGGAAGGGCCATTCTCAATTCTTTCTGTGAGAGAGTTCAGATAGATAGATAGATAGATAGATAGATATAGATAGATAT
Source organism: Podarcis filfolensis (assembly GCF_964270895.1). Taxonomy (NCBI): domain Eukaryota; kingdom Metazoa; phylum Chordata; class Lepidosauria; order Squamata; family Lacertidae; genus Podarcis; species Podarcis filfolensis. Next base: position 120,716,951 of record NC_139605.1, on the reverse strand, counting down.
AGATAGATGGTCTAGATCAGCAATGAGAAGTCTTTTTCAACCTGAGGGTCACCTTCCCATCTGGGCAACTTTCAAGAGGTGACACGTTAGTGGTTGATGGGGCCAGAGGCAGAACTGAGCAGGGCAATTAATGGGAAGTTCAATAATGCCATGAATTCCTGCTCCTGTGGAGCCCATGCCACCGGCTGGTCATCCATTGCAATGGCTAATTCGAGGAAGGCTGGTGGCTGGGAGGTCTTGCCTCCTAGCAGATTTGGACTACAAGCCTATCCTGGCCCTGGGTCCTTAATAAAATAGGTAGTGGATATAGAGGAAGCTGAAGCCCTATTTAAGGCTCAGTCTGGGCTTGCTGCTTGTTGAAGCAACATCCAAACCTGCCATGTGTAACTTCCATCCCAGGCTCCAGTTGGAGCTGCTGAAAGTTCTCCCTGCCTTGCTTGTAGATGAACCTTGACCTTGCTTATATGAACTGACCCCTCTATCTGAACTTGCCTTGCTGGATCCTGGGCCTTGGCTAGACTTGACTCTTCTTCTTGGATTCTGAACTAATACTGGTGCCAAGTGACCTCCCGCCCTGACTGTGTGCCTCTACTTAAGGCTACAATCTCATTCTCCAGCTGAGATACAGCTTGGTACAGAGCAAAGGTTTTCCTTTCGGTCTACAGTCATCTGAGTTAGTTACTTACCATTTCATAGTCTCCAGACTCATAGCCAGTTCTCTTGGTTTTGCTAATACGATCAGAGAAATCTACAAATCAAAAGGGGGAAAGGGGAAAAAAATTTCTGTACTTTTAGACTGAACAGCCTCAAGTTTCATGTTTTCCATTAAAATTAAGTTACAGGATTCACAATTGGAGTTAGTAGTTCTTTGATCAGCAGCTCATATTTGTAGAACGGCCTTTTGACTTTTCTACCAACTTCTCACAGACTTCATACCAGGGCCAAGACAGGCCTGGCTGCACAACTGTGCCTTCAAGTTTTAGGAAGACTATAAGAAGCTTTCTTATACCAAGCTAGGCGTGTACTATATTGTCTATACTGTTTGGTAGTGGCTCTCTGGGTTTTCAGACATGGGACATCACCAGCCTTACCCAGAGATGTCAGGAATTGAATCTGGGACCTTCTGCATGGAAAGCAAGAGCTTGGCTACTGAGCTTGATCCATCATCTGTAAGGACCAGTGTTCAAAACTGCAAAAGAAACCCTGTTGCTTCCTCTGGTTCAGAACAAACCTGAAGATCTCCATTCAAGGGCACGCTAACATCTTGTACGTCCAACACACACACACACACACACACACACACACACACACACACACAAAACCACTGAAAAATAGTCATGCATGTATTGTGCTGTATCTCACATCTGCAGGCAATGAGACAAATGACTGGCAGACATAAGCTAAACTAGGAATAAGTTATTTGAAATGTTCAGTATGTATATAACGTTATTATTGTAAATTATTAAGGCATTTTAAACAAGGATCCTTGGGTTCTTTGAGGATTGCTTTGAATGTTTTTCTTTGGTACATTTTCTAGTCGGGATCTACTGCTCCCCCACCACCCTGGACACATACTCAAGAAAGGGCCTATGGAGAAACACTTACCTAGTCCTTTAGTGCCCACTCGCTTGTCCTTAAATTTGTCATAAGCCGCATTGGGGTTTACTATGATATGTTCCACACTGGTGCTAGTTAGCTCCTCCTGTGTAGAGAAAAACAAACAAATATCAGAGCACCCAGCCTTATTTTTCTCCACTTCCCCAAACCACCCTCCCAACCACAACCAACAGATTCCAAGCAATCTTCACAAGGGCCAAGCAGAACAGAGGAGATGCTCTGTTAGCAAACCTGACACTCTTGGTAGTCCCAGCAGGCATAATGTTGAAGCACTACTGCAGTGCTTAGTCCACAGAAACCACTAATGGTGCTGAGAAACAAGGAGAGCTATTCGCCCCACAGGCTGGAAAGGAATAGCTTGGGTCAAACAGGAACTTCTCTCCCCTTAGGTCAGATTTGAACTACAATGGTACCTTGGTTCTCAAACTTAATCCATTCCAGGAGTCAGTTTGACTCCCAAAACCGTTCGAAAACCACGGTGTGGCTTCCAATTGGCTGCAGGAGCTTTCTGCACTCAAGCAGAAGCTGCATCAGACGTTTGGCTTCCGAAAAACGTTTGCACACCAGAACACTTACTTCCAGGTTTGCGGCATTCAGGAGCTGATTTATTCAACAACTAAGCCGTTTGAGATCCAAGGTACCACTGTAGTCATTTGGAAAAGGGTTGGTTGTTTCCCCCTATAGCACATGGCAGAGCTCATTTACTCTAGTCCCCTGAAACAAGCTGCTCTGCAATCAATTGTGGTGCACTGCTCCAGTGCGTCAGTAAGAACCTGTAAGGAATCTTGTAAGGATTTATGCAAGCAGGATTTGGTCTTTAGTGATGGGATTACATTGGCTGGCTCTCTGGGCCCTTCCAGTCCTGCAGACAGTCATGGATCTGAATAGGGATGGCCAAATGGGCAGACCAGCAAAGAGCATGAGTAACCAGTGCATCTCATATACATGTGACTGGCCACTGGGAGAACAAGATGGCGGACTAGACGGGTGTTTGGCCTGATCCAGCAGGCCTCTTATGTACGAAAAAAACCTGACCAAGAGATGCTGGTTTGCATCTTCATTCAGATGCTAAGCTCTTTCAAATATTGGCTTTGAACATGCCTTGGGCTGCAAACATGGGCTGGAACACCCTAGAGCAGTCCTCACCAACCTGGTGCCCTACAGATGTTTGGGGTTACAACACCCATCAGTCCCAGCCAGCACAAAGGCTGCTCTAGGGAAGCCAAGAGAACTACCACTGTTTCACTTTGGCTACGTCCACACAGCTATCTAACAAAGCCTGTTTTGGCTCCTGAGTTGTTCTGAAACATGGAGCAAAGAAGATGAGTACTGTTTGAGGTAGGGTGGGGTGAGGCTTCTGCTTCTGAACTGTTCATTCTTGTGAACTTTTTAATCAAAGGAATGAACACACATGAGCCACTTAAAAAAGAGAAGATGTAGACCGCGTGCCTGATGTGCAGGGTGGGTGGTGCAAGCTGACATACCACCTAGACACAGGAAAACTCAGCCATGTGACTCAGCCATGGAGGTCTGCAAAACACAATGCAAAGCTGCTGGGTTCTCTCTGTAGGTGAAAGACCTGTGGGATTGCCTGTGGAGAACTACATCTGCCTTCTTCACCCTTAATAGCCAAGGATAACATGGTATGCTAAAATCAAGTACTGGTGGGCACCTCCCCATACGCAAAAACATCCATATAACATTAGGCCGAGGAATGCCCCGAAGGATGGAGACAATAGTGTGTTATGAAAAGGCCAGGCACATATTGACCTGGTAAAGTTGAGTGTTCATTTAAAACAGGAGTGGGAAGGGTTAAAAAGGGGATTATATTAATAAGACTAACAAACCATCTGGCCTTTCTGGAGGGATTATGTGACAGCCCCTACCCCTTTTTCAAAACAGCGGGGAGGGGAAATCAGCAAGGAAGGGGGTGGAATTCAGACAATATCCAAGTATATTTTGTTTTCCAATAACGGGTCTCACAGCTCCCTGGGTGAAGTGGCTATCAAATGCCAGCCAAAGCAGCATTTCCTTTTTCTTCCTGTGAAGGAGATGTGCGAGAGCCAATTCCAGCAATCAACATACAGGATGAAACTGGTTCAAATAAGAATTTAATTAAAGTGCAGGGAGGAGGCAAAGGCTGGTTAATTACCTACAGAATTTCCGTTACATTTAATTGCATTAGATCCCACTCCAGGTGAAAAAGTGACATGCAGGTTCCAGAGGTGTGCAGGATTACAAGAGAGCAGCACTTTGCAGAACATTCACATGCCTGATCTAGGCTGCTGCAAATGTAACCAACCCAGGGGTGATAAAAATACAGGTTTATTAGTCATGACAGCTTAATATTACCTCTGGTATCAGAGAGGCTGTCTGCCTCTCAATACCAGCAGCTGAGGATCCTGAATGGCAGGGGGCTTGTGTGCTCAGGCCTAGCTTGTGGGCATACATATACATATACATATGCATATGCATATGCATATGCATATACATACACTGCCCTTCACCCGAGGATCACAAGGCGGTTTACAATATAAAAACACAAAATACATAGCATAACAATAAACCAAACAATAATTACTCCCCTGCCCAGTTTAAAAGGCACAAGATTGTTTAATTAGCTAAAGTCCTGGAAGAAGAGGAATGTTTCCATCTGGCAGCTAAAGATATGTAATGAAGGTCCCACGTCCCAGGGGAGAGCATTCCACAAACAGGTAGTGATAACAGAAAAGCCCCTGTTCTCATGCTGCCACGCCCTGGACTTCTTGTGGATTGGACACACAAAGAAGGGCCTCAGGTGATGATTGCAGGGCTTGGGTCAGTTCATATGGGAACATCCTTGATGTATCATAGGCCTCTGGTTAGCCCCTATGGAAAACAGGATGCTGGACTAGGTAGGCCTCTGGCTAGTCCAGCAGGGGCTCTTCTTACGTTCTTACACCTGAGATGGTTCCACTGAAAGGATTTTAAGGCTGTCTTTGTGTCCTGCCACAGCCTCTCCTAAATCAAAGGAGTTCTGCAAAGGAGCAAGCTGTGCATAGCAGAAACACCAGGTGGGGCTAGGTTTACATGGTGGCTTTGCTACTTCAGAGCTTCCAATCAACATTGACAATGGTTTTCGGCAGTGCTTGCAATTCAGGCTGTGACAGAATCCAGGAGGGTTACTTGCCAAAAGGCACAGGGGTTTTAAGGTGGAACCTGGCAGAACCAAGAGCTATCCAAACTAGAAGCAGCTTGAGTACAAAAAGACCTGAGGCCCGAGGAAAGCAGAACAGGTCAGAACTTCGCTCCCAAAAACCCAGCATCTTGTTCCAAGAGGGGACAGCAAGGGAACAAGACAGCTATGTGTACATTAGGCCGACTAGCCATTGCCCTGCTAAGGTGTGGCAAACTGCCATGAATCAATGAGGTGTCTCTCCATTGTTGTGGCTGGGTGCATTCATTAACCCAGAAACACCAAGCTGTTGTGAATCAGAGGCAGCTTTGTGCCATATCTGAGATGGGTCCTCAGCAACAACCTCCCACGCCAGCTGAGGCAATTGTTGGGGGTTGGTTTGTTGTTATTGTTGTTGTTGTTGTTTTTACAAAAATGCTAAAATAACCGTGATTTTTTTTATTGACTTGCCGCCTTTTGGAAATCCCTCCCCCCCCCCCCAACATCAATCCCGCCTTTGAAATCCTGGTAATGTCAGCCCTACCCTAGAAAAGAAGGTCCCTTCTCACTTAAGGGAAGCACCACTCTGCATCTGAGCTAGAGAGAGCTCTGCTATTGACTACAAGTCAGCCTCTCCTCTTGCTAAGTGCTGGAGAGAGGCAGGCATTCTGCCAGTACTCTTGGAAGCAGCGCGGTGGCTGTAATGGGCTCTGATGGGAAATCTATGGCTGCATCAAGGCCAGACTCTTTTTGAAGAGCTATTACAAGAGCCTCACATTCCTGCTCCTTTGGTCCTGCACATTAAAGACGCTGGAAGAGGCTATTCTCAAAACAACGGCAAAAAATAGCTGCATCAGATTAAAGTGGCTATGAAATCACAGCACAGGAGGCAATTGTTACAAGCAAACAAATATATGTGCTCCACCTACATGACCTTTAAAGGACACCTTGAGATCACTGCATCCAAAGACTTCTCACCAGCGCCTACAATGTTGAACACCTTCATTAAAAGCAAGGTGCAGATAAAGCCTGAGGACCTTATCAGGCCCTTTGGGACTCGCACATCACCCCACCTTGCTCTGTGGAAATGAATATACCATCATCTGTATTGACAAGTGGGAGTTTGGAAATTTCTCATCACAGAAAATTACTTTTACTTTATCTTTAAATCTTACAGAAAACTGTTTTAAAATGGCAACTCAGTGGAAAATTCATAAACTATTAAATAATTAATGGCAAATGTTGGATATTGATGTTAGAGGTGACCTTGTCCCCTGGCCGTGATGATGTGCAAAGGCAAACAAATACTGGAATATTGCTATCCACAACAATGAACTGTCACCCATCTACAGATTACCTACAAATCATTTCATGGACCATTGAACAATACAATACGAACACTCAAAATACCATATTTTTCCGTGTATAAGACGACCCCTATTTTGTTGAACCCAAAATTAAGAAATCAATATTTTGAACATCAAACAGAACAACTTTGATATTTTATTAAATATTCAAAGCACTGGTATATTTAGTACCGTATCTTTAAACATCAAACAGAACAACTTTTTTTTCATTTAGAGTGCTCTTGTTCTGCCTAACCTGGCTTGCCGCAACAGTCCGCATTGGTTGGCGGAAGTGGTAAGTGAAATGAATGGCAGTTCCAGCAGCTTCTTCACAGCACATGGGGTGGATTTCTTTAATTTGGCAAAACGTCCAGGGTTTTTTCTACTGAGTGGGTGTGTTCCCTTTGAATGGAAACTGGGAGTGAGAATCGAAGTGTGTGTTTCTGTGTGCAAGTTAGGAAGGAAGGCTGGAGGAACTGGGAGCAGCAGCAGCAGCAGCAGCAGCAGTGGCAACACGTCAAGCTCATGATGCCCGGCAGCTGTCCTGCTCTGCTGCCACCGCCAAGGAAGCACCAGGTGAGAGATGAAGAGCTGCTGGCTGCCTCTCCAGCCCTCTTGGCTCTGGTCAGCTGCTCCACTTGCAACCTCCCAGGCATGTACGCGGCGGGTGCCGTTCCTGGGCCTTGGGCGAGGAGGGAGCAGCTGCAGGGCCTGCTCAGCCCCCTTTCGGTTGGGTGGGTGGGTGTTTGGGGGGCACCCCCACTTTTTGGTGCATTGTCTGGAGTGCCCTTTCCAAGCTATGCTGTGCTTTTGCCCTTTTGGTGGTTGTTTGCAAACCTCCCACTGCAAAAGTGACCCTCCTCATCCTCCTCCCTTGCAGGCTTTAGATAAGATGTATGTGTGTGTGTGTGTGTTTTCTCCCAAAATAATATCTTGAAATATCCCTAGGCTTCCTGCAGTAGTGTTTTTCTTAAACATCCATGTATGAGATGACCCCCAATTTTTTACTAATTTTTTAAAGCGAAAAACATCTGTCTTATACATGGGAAAATATGGTAATTTATTGGTAGCAGCAAGCCGGACATCTACTAACTATTAGAAATCAATGTACAGAAACTATAAAGGAAGTGGGTAATGAAAATCTGGAAGACAATTTAGTAACAGTAGTAGTATCTACCGTATTTTTCCGTGTATAAGACACCCCCATGTATAAGACGACCCCTATTTATTTAAACCCAAAATTAAAAAAACAAACAAACCCTAAAACAGAAGTGAAAATCTGGATGATCGGCGCCAGCAAGTTGTTGATCTTTTGGGGGGCAAAGGCCCTCATCATTTCCAGCACGAGGTGCATGTAGTACACCATGGAGCAGAAGCAAAGGCAGCGGTTGGGGCACCGCAATGTCCCCCTTGGTGGCAGCTGCTGCTGCTGCGGGGAAGTGAGGGGAAGGAGGCTCCTAAACAGGATACCAAGGAAGAGCCAGGGGAAGGCAGCGCCCGTTGGGGCAGGGTGGGAGTTTGAGAGGGGTAGAGGGGGGAAAGGAAAGGAAGGCCAGGAGAGGTAGCTGAGGCAGCTCTCAGTGGTGGCAGCTGCTCTTGATCCGGTGGTCGAGGCAGCAGGGTCTTCAGGAGGTGAGCCAGTGGCCAGCATGCAGCCCAGAGTGGGGGGGAGAAAGGGGGGACGGCAGCAGGAGGGACTGCCTCAGTCCCCCCAAGCCAAAATCCCGGACATATGCTTAAATATTTAAAGAAATCCCCCCAGGTGCCCATGTTCCGTGTACAAGATGACCCCCAATTTTTTACTATTTTTTTTAGCAAGAAACCTCGTCTTATACATGGAAAAATATGGTAAAGTCACCAGTTAAGTTATGGGCTGTGAATGAGCTATGCACACCAGTGATTTGCTACATAAATGCTAGAACAGGTGTAGCTGACATGGTGCTCTCTAGAACAGCACATGGCCATTGCAACAACTGGGAGGAACATCACTCTCAGTAATTTTCAAGCGTTTCGTCAGAAAAAAAAGTTTGGGAACCACTAGCCCTAGGTTATTGCCCAGAATCTAAGCTATGTGCTCCTGAATGCAATGCTCAGGAGCTTGGTGGCAGAAATGTATGTGTTCCTTGGAAGAAAAGCCATTACGGCAAGAGTGTCCTCATGGGACAAAGCTTGAAAGGCACTGCTCCATGGTATCAGGGCTCCTCCCCTTGTTTTCAACGGGTCTACTCTTTTACCAGTTCCTCTTTTTAGACATAAAACTAAGCCTCAAGGCAACTCACACTTAGCCATGGTTTTATAAGAGGAGGTAGGCAATTATTTCAACTGCAGGCAGCAGCAGCATTTCACAGCAGGCCCTGCAAACTGCTGGAATTTACCAGCAGTTGTTAATATTTGAAAAATCTCCTCACCCCTGATAAAGGACTTAAAGCACTATTTAGAAAACCCAGTTCATCTTAGGGGTCCAGGAACGTACAAGCTTTGATGCACTACAGTAACATGTCAAGCGGCAATTACAAGCAAATCCCAAAATGCCTTGGCATGGATTCCACCTAGAGGTCACAGGCCATATCTGAGCTAAGCAGCCATAATGGCTTTAAGATTAACACAGCAGTCTCGAGGAATCAGCTGCATGTTGATATTTAAATGTACGCACTGAGTCCTCTTAGCAACTATATAGTAATTTCATGCTACAGCACATGTGCTGTTTTTGTTTTAAAAGATCAGGATGCTGTTCTTAGAGAATGGCACACAGAGCTACTGCTCCTTTGGTCCCAGAGGAGAGAATCTCACTTCACCCATGATGTTCTTAAGGGTGCCCCCAAACAATTTTAAGTGGACACCTTCAAATGTGACGTGTGGATAAAGTGATGGGAAACCCTTCTCTGAATTTTAGCAAATGCTGCCTACCCGATCGCTACACCATATTTCTTTTTAAGGAAACTATAAGTTCTATTTCAATAGCAGCCACTGAATTCTGCACGAAAGGCCCTATTACCGTATTTTTCGCTCTGTAAGACACACCCGACCATAAGACGCACCTAGTTTTTAGAGGAGGAAAACAAGAAACAAGAAAGCAATGCAAAGCCTCTTGAGTGAAGAGGGAGGAGCGCTCCCACTGCGCTCAAGAGGCTTCACCGATAGCTGCACAGCCTGCATTTGCTCCCTAAGACAAACACACATTTCCCCTTACTTTTTAGGAGGGAAAAGTGCGTCTTATAGAGCGAAAAATACGGTATGCGTGTCCCAATGCCTCAATGGAGCCAACCAGAACGTGACCCCTGCACCAAAGTTTGTGTGGCAAAATACAATTCCATACAATTGTAGAGTTGCAAGGACACCCTAGTCCAACTCTGCTCAACTATAGCATCCCTGGCAGAAGGTACTCAAACCTCTGTTTAGATACTTCCAGCCAAAGAAGGTAGCCTGCCATCTCCCAAGGTAGGCTATTGCACTACCAAACAGCTTCTATAGTTATGGAAATTTATCCTGAGGCAGTCTCTCTCAAACTCTTCCCCTGACCCCTCATGGACCACTTGGAAACTGCCAGGTGTCTCAGTGGATCACTTAATAAACTTTCTCTTTTGTCCTACAAATTAAAGCACAAATGTAACTCATGCTTTAATAACATCCCCCCCTCTAGTGCTGCTTTATGACCATCACAGACCCTAGGCTAGTCTTGCCAGCCTGTTTGAGAGAATATGCCATGGTCAAAACAGCCTAGATATCTGTGTTTTGTGTGTGTGCATGTGTGCATAATTGATCAGGTACAGAGCCAATACAGCTATTCTCAATTGTTCCCCCTTTTTTATTTGTTGACTACCTGCATGGAGCCCATGGACCACCAGTGGTTTGCACATCACTGTTTGAGAACCTCTGTTTTGATATTTAGCTGAAATCGGCTGTCATTTCTACCCACTGGTTCTAGTCCTACCCATTCTGAGGATTGCTTCCAACCCAGGGCTAAACCTAAGAGGACACAGCACCCTCCTGAGACATAACCAAAGTTGGCCATGCCTACTCTGGAGCACCAGAGACTGTCACAACTAGACAGTCCAAGCTGGAGGGAAGGCATTTATGTCCCCCAAACGTTTCCTTTGGTTTTACATGACAGATGGAAATTTTGTTGTGGACTGATCAGTCTGACTCATCTCTGTATTGTTGGGATGGGGATTAGAATGTGATGTCACCCCAGATCAGACTAGCTAACAATCTTGATTATTCATCTGATATTTGGAACAACGCACATGGTTTTGGCCACCCATCTCAAAGGCAAAAAGCTGGGAAACGTGCAGGAAATGACTGCCATGAGATGTTGGTGACTGCCAATGACCTAGATGGATTTACAAGGTTCAGGGGTGGAAATCATGAAAATATTTAGCTAAGTGGAGTCTCCATGTTCAAAAGCAGTATGACTGTCAAATAGCAATTGCAGGGGGTCAACACTGGGACAGGGGGTTATTACACTCTTAGTTTGCTTATGGGCTTTCCAGAGGCATCTTGATGGCCACTGTGAGACGCTGAACTAGATGGACCTTCAGTCTGATACCACAGGGCTTTTATTCTCTTTTGCTGAAAGTGAACTTTGCTCTGAAAGACTGATAAGATCTAAAGGGCATTTCTGCATTTTAGTCATTTGTCATCAGCTTATACAAGATGACATCCTGCATATTACCAGCAGCTAGGAGGAACTGTTATCAGAATTCTACCAGAGCCAGCCCAACCATTAGGGAGAGTGCAGTGGCAGATTTAAGAAGCCACAAAAAGTGGCAAATCAGCCAATAATTTACTTTATTAGAAGTTTATTTTACTTGGGTGAGCGGAAGCCATTTGGATTTTGTGTCACAAGCCACAAAATGTCTTTGCAAAGGCCACGAGAAACAGCTTACTGCAACACACAGAAAACCGCTTTTTTCAAGCCCTCCAGAGTGGCAAGATTTGGCAAAGACAAAAGGTTAGCAACTAGAAGTTTATCAGCACAAACACCAAAGCAGACGGAAGGCGCAGCTCCTTACCAGCTCCTTGTGTTTCCACCAGAGATGGAAAAAGGAAGGGGGGGGGGAGTTAAGAAGGAGAGGGGGAGAGAGATGGGGGAGAGGAGGGGAAGAAAAGACAAAAATTGTATTAGAAGGTTGTCACATGCACTACACACCAAAAGTTCAAACATATTTGCAGCACAAGAAAACCCATCTCTGCCAAGCCTGATCCCCCACTCCAGTGTTTTATTGCTTCCAGTACCTTTGGTGGTACTTTTGGGAAGGTCGCAGCAAAGGGGGTTTCTTGAGAAGGGAAGTAATGAAGTTATGCATTCCCATATACCATGCAAGACTGCTATGCGGTTACTGAGTTAAGAAATACGGCAGCGAGATGTTAAGGTGAAGCCGTTATGCTCAAAGCGCATGGGGGGAAATGAGATGGAGCAGTGAAAGTGGCATGTTATGCTGCCAGAGAGCATCCAAGCAAGTGCTGTATCCTCCTCCTTACCCTGCTGTAAGAGTCGAACAAGAGCCTTCCTAAATGCCTCTCCTTCCAAGAGGGTGGGTGGCCTTCAATAATTAACAGGGGAATGTTGTTTTTGCTGCAGTTTTAGATGGCGCCCCAACAGATCAAGCACAAAGGCCCAAGACTTTGAAAGAGAGGCATCTGAAGGCAATTATGGAAAGCAGAAGGTGGGAGGAAAAGATCCAAGAGAAGAACTGTCTCCTTTCATCCCTCTAGTTTGGGGAAATGAGATGCCAGTTTTTAAGCAGGGAAGTATCTAAGGCTCTGGAGGGGAGGTAGAAACTTCAGGGGCGTCTGGCTGTAATTCTCACTCTTATCTGCTTGCTTGAGTTGAAAAGAACTGGTGAAGAAGTGATACTGCTTAATTCACACTGAACTTTACACAGGTCTAGAGCTGCAAGATGCGCCCATGTTGCCTTTTCCATTTGCCCTGCTGCTTTTCCCTGGGGAAACCCTTGGTTTAGCACTGAATTGGAACAAACAAGAAATCAGGTTTTCTGCAGATTGCTCATTTGTTCTGAGCTAAAGAGCAGGTTTTCCAGGGGAAAACAGCAGCGCAAAAGCAAAACCACTCAGATCCATGTGGGACAAGTGGAAAACTGCTCAGACCCATGCTTTCTGGGCACGGGACAAGCAAAAGTGTGGGATAATAGGATATCCTAGGATGCAGTTCTTCACAAATACAAATACACTACATTCTGAGAGAGCTGCAAAGGCCTTCCAACTGATAGAATGATGATTTGCAAGTGCTTAACCTCTGGAGAGTTTGTGTTCTCTCTCTCTCTCTCTCTCTCTCTCTCTCTCTCTCTCTCTCTCCCTCCCTCCCTCCGTCCGTCTGTCTGTCTGTCTGTCTGTCTCTCTCTCTCTCTCTCTCTCTCTCACACACACACACACACACACACAGTGTGTGTTAACTTGCTCCCAGAGCAAAACAAGCCTTTGGTTAACCTAAGTGAGGCTTTGCCTTGGTTTGCCTTGCTGGCAAAGTGCTCAACATACTCCAATTCTGGTTCAAATCCCAGCTGATCACTGAAGGCTGGGATTGAGAGCATGTCAAAAGTATCCTTGTGCCTCAGTGCCAGACAGGCAGTGAAGAGAAACAAGCAGGTCCTTCAAACTGGTTTTGCTCTCTCTCTGCTTTAGCAAGCTGGCCACAGAAGCCACTATCATTTTCCTAATTCTATACAAGCAGTGACACAGCTATGCAATTTTAGACTTTGCACTTAATGGTACTGGATGGCGGCAGGTGGAGGGAGAACTATTAAGGGGGTAATTTGTATTACTTCAGAAGTGGTGACCTGGCCTTGCTGTATCTGCCAGCCCCTCCTGCAGCCCGTTATTTCTGCCCCAAAGCCTGATGGCACCCACCGCCAGCCAAGGATTCAATTTGCCTTTGTTAATGTTAGTCTCACTAGGTACCTGACTGACAGGGTGGGATGGAAATGACTCGCAGGTGGCAGAGAAAGCCAGCTTGTTTTTTTAGGAACCAGAGAGAGCCCTCATGCTGCATTCTCTCCAGATGGCAAATGTGAAAAACTTCAAAGAGCATTGCTTGTCCCAGAATACCCAGGGGACTGGAAAAGATCCTCCTCAGGAGCATGCAGATGAAATGCAGAGGGGGTGGAGAGAGCAATCAAAGCACGTTTTACAGCAATGTGAGCCTCTCGCATATGTATGCATGGCTGCAGTATATCAGCTAAGCATTATTGTGCTCTTCCCCATTAGACGGTTGCCCCAACTGCTGGTTGCCTCTCCGCCCCCCTTTCTTGTTGAGGTAACACAGCACCCCGCAGAAAGTTGCCACTTCTGCCTCCAGCACTTGCTGTTGGCAGACACAAAAGTGCCCTCATATTAGAGAAGCTAAGTTGGAAGGGGCCCAGTGCAAGCTCTTCCTCTCATCTTTATGTCCCTCGGACGAGGAGGAGCCAGCAAAAAAGAGTGCGATTTGGTATGCTAAAGGTGTTGAGGATTCTCCCATACAAGTCTATTTAAGTCCTGCGGAAATCAGTGGGACACCCACACTCTTAAGCACACAGGTCCCACAAATTTTAATGGGCATCTAACTTTGACCATTCATGGCTTCCCTCCCACACAGAATCCTGGAAGCTGTAGTTTACCCCTAACCAAACTACAGTTCCCAGCACCCTTTAACCATGGTTCCCAGGATTCTTTGGTGGGAAGCCATGTGCATAAACTGTATGCTGTGGATATGATCCTCTCTCTATCCAGGAATAATGAAGCAGGCGCTTCACTGGGCTCCAAGAGTCTTTTTCCTTAGTAGAAAACCTATTGGCATCATCAACCCAAACACATAACAAGATCACAGCATCCTTGTGCTACCTAGGGGGCATCTGCACAGGTATTATGGCCTACATTGCCTCAGCTCTGCCCTTCCAATATAGGGCAGCCATCAGCAAAGCATTCAGTGCCACTACAGTCAGAGTCTGCACAAGGCTTCCCCACCCAAGGCAAGCAGAGAGGCAGCTAAACAGAGGCCACGTGACCAAGCAAGGAGTTGTCTGTGGCAGAGGGAACAAAGAAGAGGCTGGTATCTGCCTCCTGGGCTGTGAGGTAGGCTTGAAAGGAGCCATTTTTCTCAGCCTGACATTTAGCTGACACAGACATGGATTTCAATGACAGCAGTTTTAAGCCTGTGCTAAACTTTCCATATTGAAATCAATATGGTTGGTGGGGGGAAGGAATGCTTAACTTTGGCAGAATCGTGCCTAGTTTTCTTTTTAAGTCCTAACAAAAGCAATAATGGGATGATTAAGACATCTGACAGTCTCAGTTTTTTGTTTCTGCTGAAATCATCCCCAAAGTTGGAGCGGGGGGGGGGCAGGGGGGGACCCTGGAGAAAATAGGAATAAAATGTTAAGTGTTCTAAGAAAGGATGGGCTGCGTCTTTCATCTTCAGAACTTCCCTTCTACATTCCGCTCCCTTGCGCCCTTTCACCTCCGGGCACACAAATCTCCCACAATGCATTTCACATGCAGTGATCTTATAGAAAAGCAGGATTAAGAAAATGGATTTCAAAATTTCAAGGAACCAGTATTAAAGATTTAGGAATCAGCCCTGCATAGGGCTGGAATCTATAGCACATACCCTTGTAATTGTCAGATATACGTATATGTGTATATTTAAATTATAAAAATGCATAATCAAAACAAAATTTAAAAAGTAAAATTTGACAGATACCCTTGTAAATCAGGTGTTTAGGATTTTTCCAGTCCTGACTTGACAGAATGACACAAGGCAGCTTACAGATCAAGCTGGTTGGGAAAGACTGCCAGGAAAATCAATGTTTCAATCAGGTTTGGGTCTCCCTCCCCTCCAGATTTGATCTTGCATACTCAGGGCAGGCTGTTACACTTTCAACAGGCTTGGAAGCTGCTCAGTTCTCAGAATGAAAACACAGTTATCTTTCTACTTCTCTTCTACTTCCTTGCTCATTATTCATTCTGATATTGGCCTAGGTCTGTGCAATGTATCTGTGCTACACAAATAAGAGGAGTTGGCAGGGATGTGTATGCAGGGGCGAGGGGTGAACCTAACACAACTGAAATGAGCGAGTCCATCACACAGTTCCTGCTCATCGAACTCCCAGGTGCCCTTGGGCTAGTCACTGTCTCTCAGCCTAACCTACCTCATAGGGTTGTGCCAAGGATAATATGGAAAGTAGGGGAATCATGTGTGCCACTTTCAGACCCTTAGAGGAACGGTGGGGTAAAAACGTAATAATATATAAATAGCTAACATCTTTAAAACTTGAAATGTTAGATTGAAAAAGTCTTAAAGAACTGTAACTTATGATCTGGTGCAGATGTAACAAGTGCAATGATGGTTCCCTGCCAACCATGCACAGTTTGCAATTGGCGAGCCAGCCTCATGAAAGCCTGCCCTGTCCCCCACCTCCTCTCAAGCACAATTTCCCCCCTCTCTTCCCTTGTCACCTTGAACCTCAGTTTAACTGCTAAACTTCAGTGTTCTATCAGCACCAGTATTAACCACAGCTTGCAAACCCAAAACAAACCTTGGTTTCAATCTCCAGGTAAGATGGGAACTCTAGTCAGCAGGACATCATTGTAGATGCAATTATAAATCGTGATTAAATCTGACAACAAGTATGGAAGAATCCACACTGGAGAGGGGAGGAGGGTGAATTCCTATGGCTGGCTCCTGCAAACCACAATTTTGATGAAGGCAGTATTATATCTGCATTGGGTCTATTTGGTCTTCTTCTCTTATTGCCATGTCATCTGCATATTATATGGTGGCAAACACATGTAATTTTAAAGCCAGGGTTTACCACACTGTCCATGGCACGTGCGTTCCTATCACAGGTAGGATGGAGAGCTGAGACATGAAGTGAAGGGGAGCCATTGTACTGTAAGAATTGGAAGAGAAGGCTGGGCAGATCTAAACTCTGGGCAATGCCTTGCCCTACTCTTCAGAAGCTAAAACCATGATCCAAAACATTTGATAAGCTATGTTTTGAAAACAGATCAGTGTCTTATTTTCAAAAGCAGCCTAGAGTTGTACTTATGGGGGTGTTAATCTGCATTTACACACAACTTACTTATGGATGTACCTGAAATACTTGTCTCTGAAATACTTGGGGTAACATTTATGAAAGCCATTGATATAAAATTGATTTCCGTGCATAGATACAGATTTCAACCGGACTGCAACACTATACTCACTTAACCTGTGAATAAGTCCCACTGAACTCAATAGGAATTACCTCTCAGTAGTCTCATGTAGCATTCTACCGTAAAAATTACTGTCCTGAGGCTTAGGTGTTTCCTCTGTGACACGCCTCAGACCCACCCAGGGTCATGACTCTAATTTTGCTGCATATCTAAACTGATCTGTCAAGAATGAGTTTTGTACGGGAAGGAACACCTGCGAGATCCAGTGGGTTTAAAATGCAACAGACCAGGCATTCAAGCCAAACCACCCCTTCCAAGTTGGAAACCCTGATCCTAAATATCAGATGTGGAAGTGTAAGAAACTTGGCTGTTGCTTCTATGGCAAGGAGTGGGAAGAGCTCAGAGGCATGCATCTGAAATACTTCAGAATTAAGAACCAGCACTCCAATGCAGATTCTCAGCCATGCCTCCATCCTGCAATGTCTGATACATCCTGCCCCTACCTACCAACCAACCTGCCTGGTTCGCCTATAATTTGTGCCACTTCAACACAAGCTACCTTTATTCCCCAGAATAAGGCTGGGCGATAACTGGTTTTCAATATCGTGATATATCACCAGAAAACATCATGCTATATCAATATATCATGATATCTGAAATAAAGAAAGAACTACGCAGAAGCGAAAATGACAATGTCCTGCAACTGCTACTACTTAAGGGTCTAAAACTGATAAATGATTATATTACCAATCACCTCATGGTCACTTTCAGCAGCAGGCAAGCCAAAATGCATCCCAACAGGACTTTCAATTGTCCTGAATACCACCATTTGGTTGTTGTTGTTTAGTCGTTTGGTCGTGTCCGACTCTTCGTGACCCCCTGGACCAGAGCACGCCAGGCACTCCTGTCTTCCACTGCCTCTCGCAGTGAACCAAAAGTCCTGTTGGGATGCATTTTGGTTTTCCTGTTGATGAAACTGAGTGTGTAATGATTGATAATATTGTCATTTATCAGTTTTAGACACCTAAGTAGTAGCAGTTGTCAGGCCATTGTCCTGTTCACCTCTGTATAGTTCCATCCTTATTTCAGACATTGTGGTAGATTGCAATGTTTAACTGGTGACAACATTGCAATGTTTAGCTGGTGAGTTATCGCAATTTTGAAAACCAGATATCACCTAACCCTTACACACATTGTGACTTGTGATATATTGCCAGCTCAAACATTATGAAACACTTCAAACCGATTTTGGACAATATACAGTGGTACCTCTGGTTACGTACTTTATTCGTTCCGGAGGTCCATTTTTAACCTGAAACTGTTCTTAACCTGAAGCACCACTTTAACTAAGGGTGTCTCCCGCTGCTGTCGCGCCACCGGAGCACGATTTCTGTTCTCATCCTGAAGCAAAGTTCTTAACCTGAGGTAATATTTCTGGGTTAGCAGAGTCTGTAACCTGAAGCATATGTAACCCGAGGTACCACTGTATTGATATATCGCCCAGCCCTACCCCAGAATCTACCATTTTACCCTGCAGAGTGCAAAAATAAGTATATTAATGCAACTTCTATTATACTTTCCCTTTTCTCCTGAATCAACAGGCTGAAGTAAAATGAGGCTCCCTACTTCTCTCTCTCTCTCTCCTTTTCTTTTTCTTGAAAAAGCCTATAATTCTGAATTTATTGC
The DNA here is from genome assembly GCF_964270895.1 of Podarcis filfolensis. NCBI lineage: Eukaryota > Metazoa > Chordata > Lepidosauria > Squamata > Lacertidae > Podarcis > Podarcis filfolensis. The sequence continues at coordinate 120,698,996 of NC_139605.1, read as the reverse complement.
TTTCCTCTGTTCTGTGCAAGAGCCCCAGTGAAAAGATAACATCACCATGAATCATTCACAAATATTATATATCAAAACAACCCTTGATTAATAATCATTGTTTCCCCACTGCCATATTATAAACAGGGATTTTAAAGTAATTAAAGAAGAGAAAAGTGCACAGTTACCCACATGCAAAACACAAAAATTCTAGAAGCATGCAGAGAAATAAAATAAGAAGAAGCATTTTTAATGGTCTTACTTGTGCAAACTAGTGTCCAGGCAAGGTGGTGTGAGGGGTGAAGGGGAAGAGCATTAGGAAAACTCAGATAAGTTCAAGTGTGCAACAGTTCAATACAAACACAGTTAAAACAGTTATCAGGCAAATTCCCAAAATCATAAGGCATCCTCTATGGCAGCTGCAAAGGAAAAAGCCTGTGGAACTAATAGCAGAGGTTAACAGAGCTGGATCAAAGGCCCCAAAAACCTTAGTGATTACATAACCTTCAAAAACAACATTAAAAACACACAAATGTCTTGCAGGTGCAACATTTAGTCCCAACTTTTGTGTCACAGTACAGTATGGGCAGAGATGTATTTGGAAACTGGGAGCTGCTAAATCAAAATGCAGCATTGTTATTCTCCACCTGTCATCTGAAGTGGTACAGCTCATTTTACCACCTCATTCCCAGCATCTTCAGGGCAGGCCTAATTCTGAATGGGAAACCCACCTACCCACCCGATCAGTTTCATGGAGCTCTACTCGAGCCCATGGGTTTCCCATAGACCAGGAACCACACAACCAAAAACCAGGGCTGTGTGTATTCTGCAATCCTACACCATCAAATATTTTAACTGTGTGCAGAATTCTACTTCCTGAGAATCTCCATTTTTGTTTTGAGGGCTGTTTCTTTGTCCTTATAACTGCGAAAAAACAGGCTGAAGGTATGTGGGCGATGCTTTAAGGGCAAGAGGCACACTGGATAGGATATGTCGATTTGCATTATTTAGACAACTTACAGAATTCAGCTTGCCTTGGGCAAAAGTAGAATACATATAGCCATGCCCATAATGCAGGAGCAGCCGACACAATGTCCTGCAGACGTTGTTGGGCTGCAACTTCCAGCAGTCCATGGCAAGAGATGATGAGAGCTGTGTCCCAAAGCACCCTCCCTACTCCTGCCATAACCTATTCTTTCCAAAATAGGCCTCAAATAGCTTATACCCTCACAGTACATCCACATCCAAAATGTGACATATGACCAATCACACACACAAATGGACATTCATGCTGTGAGGTTTTAAAATTTCCTCAGAAGTGGACATGTGATTCTTGCTTCTTGCCACTTGGCTGCCATTTTCCTCATTGAAAGGAATTTTTTTTACAAAAAATTGTAAAGAACATCATTAGAATTTTAACTTTAAAGGCCAGTGACTGACACCGAATGATCAATACCTACGTGGTTCTCTTCTCTCATATTTCATATTCATATCTTGTCCATGTCCTTCTCTCCCCCCCTACTTCATTCCTTCTAGGACTCTCTTCTATGTTTATACTGTAAAATGTCATGTCCACTGGTGACATTAATAGGAAAGCCTTCCAATACAAAACATATTAATTCTGAGAAAACAAAGTGTTATGAGTTCATGCCAAAAACTCTTCTCCACTCAACCTCCCGCTCCTCTCCACACCCCAGAACCCTCAGAGAAAGAAGCCGATGCTCTACCAGCCTGTCCTTCCCTGTGAGGTTATCAAGCAGTGATTGCTGCAAAGAAGAAAGACTTTGCACACCTCCCCCAAGCACTGACCTACTTTCAAGGAGTGAATCATTTATAGGACGAAACCTTTATGCCAGCTCCCATCAGAGGAGCTCCTGCGCTCCCAACTTTTCATCTGGACATCTTTAATGGCAGCCTCTTAAAATCCGTAGCAACTAGCCAAAAGAGTACTGCTTCTCTCTTTTGCATTCTCAATGGCAGCCTTCTACCTCTCCCAACTCAGAGATCTGTCATTTTTGAGCATTTAGAAACTATTCAAGTGAGGAGAACAACAGCTCCTGTCATTTATTTTCATGGAAGGAATTTTTCATTTCACAGGATTAAAAACTGTGATTCCATCAATTGCAATCCAATCTGCAAGCAACCCAATCTGCAAGCGCTGCTTCAGTCACCATGAAGCAAGCAAAGCCTTGAGCCTGTGCGTAGCCAATGTGGTGTTTTCCAGGTAAGTAGTGGGCTCAGATGTGTGGCTCTCCAGATGCTTTTGAAGTTCAACTCCTATCTGTCCCAGCCAGCATGACCAATAGTCAGGGGTGATGGGAGCTGGGAGTCCAATCACATCTGTGTCATTAATGCCCAGGTAACTCAATGGATTGAATACTGTTATGTTATATGGGGCTGCCACTGAAACTTCAGCTGGTGCAGAGACGGAGAATCTGTGACCCTCCAGATATTGTTGGACTCCAACTCCCATCAGCTTCAGCCAGAATGGCCAACAGTCAGGGATGATGGAAGATGGAGTCCAACTGTTAGTTTCTGTTTCCTCACTGAGCAGCTGCTTGCAGTCACAAGACTGTGTTTACATTCCACAGAGTCCAGATACTGTTGGATTCTCACGGGAAAGGGAGACTGGATGTGACGTTCACTGGTTTCCTGTTTCTTTTGTTCTGTCGTTTCTTTGTTGGAGTTGCTCTCTGCTCTCACAGAGGCAAGATGTACATTTGTTTGTTCTCGGTATAGCTTAGAAATAAAGTATAGCAATGTAGCCATACCTGCTTCATCCTTTCGTTTGCGGACTATGGGATCATACTCTGCTGGGCTCAAGTCAAGATGAGCCGTATCAGCTCAAGGGCCTGAGCTGAATAAACTAACACCAACAACTCTTGAAGGTCCACCAGTTCCTCACCCCTTCCCTTGTTGTAGATTCAAAAGGGACCCCAAGGGCCATCTAGTCCAACCCCCTGCAATGCAGGAATCTCAACACATGGTTCCCATCCAATTTGAACCCATACTGGAACTTGCTTAGCTTTGCAGATGTGCTAGCAGTTTTATTCCTGCCCCAATGGTCGCCCTCCCAACTCATGAAGGGGAATTGGAACAGAGACAGGGCAGCAGAGCTATTACACGCTTCCCTGCTTTTATGTGTTTACTTCACACACATAAATAATGCCTTCCCGCACACATCTCTGTACCCCTCAATTACCTTTACCTTTAAGCTGCCACCATTCCCCTCCCTGGCGAAACAACTTTCATGAAGTATAAATTCCAGCCCAATATGGGGTTTAAAAATTAAGTGCGGTTTTAGTTAGTGCAAAGCACATGATGCTATGTAAAAAAGGTGCACGTTTCCTTAAACAGCTATGTTAATTATTCATGCTAAATATGGAATCTTAATTTGATATGGTGCAAGATTAGCAAGTTTCTGAATCCTATGCAGAAAACCAGATGTTCTAACCATAAGGGCAAGGTCAAAATGTTATATTTTTGCAATAGGTAGCCACTAGTATCAAATGTTTAGGCACCCAGGTGCTGAGGATTTATGTCAGACTACATAAGGGAACTGGTGCCTCAACTGTTCCCCTCAGCTAGCATTGCCAAAGTAATGTATTATTCAAACCCTCCTCCCTCTCCCTCCCCTCCCCACAGCCAGTTACTATGAGTTACTATGTACCTCGTGCAATTCCTCTCAGGAGTATTGCATGCTTTGAAGGAAACACAGCTTCCGTGCAGCCCACAGCAAAGCATTTAAGGGCAAACAATACCAGGTTGCATGGCTGGTTTTCACAGGGAAATAGGACTAAATGCTAAAACACAAACCATGACTGCTGGATTTCAGCATCTATTTACTAGTATCCCTCCTTGACAGAGAGGGTGGGTACTACGGAAAGCCACAAACCAAACATTTTGTAGGATATGCAAGAGGAGAATCACATCCAAGACTCAAATATGAGAAAGCCACAAACCAAACATTTTGTAGGATATGCAAGAGGAGAATCACATCCAAGACTCAAATATGAGCAGCCATCACATCTGAAACATCTTGTCTATGCATCAGCATTCATGGAGAAGCATTTCCACAAACTGCAAGGGTAGACAAGGCTCTTAAAAGTACGACTGATGCAGAAGAAAGATTTTTTTCTCCCCCCTTTTCACAATACTAGAATTTGGGGTCACCCACTGCAACTGGTTGGCAGTAGGACCAAGAAAGACAAGAGGAAGTACTTGACGTGTGTGTGTGTGTGTGTGTGTGTGTGTGTGTGAAGTTATAATTCCCTGCTGCTGAACAGCTCCCACACAGTGTGTAATTTAACAGATGGAATTCATAACCACAAGAAATGGTAATGGCCATGGCCTTAAGATGCCTTGTAAGGGTATGCTAAATTCTTCAAAGATAAGTCTATCAAGGGAGGTTAGGCATAATAATTAAATAGACTCTCCATTATCAGAAACTGCATAGGCTACATAGGCCAACAATTCCATGCCCCATTTTTAAGCTTCCTAGAAGCAAATGGCCGGCCATAGCTGGAAACAGCATGATAGACTAGATCAGTGATGGGAAACTGGTGGCTTTCCCACCAGGTGATGGACTTCAGGGGTGGGAGCTGTCCATCAGCACCAGCCGACATGGCCAATAGCCAGTGATGGTGGGAGCTGTAGACCAGCACTATCTGGAGAACCTTAGGCTTTTCACTTGATGAATGTAAAACAATGACCCAAGTTCATCTGGTCTAGTGTTGCCTAGTGCAACCTTTCCCTTTCTGATGCCCTCTAGATGCTTTTGAGTACAAGTCCTAGCCAGCATGGTCAGCAATCATGGGAGTTGTAGTCCAAAGCATCTGGAGGGCACCAGGTGGGGAAGGCTCTCCAGGGTCTCAGGAAAAGAAGAGTCTTACTCAGGGCTAGTACCAGAATTTTTTTAATTGGACCTGCAGGAACAGAACCTGAGACCATCTTGCAGTGCTACCATTGAACTATGGTCCCTCTTCTGAAAAGCCATATGGAAGGCAAAGGCTGGCAAACAAAAATTCTGTCTCAAACTCATCGTGCTTTGCATTTTTAGCCTGCATCCGCAGCATTTCCCTAGAAAGAAAATTCAATGTATCATTTTCCAGCCTTAATTTTTTATTAAAAAACTCACTTTTCCTCTAAAAAGGTTAGGATGTCAGAATTAAGGAGTACAGGCAACTCCCAATTTGTGCAGGGGTTATGTTCCAAGGTACCACACATTTAAATGAAATGGTGTATATTTGAAATACCATTGAGAAACCCTGCAAAGACCCTGTTCCAACCCTGCCCCGCCCCGCCCCTTTTTGTGAAGTTTTCAGGTCACTTCTGGGTTCGGCATGATACATAGTTGCACGCATATTGAACACGCATGAATGGGGAGTTGTCTGTATTCCATTGCATCCAGTATGGCACATGCTCTTAATAACTGGGGGGCCCAAATGGCAAGATGACTTTACTGCAGATGTGGCCAACCACATTCAAAATAGTGATGCACTGCTTGGAAGGATGCCCACAACCATTGGGGGATGCAACTGCACTGGGAGACAAGCTTAAATAACCTGCATATGTTGATTTCTGGAGTATGGCAAGCCAGGAGCCTGCTTTGTGCACATTAGTGTAAACATTTGGGGGGGGGTCATTTCAAATGATGTGTCAGAAGCCACCCCCTTCCCATGATAGTGGAGGTACATGACTGGATTGCTAAAGTCTGAGAGAAAACATGTGCACACATTGCAAGAAACTACCACATACTCAAAAGGGTGCACAAAACTAGGAATAGGCCAATCCAGTCCCTTAATTCTAAGCAGACACTTTAAGTGCCCTTCCAAGAATCTGGGCAGTGGTTTCTTAAACATGAAGCTAAGTCCAATTCTGACACTTGGGCTGCTTTCTCCTGGTTCCTTCATGTACAGCCACAGCTGCATGAGGTCTGTTTTTCCATTGTGTTCAATTTGAACTCAAGCCAAAAGATGGGTGTCCATCACTCATTTTAAATCAGATGGCTGTGGACTGCAATTCTGAGCATTATTATATGGATCTAAGCGACCCTGAAATCAATGGGAGTGATTTCCAAAGTTCACATGGTCAGGACAAGGAACCCAGAAGCTATAATTATAATACTTAGATTTCAAATAAGAATTAAGCTACTGGATAACTATTCTTCCCCATTCTGATGCACATCCAAGGAAAGTCATACTAGTGAGTCTATGTGCTGCTTTCATGGAAATGGTCTCAGACCTCAAACAGCTTGAGAGCTACTACTTGAAATGGCTGAAAATCAATGCAGCAGAAAAAGTACTAAAGTCCAGGATTCACAGGAATATGGCTACTTGGCCCATCTAGTCCAGCATCCTGTATTCACGGGTGACATGCAGATGCTTGTGGGAAGCCTGCAAGCAGAACATGAGCACAATGGCCCCTCTCCCTACCTGTGTTGGCACACCTGACCCCGAGAGGTCATGACGGTTGGCAATGACCGATGTTGGAGACCATGCACAACTGTCAAAGTTGGTTCACAGGCTGGAGGAGAAAAAGTCTTGACCCACCAGGCCAAAAACTTTCTCACACCACTGTCCAAGGAACTAAGGAGCAGTTACACATGGGAGTATCCTATTTCATCTTCACTTTCTGAGATAGATTAGCCTAAAAGAGAGAAACTGGTCCAAAGTTACCCAGCAAGCTTCCTGGCTGAGTCAAGTCCCTTACCTCTAGTCCAGGGGTCAGAATCCTTTTTCAGCTGTGAGCCGGTCCACTGTCTCTCAGACCATTTGGTGGGCCGGACTGTATTGGGGGTGGGTGGGAATGAACGAATTCCTATGCCCCACAAATAACCCAGAGATGCATTTTAAATAAAAGCACACATTCTACTCATGTAAAAACACCAGGCAGGACCCACAAATAACCCAGAGATGCATTTTAAATAAAAGGGCACATTCTACTCATGTAAAAGCACGCTGATTCCCGGACCGTCCGCAGGCCAGACTGAGAAGGCGATTGGGCCGCATCCAGCCCATGGGCCTTAGGTTGCCTACCCCTGCTCTAGTCCAACACTCTAACTCACTACACTTCATTGTTACAAGTAATTTTAATTTTGTATGGGCCATTTTTCTCAAGTTTATTTTTGTTTATTTTGCTCTCTTAAGATTGGTAATCCAACACAAGATTTTGAATCTTTATTCTGTCCTATTGCAAATAAAGGAACGGAAGACAGGACATGGAAGATACCAGCATGGAGATGCCACTGCCGCACTGACCCTTGCAAAGGTCAGACCAAATAATGAAGATCAGTCAGCCCAGCTAGTTAGTTGTGACAAATCCAGTCTGTTGTGACAAATCATTCAATGCCAATTTAGGAGAGAGGGAAGCATTTTCTTTACTATGGAAAGCTTAAAGCAGAATTACTTGTTGAAGAAGGAAAGTGGCAGCAAGTGAAAGGTTAAGCACCTGCACGCCACCCACTGCTTCTCCACAGCAAATACACATACACACACACACACTCCACTTTGCACCTTGGTGAAAAACCCAGAATTGTGAATCTGATGCTACAGCACTACCCCAAAACAGCTGAAAGGACATACCAGTTTTCAAAGGCCGCTGTTCAGATATTGCCTTCTCCTTAGCTATGAAATCCAGAAGCTCCCCGCTACCCCTGCACAAAACACCCCTTTTGTAAAATAAAAGCTGAGATTATTTTCCTCAGGCTTTTCTCAGAACAACCAAATTTCATGTTGCTGCATATTATCTGTAGCCAAACAAGCCACCCTATACAACTACAGTTGCAACAATCCAATTGTGTTTAAAACTAGGGACAAACAGCCTCACCCATAAAACGCACTTTTTGCCCATCCTTATGCAAACACTGTAGCTAAACTATGATGGATTCAGATCTTGGTAGAAATTCTACTAAAGACCACAATGTAACCTAGGTGCTGTTCACTGCTCATCTGGACTGAGCAAAGATTGATCCAGGTGAGTAAACAAAGAGAAGCACCCACCTATTGCTCCAGCCGATACAGCATCTCACATTCTCAGAAAATTAAGAACAGCATATACTGTAAATGAAATTAAAGCCTACACAAATGGGGGTGGACATAATGTATAGTCATGGCAGCAACAGTCTGATGCTATTGCTGGTTAACTGTGAGAAATGCTGGAAACACTTTTCATTATAGATTTTAGATTTCATCAGAGATTGATTGGTGTTAAAATAGAATTGTTACCAATGGAAGAAGCACCAAGAGATGTACGCATCACAAGAGAACTAATGTTCAAGGAACACTCACAGCACAACTCTATACATGTCTACTCAGGAATATATCCTACTGAGCTCAATGGGACTTCTAGATCCTCTTTTAAAGTCATCCACGTTGATGACTATCACTGTTTCTTTGGAATGACATACTTGTGCCTATTTTCTCAGCTCTGGACAGAGCCCTGGTTCCTAAACATCTGGTGTTTGCTCCTGAAATCCAAAATATTTTCCAGCCATGAACATGCAAAAAGATTTATCCCACAATATACATGTGAAAACAGCCTAGCTCTGTTTCCAATTTTGATTTTTCCACCTGGAAGCCAATTTTTTTATCCAAATTATAGGCCTCTCTTATTTGGTTATAATGAAGCCAGTCTCGCACTTTATCTTTTAATTTCTCAAAACTCTGCAATTTCAATTTGTCTCCTTCTTGTTCCAATATTTCCCAATATTTCGGCCATTTGGCCTCCATATTGAGCTTTTTCTGAGCCTTTGCTTCCATCGGTGACAACCACCTTGGGGTTTTATTTTCAAGTAAGTCTTTATATCTTATCCAGACATTAAACAATGCTTTCCTGACAATATGGTTTTTAAATGCTTTATGTGCTTTAACCTTGTCGTACCACAAATATGCATGCCACCCAAAAACATTATTAAAACCTTCTAAGTCCAAACTGTCTGTGTTCTCAAGAAGCAGCCAATCTTTCAGCCAGCAGAATGCTGCTGATTCATAGTAAAGCTTAAGGTCTGGCAGGGCAAATCCGCCTCTTTCCTTTGCGTCAGTTAATATTTTAAATTTTATTCTGGGCTTCTTGCCCTGCCAGACAAATCTAGAAATATCTCTCTGCCACTTCTTGAAACATTCCATCTTGTCCAAAATTTGTAATGATTGAAACAAAAATAACATTCTTGGCAATACATTCATCTTTATAGCTGCAATTCGACCCAACAAGGAAAGCTTCAAATTTGACCATATTTCTAAGTCTTTTTTCACTTCTGTCCAACATTTCTCATAGTTATCTTTAAATAAGTTTAAATTCTTAGCAGTCATATTAACCCCCAAATATTTTACTTTCTTAACCATTGTTAAACCTGTCTCCTTCTGAAACCTCTCTTTCTCAGTCGGTGTTAAGTTTTTCTCAAGAACTTTAGTTTTTGACTTGTTCAGCTTAAATCCTGCCACATGACCAAATTCTTGAATCAGTTCTAATACTCTTTTCGTACTAGATTCTGGCTCCTGTAACGTCAGAACTAGGTCATCTGCAAAAGCTTTCAACAATTAGCAATAATCGCGCCTCGGATACTGCCACTGCGCAAAGCTTCTTCTTACAAGCAATTAATGTACTTTTCTGTATTTCCAGAAATCCATTTTCCTGGACCAGGGCTGTCACCATAGCATACAGTTGTTAATACCCTATATTCATTTCAGCAAGGGTCCCATAAAAGAGTTGCTATTTAAAATCGATGAATGCCTCCAGCATAGGGTTTTTGACCAAAACCTTCAAGATTACTTCAGGAGGGCTTTACACTCTGAAGATAAAGGCATCCAATCGCATGTCTTTTGTCAAAGGCAAACACAGCTCTTTCCTGGCAAGCAGGAAAGTTCAAAAGCTTTCAAATCTTCAACTTTTCTACTAATAATTTAAACATCTAATCTCAATTTAAAGGAATGTTTTTAAGGAGCAGCACGAGCCCTCCTTAGATATCCATAGTTTAGAAATATTTTGTAGAATCCGATTATGAGGAAATTATTGTCACTGGGGTAGACAGATGTTCACAAAATTCATTATTTTTTGGGACCTGCTGAATGCTTTCCACCTTTTTTAACCTTAAGAATGATTTAGATATCCAGATCCTTTTAAAAAAAGATTTAAGCTACCAAATTCTATCACATACCCACCCCATACACCCTTTCACCCAGTCAAATCCACGGCAGCATTAAGTAGCACAAGTCACTTTGGTCAAAAGAAACATTTGGAGATGGTTTGAGGGCTTGGCACACCCACATAACACAACCAGAACACTACTGAAGAAATGAATAAGTGTCACATGATCTTACCGCATCAAACTCCGCTTGATCGTCTTCTGGGAGATCGCTTGTTTCATAAACATCAGGCTCGTTCCTGGCCTGGAAAACACAAAGATAATCCAGTAAGGCCAGAGACAAAGAGACAGAAGGTCAGAACAGACCCAAAAGTGTTCTAGTCAATGATATGCCCTCAAAGCAGGAATGAATAAACTCTCATCATCCAGACAATCAGAGAACAGAAGCAAACAAGTAAATCCACAAAAGTCACAAACATTGGTACTAGCCCACCGGCCCTTAACTTAAAAGAACATCTATGTCCTAAAACCATAGATTTCAAAACTTCTATCTTAAGGGAATCCTTTCACAGTGGACATATCTTTTGAGGATTGCTTGAGAACATGCTAGGATGAACACTCAGCTCATCTGAGAAGCTGGTCAAGCCTGTCTGAACTTTGAGAAGGTCCTAAAGCACATTAAACACTTTACTGCTTTCTTCCTTTCTAGGGAATAATGGTAGTGGTGGTAAAGTTCTCATTATAGGATACCTGTCTCCTACTACTGAACTTACCACTAAGGAACCTGATTAGCTCACATTAAACCCCAGGGGTGAGCACATATCAATCTCTGATGGGTGTCACTAGAATATAACCTTACTGTACAAAGTTAAGAATCATACCAATTGCTCCGACAACTTTTGCATCTGGGCATGCAGCCCCTGAAATGTTCCCCACAAAGAATGTGGCTCTCGGGTTAAAAAAGGTTCCCCGCAAATATGAAGTAGAAGAAAATGGATGGGGCATGTATAGATAGGATATGTTGCTCTTTACATGGGACCTCAAGTCATGCCACTGTCCTTCCTGAACACCTGAGCTGCTCCATAGAATGTTTGGGGAAAGAACCAATTGCTTGGAAATCCCCAGAAGCCAAAACACAAAACTATCGTGAATAATGTTCTAAATTCCCAGGGTACAGCATCCCTAACTGAATAAAAACACAACTGTCCGGGCATCAGCAAGAAGCAGTTCAGCAATTAATCACAGGCCCACATCTACTAACCCTTTATTGAATGTGGCCAGTGCTCCTATGTGGGTCACACTGCAAGGCAAAATGATGCTCAAATGCTAACAGTTACAAGCTTACAGAAAATGGGGCATGGGTGAATGCACCCAAGTTTCCCTCAAAGGATGGTGTGGAGACCACCAACCTTAGGAAGCTACTTGGCTGCGGATAAAATCCACAAGGAAATTCACATCCCAATGGAAGTGGGGAAAGCAAACGGGGGTGCTTTTGGAGGGGTGATGGCTAACTTGGGCTGGGCATCCCCCATGGCTCATCAATAGAGCACCTGCTTTGCCTGTTCATACCCCTGTCTGAAATCCTGGACAGCCACTGCCAGTCAGTGTAGGCACTACTGTACTAGATGGACCAACCGCCTGACTCAGCACTGTATGTATTTGCTTGTTTTTATTTTGTAAACTGCCCTGTGATCCTCGAATGAAGGGTGGTGTGTGTGTCTGTGTGCGTGTTTATGTGTGTGTATTTTTAAGGCAGCTTCCTATGAGATTTGTCACAACCTCTCGCGGCTGAGGAGAAAGGCACTCTGCACATCCTCTGGAACACTACTGTGAACCACCCTGGGATCTTCGAATGAAGATACAAATATACATATAAATATAATAATAATAATAATAATAATAATAATAATAATGATTATTATTCATTACACCACGTGTTTTTTTGATGTCGTCAGGGTCACAGAATCAAGCCCCATTTAGGCTGCCATTCAGGATCCAGGCTCCTCCCGCGCCCGGCAGTGCAGACCCCACCCGCACCCCGACTGCCGCCGCCGCCGCCGCCCCAACCACCCCACGAAACAAAGCGAAGCGAGGCGGCCCCACCCGCCTCCTCCTCCTCCTCCTTCTCCGCCCCTCCTCTGCCCTGGCCCGGAACCTTCCTCGCCCCCCGCTCCCTTCCTCGCCCACTCACAATGCCGGGCAGGTCCGCGTACTTGGGGTCGGCCATGGCCAGGTAGAGGGATGGGCAGAATCCGCCTAGGCCGGGCGAGGGCGGGGGTGGGGAAGGAAGAAAACCCAAATATCGCGAGAACAGCTCCCTCCCAAAAAACCCCCACCTCCGAGTATTGTATAGTACAAAGGAAGAATGAGGTAAGGGCGTTCGGCCGCGCAGTGCCTTCTGGGAGTTGTAGTCGCCAAAGGAGTTGCGGAATCGGCGTTTTTCACTTGCGTGTTGCCAGGGGACGGGAAATGTACGCTGCTGCTATTCTCGACGTAGGCTCACAACTGATAACGTAAAACGAGGGTTTTAATTTAAAAATAAAATAAATCAAATTTATGTTTTCCTTTCGGCCATCGCAGGTATTCAGGGAGCCTCACGAGAAAGCGACCCCTCTGCAGCGACGCGGGGAGCGCGACCCGTTTGGCTGCCCTCAAGGGACCCCGACTCTGCTCTGCAATGGCGTGCGAGAGGCCGCGAGGCCCCAAAGTCTGCCACGGCTTCCAGTATACTAGACCGTTACACTTTCCCCGCTCCCCATTCCTCTACAGGTTTTTTTTTCCTTTCAAAAGGAAACATTCCCTGTGGTCATCGAGCACACTCATTCCCTCCAACATTTCTCCAAAGAAAATAGGGACGTCCTAAGGAAAAGCGAGGCATTCTGAGATCAAATCAGAAACCTGTAAATCTGGGACTGTCCCTAGAAAATAGGGACACTTGGAGGGTCTCCACATTCAGCTGTTTTTGGGTCGTTGTTCCCCGATTTCATGCTTTTGCCAAACCTGAGGTTCCCTGAGCCTACTTATGCATGGATGGTGACGATGCTCTGCACTTGTAGAATGAGTTTGCTTTTCAGTACATGAAAGCAGTGCTCTTTCCTTAAAAAATGTTTAGGGGTACTCTCATTTTGACTCAAGAAAATCACCATTTTATAGTTCAAATTGGGAAGAATAAACACAGGATATGGACAAAAGTACAAAGATTCACAAAATGTTTGTGTCCCCCCAAGGAAAAAGCACTGCATGAAAGATTCTCAGTCCTCCGCATGTGGACTTAGGCACACAGTCATTTAACAGGGATGAATGAATTGGGACACCCCTAGCCTTTTAATCAATTATTCTTTATATCAATTATTTATCAACTCAGGAATATACCCTTTTTGTACCTTTTACTGATACCAGCAGACACAATTGCCAACAGTGATATCAGAATAATGAGATTTAGCTAAATCTGTGAATAAGCAGCATTTATGTCAATAGGAATTAAGCATGCCTAAATTTCTCCAGATATATGGCTGTGATATCCATTGAGGTCATAATATAGCCTGGACCACTAATAAAATGTAATATAGAATTAAGACCCAATCCACATGCATCTGTTTAAAAGTAGGAGTTTCACTTCAGTGGATCTTATCTTCACATAAGATTGCTTAAAACCCTACGTGGCACCTAATTTTTAACAGAGCCAGAGGAGCCAGTAATATTGGCTCCATTCATTGATTGCTCCAATAAGTGGAAACACAGCAAATGGCTCTTTAATCTTCTTCTGCAGCTTTGGCACAGGGGTGGCCAAACTGTGGCCCTCAGGCCACATGGGGTTGAAATAAAAAAATTAAGGTCTTATATATATATAATAAATGTTCATAAATGTACCAAGCAAACGTGTACATAAATATATAAACCACATGTCTCAAGCAGCACAGGAAAAAAGCCCTAGAACCATTTTGACTCCTGAACTGACCAAATGATTTCTCTGCAAGGTCGAAGAAAAATGGAAATGCCTCCCCATTGTCTTTTCCTTCACAAATCCTGTCTGAAGGGTATGTCTGTGTATGAATAGGGTGAGCCTGTGACCTGGCTCAGGAACTAAGTATTTATCATTAGAAAAGACTGGCCAGGCTCCCCAGGGTATCCTATCAAGTAAGCATTAAGAGGTAATCTGCCAGACAGGAGGTAAAAACAACGCACTCAGATTTCTGTTGTAGACCACCCTTTCTGTGATGTAGGTATGATGTGTCTGGGGGGTGGGCTTGGACTCCAGGGGTGACAATTTAAAATATCTATATAAGGGTGGGCATACCTTTGTTCTGGGTCCTCCTCCTCCTGCGTGTGAAGGGGTCACCCTGTTGGAACAGTTCAATAAAGATCAGGCTTACTAGCTGCTTTGCTTCTCAATATTCTCTGGTTGGCCTCTGTTATTTTCTCTGACCGATGGAGAACCTGCAAAGGACTCTATAAGGGCTCTTGTGTCCCCCATACGGAAATAAGGGCAGATTTACGTTTATTACAGGGTCAACAGCTTACACTCTTCAGGTCTCTAGCAAGCACAATCTGTGCCTTCCAGGCTGCTGGGTACAGAGGTAAAGGAAGGAATGTCAGAAAGAAAGAGATTGCCTATTCAATTTGATTCTGCTTCTACCTGCTACTGTCTTCAGTCGCACCCACAATCAACATGCAGCCCCAACAAAGCACCTGAGACAACAACAAAAAAGGTTGTCCACCACGGATTCAATATTCACCTCAGTGACTCATTCAAAAAACGAAACCAAGATTGAGCTCTTAGAAAGTTGAAGTTACAGCCACACCATACATTTGAAGCACATCTTTCCCCAAAGAACCCTGGGAACTGTAGTTTTCTAAGGGCACTGTAGTTCTGTGAGTAGTAAACTGTGGTTCCCAGGATTTTTATTTTTATTTTTTTGCAGAAAGCCATTTGCCTTAAATGTATGGTGTGGCAATAAGGGATGGTATTAATGTGATAGGTATACTGCTACTCAGTATTCCTCCTCAGGACAGGAGGACTGGCTGGTGAGTGCAATGTGTCATCCATCCTTCATTTTATATGCCTTTCCTCATTTTGTCCTTCAGTTCTGGTTTGCTGATATTCAAGAAATAATGCAAGACTAATCCTATTAAGACGGCTTATAACAACATATGATACCTGCACCTTTTTCTCTTGATGTTAATTATTCATTATGACTTTTTATTAGATCTGTGCATCTAATACTTTCAAGCATTTTTTTTTGTAAATATAAAATACATTAAGTAATATGTTTGAATGTTGAATGTGTAATTGTATAATGGATAAAACAAACACCATGAGCTGTACTGCTGGATAAGTGTTTAAAGGTTATTGTATTTGTATTTTAAAAAACCATTAAAATTTTGTTTTTTAAAAAATATAAGTAATACAGGGTTTGTGTGTTGAAATTAAATCAAATTACCAGAGCTTGCCAGATAAATAAAGCCTGAAGCTACATATTTCACAACAGATCCCATAAAATACTGAGCATGCTTTATCTGGAAGTAAGCTTCACTGAACTCAATGGAACTCACTTCTGAGTAAACATTGATGGAATCATACTGTAAACAAAAATATTATCTCTCCTGGAACCCGCAAGGCTCTAATTATTTTAACTGTACTTTAAAGTCTTAAATTTAAAACAGAATATAAAGAGGAAGAAATATATCCTCAAGAAACATTTTGGACAGCTGGCCACAAATTTTATCTTGGTATCAAATAAAGTGGTACCTCTGGTTACGTACTTAATTCGTTCCGGAGGTCTGTTCTTAACCTGAAACTGTTCTTATCCTGAAGCACCACTTTAGCTAATGGGGCCTACCACTGCCGCCGCGCCGCCAGAGCACGATTTCTGTTCTCATCCTGAAGCAAAGTTCTTAGCATGAAGCACTATTTCTGGGTTAGCGGATTCTGTAACCTGAAGCATCTGTAACCTGAAGTGTCTGTAACCCGAGGTACCACTGTACATGAGCAAAATAACTTTGAGAACAAAAAATATATATCATGAATTCGGGGTTGTTTGTTTTTATTGCCTCCTTGTTTCTGACTCCCATCCCCTTTCTTGTACCATCTCTTTATATTTCTACAATACTGAGGACTCTCTCCCCTCATTATTCTCACAACAGCCCTGCATGGTTGGTTAGTCTAAGAGATGGTGCCCAAGGTCGCTCAGGGAACTTGATAGCTTAGTGGGGGTCTGAACCTGGTTCTGCCCAATCTTAGTCCATCACCACACTGGCTCTCAATGCACCTTTTTTTCCTCTGTTAAGTATTGGAGAGAATGACATAACTGCTACTGACGTAACTGTGGTAGAACATACAGAGCACATCTATGAATTGCCTTGTTGGTTCAGATCAAGGACCGTTTAATCCAGCCTCCTGCTTCCCAGCAGCAGCCCAGACAGGTGCCTCTGGGAAATTGACAAGCAGGGCATGGGCCTGACCTCCCTTATCCTCACCCGCTCCTTTTTAAAGCTTCATTCAGCTCAGCTCATCTGGAAGGAAAGGAATCTACTTTGCAAGTCAGTGCAGCTGCTGCACTCTTGTCATGCTTGGGGCCTGATGCAAGAAGTGACTGCACTTCTGGTACTGCTTTCCCTCCACACGTCAGCCTCAATTTGATTTCTGCAGTTTTTGCTGCGTCTGTCCAATTGGCCCTCAGTTTCCTGGAAGAGTAAGCAATGTTGATGATTCAAAGGTTTTACCAGATATATATCTCCTGGGCTGGGGCATTATTCAGAGGCTTAGAGAAGGCAGATATTGGGGGTGGGGTATGCATCTCAGATTGTGTATGGGGAAGGGGTGTAGTTCAGTGGTAGAAGGTTCAAACTCCAACATGTCAAAGTAGGACTGTCTGAACTTCTGGAGTGGCTCTGCCAGCCAATGTAGTTACAATACTGAGCTAGATGGATCAGTGATCTAACTATAAGGCAGTTTCCTATGTTCCTGACAACTGCACTCTATACCATAGCTGTCAAGTGTCCCTTATTTGAAGGGACAGTCCCTTATTCCAGCGCCATGTCCCGCTGCTGTCCCTTATTGATGGATGTCCCTTAAATGTCCCTTAAATTATGTCCCTTAAATTTCAAAGGAAGCAGCTCCTCTCCCTCCCTCCCTGCCAGCCAGGGAGGAGGGAGGCTCCAACTGTGTTGCTTGGCTGTGTTGCTCACCCAATAAGAAGTCTAAGAACAACTGGGGGGGTGGAGCTTGCATGCCTTGTGTATGGCTAGTTAATGCAAGCTGAGGGGGGTTTTGAATGCTGGACGCCATTTTGTTGCACGTGCTGCTGCAAACTTTGCAGTGCAAAGCCAAGCCGGGGAGCCATCTTAAGCTGAGTTTGATCCGGTGCCTTTTCCTGCATGTGTGCTATGCTTTGGTTCTCATATTGTTTCAGAAAGGGTGGATTTGAAAAACTCAGCTTTAAATGCAAACCAAATTTCTCCCTCAACTAAAGTTGGTCTGGAGCTCTTACACAACAAACTTGTGCTGCTGCCGCCACAAGTGGAAAGCAGAGTCTGTAAACTGTCCTGTCACCATTTTAGAAGGCCTTCTTAGGTGATCTTGCCTGAGGGCATCCTAAAATTTGAAGCCAGCATTGGTTATAAACATATAGGACATGGGCACACGTTAAATAGGCAACAGTAGTCCCATGAACATCCATGGGGGGGGGCGGGCGTAGCTGAACCACAACCCCCAGATTTCCACCTTTCTTGCATTGGTAGAACCTGAGATATGAGGTGACATGTACTGTACAGATATTTATCTTTTCCTCCAAGAAACTAGCCACCTCCATCCTTTTAGTCAGTGGCGTAGCGTGGGGGGTGCAGGGGGGGCCGGCCGC
Organism: Podarcis filfolensis; assembly: GCF_964270895.1. Classification (NCBI taxonomy): domain Eukaryota; kingdom Metazoa; phylum Chordata; class Lepidosauria; order Squamata; family Lacertidae; genus Podarcis; species Podarcis filfolensis. The sequence goes on along the minus strand of NC_139605.1, from coordinate 120,681,077 downwards.
ACCGGGCGCAACATCTGGGGTTAGGGCAAATCCACGGGTTAGGGGGTGCAAATCCACGGGTTAGAGGGCGCAAATCCACGGGTTAGGGGGCGCAAATTACTTGCCTTGCCCCGGGTGCTGACAACCCACGCTATGCCACTGCTTTTAGTGTTTTACTTTACCCCTCCCCCAAAATAACCACAGACACCCATAAGTAGTTCTGAGAAAGGGAGTCCTTCAGAACCACCATAATTATAGATCTCACGGGTCAAAGCCCATCTGAGCAGAGGGCTGAAGAGGTTGGGTGCAAAGCCAAACACAAACATATACCAAGTAAGAGCCATTGGACTAAATAGCTCACTACTGTGTACACCAGAAAAGCAGAATCTGTGGCTCCTGCTGTTGAGAACATGGCTCCCATCATCCCCAGCCAGCATGGCCCAAGGGTCAGGGGTGATGGGAGCTGGAGTCAGTCAAACAGCAACTGGAAGCTCACAAGGCCCTGGTCCCTGGTCTACAGCGATTCCTTTCCTAGGTTACAGACAGGAATCTTTCCTGATCCTATGCTGGGGAATTAGAAAACTTAGACTTTCTACTCCATCAGAATTAGCTGTTTTGTGGGTGCTACATGAGGGACCCAATATTTAATTTAGATAGACAGTGGGTGGATCTAGACAAAGAGAAAAAAACGCTATTAATAAGTCAGAAATTAAATCGTTAGAACAAAAGAAAAAAACTTATGTAAAAATAACATAGAAAATTTGTTTGCTCTCTGGCGCCATCTGATGTTGCAGGTTTATAATGCATTCAGTGTTGTTTTTGACAAATGTAGCCGAGTCCACTAGTGTTTAATTTTTCTTTTAAAAAGATAATCCAAAGCAGGATTTACTTTACAAAAAGTAAAATGAAACAAATAAACAAATTTGAAAAAGCAGCCAACAATATGTTCTTATGTTCATCTCACCCCCCTTCACATCTTTTCCTTCCTTGTAGAAAATGCGTTTCAGTCCCCTAATAGTTTAGTTGCCTTTTCCTGCATTTTTTCTGGTTCTGTGATGTCCATTCTGAGATGAGGTGACCATAACTGTACACAACACAGTTCTGCTTTCCTCATCTCAAAAATTAAGATGTTTATTGTTTCTCCAGCTGCAGTCTTGGCCTTCAGGTAGCAAGAGGCATGAGAATGTGGCCTCTCCTATGGTATTTGTGGAGGCAGTCTTGGTTTGGGTTGTTTGGGTGCTTTGGAAAAATGAGAAATCATATGAGCAAGTATAATGCATGTCATCTAGTATTTAGGTGGATGACATCTTCAGTCAGACTTACATTTATTTTAACCTGGGGTGATTTCAGACCATTGCTATTGTCAAGTGGGATTCAATCGCCCCAACAAATTCAAGATGTGCAATTAAAGCTGATTTGGCGCTATTACACAACAAACTGGCTTCCTTCCAAAATCAACCTTTTCGTGATTAGGAAAAGTGACGGGGAAATGCACTGGAAAATGTGGGATAATATTTGTTTGACGCAATGTTGTCTATCCTCCCTGCAAACAGAATGAATGCACAATAAATAGGCAATGACATCTAACGTCCCCACAAACTTTGTGCAAACAAATCAGGATGAATGCTTGATGAACAGGATGCCTGGAACTGACTCTGGCCTCAGCCTGAGGTCATGTGAGGAGGGGCCTAGAGCTCAATCAATGGAAAAACACCTGCTTTGCATGTAGAAGGTCTCAGATTCGATCCCTGGCATCTCCAGTTTAGAAAAGGATCATGTAGAAGATGAGGGAAAATATTTGTCTGTGACAGACTTAGGAAAGCTGCTGCCAGCAATGTAGACACCACTGGTCTAAATGAACAAATAGCCTGATCTGTTACTAAGCAGCTGCCTCTATTCCTATGGACTATGGAGTGATAATAAAGAAAGGGCATCTGAATGCATGCTAAATGTCCCCCCCCCTTCTCAGCAGTGAATAATCATAGCCAGTGCCAACACAGTAGGCATTAGGGCAGTGCAGAGTGCTTTTTGAGACATGGAGTCTAAATTAAATGAAAGAGGGACTTCCGGAGGCGGCGCCAACGGCAATGGCGGTCTCCTTCTGAGTAGGAGGAGAAGCCCTGTAGAAAGTGGGTCTGTTCCGCTACGGCGAAGCGGGGACCCGATCTGAAATTGCAGGCAGAAAGAGCCTGCGAGCGTGGGACCCAGCAGGCACCTTTTGCGCCCCCCGTTTTTGCGAGGGAGCCCCGAAAGGGGTTCCGGTGTGCAGCGGGAGCGGCGCGGTGCTACGGGTCGATTGCTGCGTCTACAGAGCGAAGCCGCGTAGCTGTTGCCGGAGAGCGCTGACCTTTTCCCTGTGAAATTCGGCTCTAAAAGAGAACACCCGTGAGTAGGGGGACTTAAGAAATTTGGATTTGAGAACAAAAAGGACTGAATTTGGGCTCCGAAGCGGAAAGGTGTAAACAGGAAGTCCGCCTTTCCGCTTTGTAAAAGATCAAAGCAAAGACCTTTCTGTGCTATTACTTTAATGTGGATCGTTCAACTTTAACTCTAAGCACCAAAAGAGAGAACTCCCCTGCAGGGGAAGTTGAGAAAGTGACTGTATTTCTTCTGGGGGTCTTCTGGGAATTTAAAAAGACTTTTTATTTGAACTCTCATGGGAACGGTCTGTCAGATTAATGAGGTTTGCTACATTTGAGCTCGCATTGACTGTGGATACAGTAAATATTTGATCTAACTCTGCAAGAAGATACATTTCTGAGTTTTACTGATCTGAATACTTAGTTTCAATTAAAGAGGGGATACGGAAAGCTACAAAAAGATTTGTTTGTCTGGCTATTGAGAATTTTATGGCAGCCACTGTATCCCCCTAGAGGACTATTGAAGTTAATACCTGACTGGAGGAATTTTCCACTGTCAACTTTGGGGACTTTCCACTACAAGGCTTGCCTGTGGGAATTGACCTTGACTGAAGATAAAGGGGAATGACTGAACAAAGAGCAACAAGATCCAAGGTCAAAGTCCAACAATCTACTTCAATCTCCCAGCAACGTAGGGCATCTGTGCCTGGCCTCCCTGTGACTCAGGAGGAAGACCCAGGGCAAATTGAGCCAAAAGGAATGGCCTCAGAAGGGGAATTTACATCTGTGTTGAATAAAATTTACGAAAAATTGGAAGGCCTAAGTAAACAGGTCTCAGATCAGTCAGCTGAAATTAAAGGGAACACAGCCAGTATTAATTCAAATACCAAAGCTATAGAAAAACTGTTGGAGGAATCTGCGACTACTAGGAAAATAGCCGAGGAGGCAAAAGAAAAAGCTGTGGCTGTGGAGGAAGAAATCAAACCAATACGTAAACAGATTGGGGACCACCAGGCCTTATTGTCTATGGTTGAATTGAGAGAGAGACAGACAAACCTGAGGATCAGGGCGGTGCCAGAACTTGAGAGAGATAATTTGAATGACTATCTTTCACAGGAATTTCAGAAATTCTGGAACTTGGAGCTGGATAAAGATTTTAAGATAGTGAGCGCCTTCAGACTTGGAAGAGGAGGGAGGAAAAACAGGGTGAGAGACTGTTTGGTGACCCTCCGATCGAAAGAGGAACGAGACAGAATATTGAGTGCTCACTTCCAGAAGACCCTAGAGATTAATGAGACCAGAGCGGAGATTTTTAAAGATATTCCGAAACACCTTTTGGATTTGAGAACTAACTACGGAGACTTGGTGGCCTTGTTGAGAAAGAATACTATTGTTTTCAGATGGGAGTTCCCCCAGGGACTGTCTTTTACATTTAAGGGGAAAAAGTTCAGAATCAGATCAGTGGAAGATAAGGAAAAATTTCTGAGAGATTTTGAAGAAGATCTACAAAAGGAAGTGACAGATCTGCCAAAAGCCTTGAGACCAGGAGCTGGCATAGCACCACCACCTTTGGAATTTGACAAATCAAAAAAGAAGATACCACCGCAAGAACTTGACGAGCTCTTGGGAGCGGCTGGAGGAAATTAAAATAAACACACCATGTCTCTGCAATTATTAAGCTGGAACATTCACGGTTTTAACTCGCCGGAGAAGAGGAGGAAAGTATTTCATATATTGAAAAAGGACCAATTGGATCTAATTTGTTTGCAGGAAACTCATGTGGTAAGGCTCCACAGGAAAGTTCTCATTAATAAAAGACTGGGTCAAGAATTTATTTCATCGGACAAAGTCAAAAAGAGAGGAGTTGTTATATACGCTAAAGAGAGCCTATCACCGAAATTTGTTTTTAAAGATGAACAAGGAAGGTTTATTGCAATTGAGATTCAACTACAAGGTGAAAAATATTTGATTTTAGGAGTATATGCACCAAATGAGGGGAAATCTGAATTTTTTAAGAAATTGCACGAGACATTGTTGGACTATATGGACTATAACATCATTTTGATGGGAGATATGAATGGAGTGGTATCTACTAACATGGATAAGTCACAAAGACAGGTGGTAACTAAAGATGGAAGACTACCTAAAACTTTCTTTGAATTGACTGACAATATGGATTTGATTGACACTTGGAGAACTAAGAACCCCCTTGGAAGAGAGGGAACATTCTTCTCTGAAGCCAATATGACATGGACAAGAATTGATCAAATATGGATAACTAGAGGACTGGCACCCAAGATTCGAAAAGTGGAAATCTGCCCCAAAACTTGCTCCGACCACAATGCAATAAAGATGGAGATGAAACTAATGCCAATCGGCTCCTTCAGATGGAGGATGAATGACGCCCTGTTCAGAAGCCAGGAGGTGATTAAGAAGGCCCAAAAAACATTGAGAGACTACTTTGAGATAAATTTAAACACTACGGTGGAAAAAAGAACAGTCTGGGACGCAAGCAAAGCGGTCATGCGAGGGTTTTTGATTCAACAGAATGCAATAAAGAAGAGAACTCAAAATGAGAAAAAAGATAAAATTTTGGAAAAAATAAAAGAAGGAGAGAAAAGATTAAGAGCGAAACCAAAATCCCAAGAGATTCTGAGAGAAATTAAGTTATATCAAGTACAATATATGAGAATGATAAATCAGGAAGTGGAATGGAAAATCAAACAGATGAGACAAAAGTCTTTTGAATCGGCTAACAAATGTGGGAAACTGCTTGCATGGCAGATGAAGAAAAGACAGAAACTAAACACCATAACAAATTTGGAAGTAAATGGAAAGATTATACAGAACCCATTGGAAATTAGAAACTGCTTCCAGAGATTTTTCAAACAACTTTATACACAAGGGCCACAGAAAGAGGTCGAATTAGACCAATTTCTGAGGAAAAACGGATTACAAAAAATCTCTCAAGAAAAGAGGATAATGTTGAGTGACAAAATTACAGAACAGGAAGTGGAGGGTGCCATTCGGAACATGCAGTTGGGCAAATCTCCAGGACCAGACGGCTTAACCTCCAAATACTATAGAGTTTTGAAAGATTGGTTAATTCGACCACTAATGGAGGTATGCAATGAGATACTAGAGGGGAAAAAGGCGCCGGAGTCGTGGCAGGAAGCTTATATTACACTTATACCAAAAACTGAGTCTGAAAAGACGCAACTTAAGAACTACCGCCCCATATCCCTTCTTAATGTGGATTACAAAATATTTGCGGACATTTTGGCAAATAGATTAAAGAAAGTACTACTGGAAGAGATTCATAAGGACCAAGCGGGCTTTCTCCCGGGTAGACACTTGTCGGACAATACAAGGAACATAATCAACATCTTGGAGAAGTTGCAAGTGAATATAAACACTAAAGCAGTTTTAATCTTTATAGATGCGGAGAAAGCCTTTGACAACATCTCTTGGAGTTTTATGAAGAAAAATCTTCAGGGGATGGGGGTGGGTCAAGGGTTTGAAAATGGTATAAGTGCAATTTACTCAGAACAAAAGGCTAAATTAATTGTGAATAATATGGTGACAGAGGGATTTAAGATAGAGAAAGGTACACGACAAGGCTGCCCAATTTCCCCATTGTTATTCATCACAGTCCTGGAGGTATTATTGAACATGATTAGAAGGGACCGTTTGATAAAAGGCATTCAGGTCGGAGCTAAGCAATATAAATTGAAAGCTTTTGCAGATGACTTAGTTTTAACATTACAGGAGCCAGAATCTAGTTCGAAAAGAGTTTTGGAAGTGATCCAAGAATTTGGGCAGATGGCTGGTTTTAAGCTGAATAAATCTAAAACAAAAGTTCTTGAGAAAAATTTAACACCGATTGAGAAAGACAGGTTTCAGAAGGAGACAGGCCTAACAATAGTAAAGAAGGTTAAATATTTGGGGGTTAATATGACTGCTAAGAATTTAAACTTGTTTAAAGATAACTATGAGAAATGTTGGCTAGAAGTGAAGAAAGATCTAGAGATATGGTCAAACTTGAAGCTTTCCTTGTTGGGAAGAATTGCGGCTATAAAGATGAATGTATTGCCAAGGATGTTATTTTTGTTTCAATCTTTGCAAATTGTGGACAAGATGGACTGTTTCAAGAAGTGGCAGAAGGATATTTCTAGATTTGTCTGGCAGGGCAAGAAGCCTAGAATAAAATTTAAAATACTAACCGATGTAAGAGAAAGAGGTGGCTTCGCCCTGCCAGACCTGAAACTCTATTATGAATCGGCCGCATTTTGCTGGCTGAAAGAATGGCTGCTTCTTGAAAACACTGACATTTTGGATTTAGAAGGTTTTAATAATGTCTTTGGGTGGCATGCATATCTGTGGTACGACAAGGTCAAAGCTCATAAAGCATTTAAAAATCATATTGTCAGGAAAGCATTGCTTAATGTCTGGTCAAGATATAAAGACTTATTGGAGAACAAAACCCCAAGGTGGTTGTCACCAATGGAGGCAAAGGGTTGAAGAGTTGGTGGAGAAGAGTTGGTGGAAGAAGACTGGAAGAAATTCAAAGACTATCTTCAGAAATATTATAAAATCAATGAGTGTTAAAAATGTGCTTGGATGGGTAATAAGTGGTAATTAGTGATAAAAGTTATTAAGACTATGCAAAAAAGGTATTGATAATTGGTTGAAAAATAGGGATATAGTATATGTTATGGTACAAAGTTTAAACATTTGACAAAGGGTAAGAATTTGCTGAATTAAATATTTGAATGGGAATACAAAAAGGGGAAGGTGCGAGGAGGTCAAGAACATAAGCATATGAAATTGAGGCTATTGGAAAAATGGAATGGTTTTATTTTTTCTTTGTTTAAATGTAATTTTTCTTAATTAGTTGTGCTTTTCTTTCTGTACTTTTTTCCTTTTTTTTCTTTTTTGCGTGTTTCTTTTTTCTGTAATTTATGGTTTTTTATTCTGTGAATTTTTATTTTTATTTTTTTGTAAAACTTTAATAAAAAATCTTTAAAAAAAAATAAATTAAATGAAAGAGTGCCTAGGAAAAGGGTGCAGATCCTCACTTTTATTATTTGCTAATTCATCCCATTTTTACCCTGCTTTGCCTCCCAAAGAAGCCCAGGGCTGTGTATAAAGGGGAATTTTGGCAGTTGCTGTTTTTCTAAACCCAGCAAGCCAATCAGCACTTGCCCCTTGCCTCCAGGAGTCCAGCCCCCCTTTGCACCAGGTCAGGGTTCAAAATGAACAAAGCAGCTGATGCCAGCTGCAATTCAAAACCCAAGGAAGGGGGCACTGGCTAAGGCAAATGTGGGGAACATCACACCCAGCAGCAGAAGGCAGCCCTCCAGTCTTCTCCATCCGGCCCTGGGGACTCTCCCCAGGCCACAGCCCTCCCTGGGTCCGCTCCACAACCTGAGTATTTTTGCCTGGCAGGATTCAGGAATGTGTCTTGCTTGCCTGGATGGAGGTCAGCGGAGATGCAGGCAAAAAAAATTACATTTTTTGCTCCTCCCGCTTTTGCTTCTGGTCCCGCCCCCCCCCCCCCCCGGCATGTGGCCCTCAGAAGGTTTCCCAGAAGGGAATGCAGCCCTTGTTCTGAAAAAGGTTCCACACCCGCGGGCGAGGACCGGCATGTTTGCTTCCACCTTAAGTCATCAGAACCCGCTCCACCTTAAAAGCTATAGCATCCTGGCTCCAGCTGCCCATCCCTTTGCTCGCTGCTGATGCTGCCGATGCCTGCAGCAGGAAGGAGGGAGATACAGGCACTGCAAGCAGCATCCCAAGGTAACGCAGGCGCGGAGGACGCACCAGCCCAGCTGAGAGAGCCCCATTGCTCTGCTGCTGTGGGGTGACAATCCAGGGATCTCGCTCTCCCGTTCTGCAGTCTGCTAAAGCCTGGTTGCACGCCGCCTTCACCTTTCTCTGCCTCTCGACTCCCCTTGGGAATTGCGTCTCCTCCACCTCTTCGCCACCAAGGCTGCCAGGACGAGCAGGGAGCCCAATTGCCCAGCCAGCATGACGACAGAAGTCAATGAATGTAGCATCAAAGTGCTCTGTAGGTTCCGGCCCTTGAACCAGTCGGAGATCATACGGGGAGATAAATTCATCCCAGTTTTCCAGGGGGATGACACCGTCATCATTGGGGTAAGCAAATGCTGGGGGGGGGGGCTGGGGGAGCAGCTGCAGGGATGCTTCTCAAAAGAAGGGGCATCACCCCCTCCATCACTGCCCTGAGCCAGGCCTGTTCAATAAGGTGGGTCCATGTCCTTCAGAATCTCCCGGATTACAGCAAAGCCCACCTGTAAAATAACCAATAGCGTATCCATTTGCCAATTTGCGTATCCATTTGAGTTTATTTCAATTGTTTGGCTGCTACTGCTCCATCCTTAGTTCTGCAGCCTTAAAACCACTGGGTGTGGCTAGTTGAGCTGTTGGTCTGGCTACTCGGAAGAAAGGAGGGATCCCTGGGAGCTGCAAGGAAAACAGCAGCAGCAACCATGTCTTCCCCCTCCTACACAAACCCTTTGTACCCCATGAATTTATCTTCTGTTCCCAAATTTTAAAACTTAAATCCTCTGAATCTGCCCAAATTATGCTGCCTCCTCTGAGGTTATTCTCTTGAAGGGCTGAGAACTGACGGGTTGAGACAATCTCGTTTGATTCCCACCATCATCTGTTTTAAATCCAACCCCCACCACTACCATAGTGAATTACACCATGTTAAGTTACACCAGTGCAATATAAGGATGGGGGTTCAAAGTGATGCAGGTGGCTTGCTGAGGAGCCTGTAGGTTGTTTACTCAGAACTGGCAACGCCCCGTCCCCATAGTCTCTGTGTTCATCACTTGGTACAACACTTGGCTTTTGACCTCATGATGCTCACTTCTTTCAATTGCTAAAGACACCCTCCATTTCAGGAGGGCAGGAAGCGGGAGCTGGTTCTCCTGGGGGGTGGCTAGTGACGTTCATGTCAGCCTCCCATGATGAGCCATGGCCACGGAGGTTTTTAAAATATCTATCAGTGGTTCGGTATCACGTGGGAGGTGTTGCACAGTCTTGGGTATGTGTTCAAAAGGGAGGGTGTTCATTTTGTGGGGGGCCCAACAGATGGCTACCTACCCAGTGGCGTAGCGTGGGGGGTGCAGGGGGGCCGGCTGCACCGGGCGCAACATCTGGGGGGGCGCTCGCACTCGCAGCTCTCTGCCCCTACCTGGCTCCACGGGTTAGGGGTCACAAATTACTTGCCTTGCCCCGGGTGCTGACAACCCACACTACGCCACTGTACCTACCTCACCCATCATGTTTGAAGAGACTGATCTGCTAGTGCAGCCATGAGCAACTGACCCCATTGATTCTTGTCCATAAAGTGAAAAGGGTAGGTGCAGGACCTCCCCAAGGTGACCCCAGCTGTTGAAGGCATATGCGGGAATTAGAAACCACTTGCCCACTCCAAGTCTGTTGCACAACTCTCTGTGGTTTCTGGGTGCCTCTCAATCCCTCTGCTGCAGAGAAAGTTATTAATCTGTGCTAATGGGACTGCCTGACTCCTCTCTCACTGCACAGGCAAATGGAGCCCTGGGATATCAAGTTTATTTTCCACCTGGGTACCAAGGGCATCTTCTCATGCCTGGGCTTGGAACAAGACGGTATTTTGGAGAAGCCTCTTGATTTAGCACAGTTGTGCTGCAAAGTCATTCCTGCGGGTGTTTGAGCAGAGATTTTCCATGGAGCTTCTTAAATATCAGGGGCCTCTTTCCCCCAATTAGCATAGTTTATTTCTCTTTCTCTTGACAATTCCTGGGCTGCAGTTGCTACCTGGCCACTTCAACCCGGCTCAAACCATTTTGAATGGTTCCCCTACCCTGTCCACCCACCTGCTTTGTTTAAGGCCAGCCTCCACACCAGAGTGTTTAAAATCTGCTTATTTTAAGAGGAATTCAGGTGTGCTTTTTACCCTGGGAAGCAGCAACCCTGTTCTCTTCTGCCTCTGGAACAAAGCACCAGAAAGGCACAAAAGCCTCTGCAGGGAACAGGCAGCAGGATGCAGTGCCGTCTTGCTTGGCTGCCTGGGCTCAGCTGCTTCGTCATCCCTCAGAGCAGTGACAGGGAAGGAACTGCCAGCTCCTTCCTAGGAACCACTCCCCTCCATTGTGCTTGACTGTGGTCCATCACTGGACAGCCCGTCTCCATGAGGATCCCTTCCTTCCATGCCCTCGGAGTCTGTACTCCTTCTGCCTTGCAGCACTCCTTTCCGGACTAGATTACACAAGCGATCTTGTATAATTTGCAACCTTTGGATGTGGTGGCAAGTGAAGCTGCTCGGTGTTTTGCAAACAATGGCTTCTCACTGGCTCCCGGCTCCATTACCAGCTTCGTACTTGTGGGTTCTTGTGATGGATGGGCTGGAAGGGAAAGTGTGGGGCGGGGGGAACATGCCATTCTCATCTGGTTGATCAGTGTTTCTTTTCCTTTTGTTTTGGCTGAACGATTTTATCCATCTGGTGCCAAACATATCCAGGCTGGAGGTGGCTCTTGCAGGGAACCACATCAGCTGCACAGGGGGGGAATTGGCTGATTAGTTGGTGCTGTTATAACTGGAAAATGTATTATGGGGAACCTGAAAGCACCTCACAATTTTGTGGCATTTCCACTGATCCTAATATTTTCTAATGGACCAGCATAGCTACATGTCTCCTCTTGCCATCATGTATCAGGTTGGGGAAACTGGCCTACAGCATCTAGACTGGGTTGGGAAGCCTGTGGTGGTTCTTACATTGCTGGACTAGAGCCTCCATCATCCTTGCCATGCTGGCTGGGACAGATGGGAGTAGGAGTCCAACAGCATCTGGAAGGCCACTAGTTCCCCACCCTGACAGAACAGCTACAGTGGAATCATAGTTGGAAGGGACCCTGAGGGTCATCTAGTCCAACCCCTTGTAATGCAGGAATCTCAACTAAAGCATCCATAACTGATGGCCATCCAACTTCTGCTTAAAACCCTCCAAGGAAAGAGGGGGCCTGCTGCTTACTTTGGAAGGGCATCTCTGTTTCCAGAAGGAAACATTTTGGTCTCCTGGCTTAGCCTGGCTACATCAGCATCCAGTGGGACACAGTCATGATGTGGGGAAATATTGCATTCAGACAGGTGTGTGGTGGGGAAAAGGATTCTGGTCTGCTTTGCTATGGTACTTTTGGTATCTTACTCATTTCTCTACAGCTCTTTATATACAAAACACTTTCACAACTCTCATCTTGTTTATCTTTGCAACAACCCTGTGAAGCTAGAAAGAAAATGAGAAATAGCCTGCCCAGCCAGAGTCTGTTAATTGGTCCTTATTTTATTCGTCCTCAGAGCAGCCATTTTAGGTAGGTTGCTTAATGGGCCCTTTTTACAGGCAGGCAACTAAGGGTGAGCTGAGAGCAAGAGTGTGACTAAGCCAGCAAGAGGTACCCAGTCTGCAGGTGGAACTACACACACACACAAGGTTCAGTGTAAAGATACTTGAAGAAGTCAGGCTTTCCAAATCCCTGCACAAACATCCTGAGCATGGACTGGAGCTTACCTCTCCAAGAGACCTTTGTCTGTGTGGTAGGATCACTTGAAGACCCTTCCACTGTGAAACAGATGCCAGTCTTCCACTTTGTCCCTTTGATGGCATTCTTTGTGCACTCATTGATGTAACTGCCTAAAACCTACACTTCAGATTGCTTCGTGTTACAGAGAGAGAGACCCTAACCTGGTGTGGAGTTAGCTAGGGAACAATAGCTCTGTAATCAGAATGGCAGGGCCTTTGACCAGCCTATGAGCCCATTTAATGACCCTAGATCATTAGTTTTCAACCAGTGTGCTGTGGCACCCTGGGGTGCTTTGAATGATGGTCACGGGTGCCACAGGCAACACTGGTCTCTGTCCCTCTTTCTTTCTCCCCCTTCTCTGTTTTTTTTATAGTAATATTTTATTAAGTTTAACAATAAAGAAATACATAAAACACACAGAAAAGTAAAAAACAACAATACAATCTTTCACAAAAAAGAAAAAAAAACAATCAAAAACACCACAAATGACATAGATAACATATAACAAACACAAATCGCTCTTTTCTAATTTTTCATCTTTGGTTAACTTATTTTCCTGACTTCCTCGCACCTCCCTTTTTTGTATCCCTCTTTAACAATTAGCTCAGCAAATTCATATCGTCTACTTTGTCCTTAAATGTTTACCTCCCAAATTTATAATTTCCAAATTTTTATCTCTTGTTACTAGAACTTCTTCTTTTTATTTTAATATCATCCACATTCATACATTTTACAATACTTCTGTAAATAAATTTTAAATTTCCTCCAATCTTCTTCCACCAACTCTTCTCCCTGGTCTCGGATTCTGCCAGTCATCTCAGCCATCTCCATATAGTCAATTACTTGCATCTGCCATTCTTCCAAGGTGGGTAGATCTTGCGTCTTCCAATGCTTCGCAATAAGTATTCTTGCTGCTGCTGTAGCATACATAAAGAAAGTTCTGTCCTTCTTTGGCACCAATTGGCCAACTATGCCTAGGAGAAAGGCCTCTGGTTTCTTCACAAATGTGCATTTAAGCACCTTTTTCATTTCATTATAAATCATTTCCCAGAAAGCCTTAATCTTCGGACACGTCCACCAAAGGTGAAAGAATGTACCTTCAATTTCATTACATTTCCAACATTTATTCTCGGGCAAATGGTAGATTTTTGCAAGCTTGACTGGGGTCATGTACCACCTATACATCATTTTCATAATATTTTCTCTTAAGGCATTACATGCCGTAAATTTAATCCCAGTGGTCCACAACTGTTCCCAGTCAGCAAACATAATGTTATGTCCTATATCTTGTGCCCATTTAATCATAGCAGATTTTACCGTTTCTTCCTCAGTACTCCATTTCAACAGCAGATTATACATTCTTGATAATATCTTAGCATTGGGTTCTAACAGTTCTGTTTCCAACTTTGATTTTTCCACCTGAAAGCCAATTTTCTTATCTTGATTATAGACCTCTCTTATTTGAAAATAGTGTAACCAGTCTCGCACCTTCCCTTTGAGCTTATCATAACTCTGCAATTTCAACTTGTCACCTTCCTGTTCCAAGATTTCACAATACATTGGCCATTTTGCCTCCATGTTAAGTTTTTTCATAGCTTTCGGTTGCATAGGTGATAACCACCTTGGGGTTCTTTCTCCCCCTTCTCTGATGCCCTCTTGCAAAGTCTTGCACAGCTGTTCGTTGCAGCAGCCCTGGCTACAAGCTCCCCAGGCTAATAGTGCCTCTGGGGCTGGCCAGGGGGGCTTCCCAGGCCCTTGTGGGGCAGTGTGAAGAGGCACCTCTCTTTGGGGGCAGGGTGGAAGCTCAGAGACCAGGGGCAGCAGCTGTGGCTGCCCAGACTGCAAAGGAGGCTGAGGGAACACTCACAAGGGATGGTGTTTGAAATGAGGTGAGGGGCTGCCAGCTCTGAAGGCAAGGGGTGACATAACTGGGCTCCTGAGCCCCACAGGGATGCCCCAGAAAGAATGTAGTTGGTCAAGGGATCAATGGACTCAAAAAGGTTGAAAACCTCTGCCCTAGATCTGGGGATGGGGATGTGCTTTTGCAATCACAAGATTTCAGTGTAAGTATGGCCTACTTCTCACAGGGCTAGTAAGCTTACATCTGGGCCATGTCATTGTAGCCTACAGGTGGGAGGGTTCTTTAATTTTAATTTTATTTCAACGTCTGTATCTTGCCTTTCTATTTAAAAAATAAAATAAAATTGAAGGCGGCAAACAAAACACACAAAAAGTAAAATAATTACCCAGAATGATTACAACTCACAGTAAAACAGCATAACAATTAATAAAAAATGGTTCTAACATGAACAATCAGAATCTGGTTTAGAAAGTAGTGCCTTGCTTGGCTGCCTACCAAAAGGGGAGCAACAATGGGGCCAGTTTGGTACAAGATATTGCAAGATCTTGGTGCCTACCTTGAGTATTTCAGCTGGCAGGGGGCAGGGACAGAACTAAGAGGCAGAATCTTGGTGTTTCACATACTGAAATGATCCTGTGCACATATACAAATCCCTCCACATAGACTAGAACATTTCCACCTGGTTCCTAGTTTTCTAACTTCCCCTTGAGATGCTAGTATTCATTGTGCGGGGATATGTACGTGTTTGTACGGAGGAACATTTAGGCAGGGGAGCTCCCAGTTGAAATCTGAAACAGCTCTGCTGCTTCAGACACAAACTGACCATACCGCAAGATGCCTAAAAACAAACAAATCCCAGCTCTATTACAGATTTTTCAGTCATTGCTCTTGTGCTATAAACTGCATGTGGGATTGCAATTGTATTATCTGCTCTACAGAGTCCATAGGGGTTTTGTGTGTGTGTTTTTTGGTGCGTACAGCATTCTGCTGTGTTTCCTCCAACTGCAATGGCAATAGTGACATACATGGCAATGTATACATTCCTGATCACCTGCCTGATACATTGCTGGATACATCAATACCGTGCTTCTTAGAGCCAAACCACCTTTGAGCAGTATGTAGCTGCTAATCCATCTTTCCTCCATTTGAATTAGACCAGAGTAGTCCACACCCACATGGATTTGAATTGTATGAGGAGCAACTTTGGTCTTTCCCTCTTACTAGTAGGCCTCGGCCTTCCCTTTCGTATTTGCCTCTGCCATCTGATTGGTTGATTCTAACATGCCAGTTGTATGTTGAGTCTAACATGCCAGTTGCATAGGGATAGGGCATGTGTGCACACCTTGTTTTTTGTTGGTAAATCCTGACCAAGAAGTGTGTAAAAGCACACAGTGGAGAGTTGGAAATTTGCCTCTGCAGTTTTTTTGGTTTTGTGCAAATCTAATAAAGAAAAAACCCAGATGTGCTGGAAGCAGTTATGTACATGGCAAGAAAATAAATAAGTATTTGAGGAAGGAGAATAGCAGAAAGTAACAATTGAGACACCTACACCAAAATGCCAAAACAACTTCTGTGATTCCAAGTGCAGTGGTTTGGAGCCCAGTCCGCCCCCCCCCCGCCCAGTTTCTTGGATCATCCCCTTAATTTACAGGCAAATAGTCCCTTCCAACTCTACAGTTCTATGATTGTATGAGATTGGTGTTGTCTGAGGGTAATGTCATGTGCACTACACACATTAAATAGGAATCAAGGCAGCTGCAAACACATGGTGAACTCTGGGGGCATAGTAGACAAGCCCTAGTTGTGGTATTATGCTTGTGACTGGCTTGGTTTCTATATACTAACTATCCACTAAGAGAAAGGAGACAATGGACTGGGACTGCGGTGTTGTGGCAGAGGGGATTTAAATCTTTGTCTTACAACTCATTAATGGTTCCTCGTCATCCTGGGAAAAAGTGACAAGTGGGGTGCCACAGGGTTCTTTCCTGGGCCTGTTGTTGTTCAGCATCTTTATAAATTACTTGGATGAATGAGTTGAGGGGATGCTCATCAAATCTGCAGATGACACTAAGCTGGGAGGAGTAGCTAATGCCACAGAATCAGAATTCAAAATGACCTTAACAGATTGGAGAACTGGGCCCAAGCTAACAAAATGAATTTCAATAGGGGACAGCCTCCACGACAGTAAGGGACTGTGCACGGCAGACTGTGCACGACAGCCTCCACGACAGCAAGGGATCATCAGTGAACAAAAAACAAGGATGATGGGTAAATCATCCTTGCAAATTCCCTCCAAGGACGGGGGGGAATGGGCATCCCTCACAGTTTGTCTAATTACCTGGCTCTTGCTCAGGTATGGAATGTGGGAGGCCGGGAGCCGCTGAGTGCAAATCACTTCACCTGGCGAAAACCCTCCTATGCAGCCCTTAAGAAGCAGAGGTTCTCTGTTTAACTGGAACTTTAATTGGTTTAAAGTACTGGCACGTGAAGGGAAACGGCTGCAACAACATGCTTCGGAATATACCAGCTACATGGATCAAAGGTTTGAACTGAGATAAGATTTTCTTCGGTGTGAGAGTTGGTTGGAGAGTAGGAAGCGCATGGTTTGTTTATTCTAAGCTTCTTTTATATATTTAGGATTTAGCAACCCTCTCTGGAATATAAGATAAAAAGATATTTACAAGTGAGGAAGGGACATTGGTGTAACATTGATATTAACAAGCAAAAATAGAAAGTGTGTGTGATCTGAAATGAAGAAAGGAGGGTGAGGGAAAGCTCAAGTATGATTGTGCTGGAAGTAATTATCCTCCATTTAAAAACAACAGACAAGGAAAAAGAGACTGAGATTTGGGTGTGTTATTGACAGAATATAATCTAAGATAAAGTTTGATTGGGCCATAAATCTCTCGCTGGAAGGAAAAGAATTTGGGGGCTGTGAGAAGAACGCTGCAGAGATTCTGGGAGTTGGAAAGGAGTATTAAATCTTCAGCGCATTGGAAACTGCCCAACTTTTCCTAGGCTGAGGGGGAAATGGCGAAAATCTGTGACATGTTTTACTAGAGAGACAGAATGGTTTCTAGCAGACTGTTGCCTGTTCCGAGACAGAAGCAAGGGACAGAGAGATAAGACCTCTGAGAAACTCCATGATTCAGTTCCGCCCCAAGCCATAATGGGAGAAAACAACAGCTGTCCATAAATGGACAGAAGGAATCTCCATGGATAAAACAGTTTTCACACGCAGGGCAGAATAAAGGAAATAGTTTGAGTTCCTCACTTGAAGCTTTATAAATTTATATATTGTAACATCACGAATGGAAATCATTAATTATGTAGCCGTGGACTAAGGGATTATTATTATAACTGAAATCTAATTGACATTAATTAAGAACGCAGTGATATAAGATTGGAAATGCACCCAAACCATCATGTGGGGAGCCACTTTAATTAAAATGTATTAATTTGATGTTGATTGGCATTTTGATAATTGTATAATTTGGGAATTAATTGTTATTGTTATAATTTGGCTATTATTGGGGGTATAATGGAAAACCAATTAAAAAAAATTAAACATAGGGAAATACTTTCTGACAATATGAGCTGTTTGACAGTAGAACAGTCTCCCTCGAGAACTGGTGGACTCTCCTTCCTTTGGGCTTTAAATCAGAGGTTGGGTGGCCATCTGTCATGGATGCTTTAGCTGAGATCCCTGCATTGCAGGGCGTTGGACTAGATGACCCTTGGGTCCCTTCCAGCTCTGCGATTCTATGATTCTAACTCACAACCACAGCTGCTGTTTGTCCCTAGGAACTTTATTCCTGGGGCAAATAGCAGCTGTAGGGGCTCCAATCTGAACTGGGACACTGGTGGGCCAAAGATTCGAATTGGTTCTCCTCTATACTGCAGCTCCAACCTGGAACTTCCCCCTTGAAGTCACTATTTAGTAAATAAAAAAGAAACATGCAAGGACCATTTGTGTACTTAACATCACTTCTAGTTTTGCCTTTAAAATACAGAAGAGGAGTGCTAAGGCAGCCTCCCCAAATCTGGCATGCTTGAGATGTTGCTGGATTACACTTCCCATCACCCCTGACCACCAGCCATGCTTACCGGGACTGATGGGAGTGGTCATTCAACCACATCTGCAGAACATCAGGTTGAGGAAAGAATTTTGTTTGGGGAGCATCTGCAACTAGCAGGCTGCAGTTGTAGAAGCAGCATTGTCAACAAATCTCTTTCCTACCCCTGTTAAAAAGGCACAGGAGACCTGGAATTTTTCCAGTCGTAGCAAGCTACAAATTTGCTAATAGTGGAAAAGGTCAGGAGGAAAGGAAGTGTCTGATTCACCCAAGATTGTCCCATCAGACATCCAGGACCCGGAGACCTCTTAAGAGACCTGGTTGCAGGAATACATTTTTATAATCCATCTCATGCAGTCCCACCTGGTTTAAATTCAAGTCTGGCTTTGCCTCAGATCATACAAATCTTTTGCCTTTTAAAATCAAGTCATTTCCCTTTGATCTTCTTCTCTGTTATATAATATCATCAATTTGGATAGTGACTCACAGCGCAGGTCTAGGCATTTCCACTCAGAACAAAGTCCTGTTGAGTTCACTGGGACTTTCAGACACGGGCACAAGACTTGCATAAGATACCCGATTCTCTTGTGGGTCATTCATACGGATTAATATGGAAGTGGAGAGGGGGGGTGGCTCTATGGGGTGGTCTTTAGCAGGGCTGGATTAGTTGTTACATTAAATGCACTTCAGATCAGAGCACCAGCCCAATTAGGGTTCTTTGCTGCAGTTAATTACTGCAGTATGTGAAATGAGTGCCCACTTTTCACTGCGCTGGATTTCTTCAATATTCTGTGCAAACAGAATATTGGGCTGCTCTAAGGCAGAAGAGCAGGGGCCAAATCCTACTTAGATGTTTTTTAAAAAAAGAATATTTGTAGCCTAGCAACCACAAAGAGATTACTCTCTATGCTGCAGATAATTTCACAGTCATGTGGAGGGAAAAAGGTGAGGCTCTATGGCTACACATTTGTAGCCACCATGAATGATAAAATGTGCCGGTTGTTTCTCTGCACTTCCAGCATAGGTCATCATCATCATCATCACTTTTAATTTGTATACTGTCTTTCTATCTTACAATACCCATGGTGGTTTAAAAGCTGAAGAAACAAAGAATGTACACCTTATAACAATCTAATGTAATACAAAAATATGATACTAAAACATAACTTAGTGTATTTTTGGTCTTTGTTGGAAGCCACCGAGAGTGGCTGGGGAAACGCAGCCAGATGGGCGGGGTACAAATAATAAATTATTATTATTATTATAACTTTAAAATAAGCAACCCACATCAAATAAAGTAACATTCAACAATCACTAGAATAGTATAGAATAATAATATTAGCATATAAAAATTAAACAGAAATCCACTCTAACAGAAATTACAATAAATTAAAAATAAAAATAAAATTACAATAAATAATTTCTAAACTGCAATCAATAAAACAACGGCAAGCCACAGTGCATAAAATAATACAATACAAATTGAGCAGCAGAGACTGGAGGGTGAGCAAGGCAGGTGGAAGGAGGCCTTGCCTGATGAAGTCTCTCCCCTCCCAGTTCTTCCTCCAGGCGCAGCTCCCTTATGAGGACTCCTAGGGCTGGAGGGTGGGGCAAGGCAGGTCATCCTTAGATTTAGACATTTTGGCTAATTTGCTTGGTGTCAAATACCACTTGTGGATCATATTTAAGTAGTTCTCTTTTAGCGCGTAACTAGCTGTGAATTTTAAGTTTATTTCCCACAATGGTTCCCACAGGTTCAAATCAATGTTATGACCCACATCTTGTGCCCATTTAATTATAGAAGATTTCACAAATTCTTCTTTCATTTCCCAATCAAGTAATATTCTATACATTTTAGATAATAATTAACTCTAGATCTTAATATATCTTCTTCGAATTGTAATGTTTTTTCTGCAAATCCCAATTTCTTGTCTACCTTAAATTTTGAATTGCTTTGATAATAATTTTTAGCCAGTCCAACACGTATTCTTTAATCTCGTCATTTTTTTTTTTCATTTTTTGGTTCTCCCAGATGATGCTGTGTTGACCATGCACACTAGGCTGTAAAATGGAATGAGCGCATGGAAGACAGCTATCTATCTGATAGCCGCTGATAAATCTATTTAGCAATTTGCCTTTGAGGATCAGAAGTCAAACAACAGGGCTGCTTTCTTGATGCCCAGCTGACAAGGGTGTTTGAAGCATTTGCCTGGCCACCATTCCAGGAAGAGTTCTATGATGTAATCCTCCAGGTGTCATCATATTCTGTGACTCATAAAAGGAATACAAATATAGAATCTGGCTTATGGTGGCAATGCATTTGACTTCTACAGGCACTGAGTACCAACAGTTATATGGACAAAGGCGCTGTCAACCAGAAGCACCAAGGGATTATTAGAGGATGTGGTGGAGAAAAACCCCAAGCCAGCTTCCAGTCTCAATCCCAGTTCCTTCTCCACTCCACAGCTACAGGCTGCCTGCCTCTCTGCACATGTGCAGAGTACATTTCCCCTCCCCAGGGAATAACTGCTGCCTAGTTCCAATACGTACATCTAGGGTGAGAGTAGACTTGATCCTCAGCACTTTTCATTTTCAGTTAAGTGGTTGTCTGCGCAGAACGAGATTCACTCTCCCAACAGAACTTTCCTCCCTCCTCTATACCCATGAATCTGCTCTGTAGGATTGGGGGGCATGCGGGGGGGGGACAAAAGGGGGAAATTCTAGTTTCGTTTGTGGATTTCATTCCTGTAATAAACAAAAATCTGCCCTTATTCCCTTATGGGGGACACAAGAGCCCTTATAGAGTCCTTTGTAGGTTCTCCATCGGTTGGAGAAAATAACAGAGGCCAACCAGAGAATATTGAGAAGCAAAACAGCTAGTAAGCCTGATCTTTATTGACTGTTGCAACAGAGTGCTCCCGTCACACGCAGGAAAGGAGGAGGACCCAGAACAAAGGCGTGCCTGCCCTGATATAGACATTTTAAATTGCCTTCCCTGGAGCTCAAGACCACCCCTCCATACATACATCACAGAAGGGGTGTAACCCAAGACCACCCCCCACAAACATCATACCTACATCATAAAAAAGGCGGTCTACAACAGAAATCTGAGTGCGTTGTTTTTACCTCCTGTCTGGCAGATTACCTCTTAATGCTTACTTGATTGGATACCCTGGGGAGCCTGGCCAGTCTTTTGTAATGATAAATACTTAGTTCCTGAGCCAGGTCACATGCTCACCCTATTCATACACAGACATACCCTAAAGACAGGATTTATGAACGAAAAGACAATGGGGAGGCTTTTCCATTTTCCTCCGACCTTGCAGAGAAATATTTGAGGTCAATTTGGGAGAGACAAAATGGTTTCAGGACTTATTCTGTGGGGTTTCAGACATGTGGTTTATATATGCAGTTATGAACATTTATCACACACACACACACTGGATTTTTTGCTCTATAAGACTCACTTTTTCCCTCCTAAAAAGTAAGGGGAAATGTGTGTGCGTCTTATGGAGCGAATGCAGGCTGCACAGGTATCTCAGAAGCCAGAACAGCAAGAGGGATTGCTGCTTTCACTGCGCAACGATCCCTCTGGCTTCTGAGATTCAGAATATTTTTTTTCTTGTTTTCCTCCTCCAAAAACTAGGTGCGTCTTGTGGTCTGGTGCATCTTATAGAGCGAAAAATACGGTATGGCCTTAAATTTTTTATTTCAGTTCCCCACATACATACCCCACTTAGTGCTACGTATAATTCCACCCGTAGAAATAAAGGGTGGTATGCGACTAAGATTTGCTCAGAGTAAACCCACTGAAATTGATGAACATGACTGAGTTAGGCCTATTAATTTCAGTGGCTCTGCTCTGAGTAAAACTTGGCTGAATCCCACTCTAAATGTTGCCAATGTGCCCATGACTGGCCTCCCACTGCTCATCACTGGGCAATGCTTTCAAAATCCCTCCTCTGTGTTTGTGTATCTTCTCATTCTCTCCCAGCTCTTCCTCTGGTTTCCTGTTGCTCCAGCCAGGGTCTCTGTGATACCACACCTGCCTTGTCCCCAAAGCCACTTTCCTGCGCCAGCATCCCAACACAGCTGAGCTCTGATTAGGCCACTCAGTGCCAGGCGCCTGGGCTCTCGCTAAGAAGATTAGAGGATTTCTGCCGCTTCCTCCATCCCTGGGAGGAGCAGGCTAAGAGGAAATTGATTCTAAGCTTAGCAGATCCAGCTTTGGGTGCCACAACGGAGAGTGGTGGCAATGGCAGCTGCAACTGGAGAAGGGGCCAGGAAAGGAATTCCACCACTTCAAGTTAAGCAGAAACAGGACACAGAATAAGCAGTCTTGTATTTGTGTCCAAAAGGAATAGTATTCTCATATTATTATTATTTTGTCTTTTGGGCCTGGTGTGTGTGTGTGTGTGTGTTAGTTACAAGGTATTTGAAGGATCTGAGACACAAAAGAAATGTGCATAAGTGTATAGAGTTCCTCTGGTCAAATTGCAGCATGCCCAGCTGTTCAGCTGGGGATGGAGAACCTGTGGCCTTCCAGAGGTTGTGGGACTCCAGCTCCCATCAGCCCCAGCCAGTATAATAGCCAGGGATGATGGGAGTTAGAGTCCAACAACAAGTGATAGGCCACAGATTCCCTGGCATTGCTGTGAGCAAAGTAAAAAAGGGTGGAATTCAATGTCACACTGTTACCATTGTTTCATCAGCACAAGCATTTTGTTTGCCAGACAGAACAAACTCTCCTACCTGGAGCACTGCTTTGGGTGCTATCCTGCCTCTCACAGCCACTTGGGGGGAACATGGGGGAAGAGAGGAAGGAACGCCTATTGCACTGGTTCTTGATAGTACAACTATTTAGTTTAATTTATACCAATTTTTTAAAACATTTAAAAGAAATGGATGAGGGGCAGAACATCCGTGTCTCAGTACAAAATAATTTGGGCCACCCCCTTCTCATTCTAGATTTTTTAAAGCAGTATTTCTATTATAAAATATGAACAACTTCATAATAATCAAATTAGATGACATTCAATATTGCTGAGTCTTATTACATCCATATGCCTCTAAATATCTTCTCAAAATCCAATTATGTATTCCAAATTCATTGTAGTTACCCATCTGACTAAACTGATGACATTTGTTGCATTCCTTGGGAGATTCTGTTTTCAGCTGTTGCCATTTTATGGTGCCAGAAGGCGCATAATGGTTAGTGCCAATGCAAGTATCCAATGGGCTGGGCAGAATGCTAATACATGGTTCAGAATGGATGCCAGTTTCTTACTGTGCCAGACCTTTGGGAGGGGGGCACATGTCAGTGGGGGGTGGGGCCAGAGGCAAAAGTGGGTGGAGAAACTAACACAAATTTTACCTGTCTACTGCAGGCCAGTTTCCCCAACCCAGAGGTTTTTTCAAAGCTGAAAGACACACTCGAGCCAGCCCAAAAATAGAATTAAGGAGAGGTGTACGAGGGGTGGTGCATGGTGTGGCCTGGGGAGAATCCTAATAGAGAACTCTGGAGGTGCTGAGCCCCTCCTCTTGCTCCATGCCCCTCCCTTAACCTTCTTGCTGCTCCTGTCTCCCTCTCTTTGCGGTTCTGCTCATCTTATTGCTGTAGTATTTTATTTATTTATTTGATTTGATTTATATACTGCCCTTTATCCAAAGATCCCGGGGTGGTGTACATTGAGAACATAATTTATGCAGGATAATAATAAAAACACAATACACATAATGCAGCACAATAATAAAATAATCATAATAACAAGCCATAGGCCAAGGGCCTGGGTAAAGAGGAATGTTTTCACCTGGTGCCTAAAGACGTGCAATGATGGCACCAGGAGAGCCTCTCTGGGGAGAGCATTCCACAGTCAGGGAGTCACAGTAGAGCCAATGGCATTGCTTTGATAAGGCCCTGAGTAAGCATCTAGTTGGGTGACAGCTGTGGCCCGAGGCTCCTCCGCCTCCAGTTGCTTAGATCTGGTCATGCAAGGGAGCCAGTCTTTCAAAAGCTCAAAGCCCTAGCAAGATCTACGCTCTATTACTCTGCTAGTTCCTGCCTGCTGGGTGGCTGGGCCCAGTTGCTGCAGCAGAGGCAGATAAGAGACAGCTGGCTGCTGGCTCTTTCCCCTCCTCTGGCTGGACACAGGCAGCAGCATCACAATAAGGAGGCAGTGTGTGTCTGCTCTGACAAGGCTGCTGCCATCACAATGGCCTGGCTGTCCTGCTCCCTTTTACTGTTGTTGCTCATCCCATCCAGCAGTGCCAGTTTAGATGCCGAGAAGACAAGAGAGCTTGAATAGACTTGCTTCCTGCAAGGCAGTGAGAATTAGTCAAGCGCTGAATTATCTCATCACTATCAAACCTCCCTGGGGGAATTGCATTGCTGTAAGTGATCTAAGTGCTTATTCCCATTTTAGTGATTACAAACCAGATGATTCTTTTGTGACCTTTTCCCTATGGGGTCTACGCCAGCCTGGAAACATAAGTAAGCGCCAGAAGCCCAAAGGAGCAGGAGAAGATGCTTCCCCAGCTGCTAACCTCCTCTGATGATCCCCATTGTTCTAAACCAAGAACTCGTGTGCTGACAATTTTCCAATGAAAGACGGCAAAGAGGCTATGGAAGAGTTCAGCACATTGTAATGGGGATCTCGGTGGTCTGAGGCTGGCGCCTGCCTAGTATAGTGGGCTTTCTGGACACAGTGTGTCTCCAAGCCACAGAAAGTTGGTGGGGAAGGTTATGCAACATCAGCCCTTGCCACTGGCTGGCTGGCTGGTAGTATGAAGGTTCTGGATTGGTCAGGTTTGCTGTAACTGCTGAGTGGCCTGGCTTTCTGCCCTTGCTTTTTTCAGTGAGGAGTAGCACTACTACAGGCACCTGCTACATGAGGCTGCTTCCATCTCCTTCATTCACAAATCCATTTCATCACATTTCCACATTAATCTGTTTTTTTAAATTAAAAATACAACTTGTAAGTATGTATTTTATTAGAAAATGCATATTTACATATGTATTTTATCTCAACACATTTCTAAGGGTTGTAATCAAGTCCTGCTCAGAGGAAACCCACTGAAATTAACAAACCTAAATTAGTTGTGTTCATTAACTTTTCTCACAGTGGCCAGCCAGATGCCCCAAAGGGGAGCCCACAAGCAGGACATGTGTGAAATAGCGCTCTCCTCATTTGCGATTCAATGGGTCTACTCTGAGTAGGATGAGCATTGAATACTACCCATTTTTAACATGGTGGGGGAGGCATTCGATGTCATGCACAAACATTTCCGCTTGCCTGGTGGAACAATATCACCTCTTCTCCCCATGCACACACACCTGAGCCAATTGGGGAGGTGTGGAGGGAGAAGAGGGAGGGAAAAGCCCCGATGTGCTAGAGGAAAGCTTTGCACAGGCTTTTGCTAGTGGGACCAGTTAGCTGAATCCACCATTGCATGGGCGTAGCCAAGGGGGGACAGGCTGCCCCCCATCAATACAGATCAATATAAATCAATACAGATATGAGGTTCTGCTTTCCCCCTCAAAAAAAGCCTGCCCTCCCTAATAAAAATCCTGACTATGCTCATGCACCATTGGTACTTTTCCTTTTTTTATAAATAATTTTTATTAATTTTCCAACACAAATATACAATTTTATCAAAATTTCCACAAATTTGGTTCTTTTCGACTTCCTTCAGCTTCTCTGGCAATCATCCATATTTGCCTCTCAATTACGCATTTCTCTGTTTATATTGCCATTAAACTCCCCCTCCCACTCCTGTTTCGTTTTAACAATATATCTCAACTTTCACAGTGCTTCTTGAAACCCTGCCAGTGTTGTTTGCACATCACATATTCTTTTCAGATATTTCCCCCAGTCCTCGATGAACTTTTGGTCTCAAAGATATCTAATTTTTCCGCACCATTGGTACTTTTCCTTGAGCTGAGGACTATCGCACTTGGATTCTGATGCCTGCCAAAATGTACCTGTGCTGCCTAAACAAGGTCATATGAGGCTCATAGGAAACTTTTTTTAAAAAAGATAATTTTTATTAACCGGCCAATCAAATCAAATCACATCACATAAATTCCGAATTACAAAGCCGAATTTTAAATTTTGTTGAGGGGACCCATATTTCAAGATCCAAAGGGGGATTCTGATCATCTTCTTTAGGCTCATAGGAAGCTGCACCCAGCTTTGCTCAATTTCAGAGCTGGTAGGCGCAGGGGACAGCTTTCTTGGCTTTTTGTAATTGATGCAGGAGTGGCTTGCAGATGGGGCACTGTTGCTTACCAAGAGGGGCTGGCCACTAAACCAGTGCAGTTAAACCAGTGGAGCCAATCCACTGCTCCTGCCAGTGCATTGACACCAGGATGGCCTCCAAGTCATCTTGCCCTTCTTCCTCCCAGTAAGCCCCAGCAGCCTACCTACCAGGAAGCTACCTGAGCAGCTCTGCCCCACCTGGCAAGCCACTTCGGAAAACAGAGCATTTTTGTTCTTAACACATGGGGTTTGTTTTAAATCAGGGATGGGAATATTGTTGGACTCCAGTTCACATCATCCCCAACCAGTGTGAGCAATGGTAAAGAATGATGCATTTTTTAGTCAATGTTTGGAGGGCCACAGAGTCCCCTATTCTAAAACATGCCTATTTACCAGGAATAGTCTAGAGGACATTTCCCCCCTGTTCTTGTGAATCAGCATTGTCTCAGCTATCTGCATTGTTGGTTGTCAGATGCTAGTTTTAGTACCCTACAAAAACTAAGCATCTGAGCTCTGCTCTGATGATGGTGGGGGTTGTCTTGCTTTCAATAAGAGTGTAGCATGGGAGCATATTTCTAAAAAGGAAAATAAACTTTAATCATTTGTTCATATCTAATAATACAGGTTGGTGTATTAATCCAGGAAATGAAAGAAGAAAAAGTCAGGGCTTGTGTCAAGGTTGTGTGTATTCCATACTTCAGGATCACACCACACTATTGCAGAATTCAACATTGGGCACAATGCAATATCCTGATAATTGCTGCATAAGCCCTCCCTCAAGCATATTCTAGTCAAGCTCTTAAAACTGCAAGGATAGATAGATCTGAAAATGTGTGGGCGATGACTTGTGAAATCTTAGAAGCCAGAACAGGGACTAGTGTCTCTAGACACCTTCTCATTACTCTATGTGTTACATTGCTAGTTGATGCAGAAATAAATTATGCAAACTTGCTCCATTTTCACTCACAAAACTTTAGCATGTTTTGGTACAGATTTCATTGTGAGGGCAGTCCTCAGTGCATCTACTTTTAAAGCTCTCAATTTTTCTCCTAATCTAAATTTAATTATTTCTCTGGCTCTCTTGCTAGCTGTAATTTTTATTCTTTATTTGTTCTACTCTAGGCTATCTTTGTTTGGTACTGATATTTCAGTACAAATTAATTTTTTTCTGCATGAAGAAGTACAGCAGTTGGTTTGAACATTGTGCCTCTTTAAAAATTATTGTTAACTGATCAATCAATCAATCCCTGATTAAGGGATTAGTTGGGGAAATAATTTCACAGATTCAAACTTCAATTAGAGTAGGACGACTGAGCTGTTCTCATTATTTCCTGTTCCAGCTGCAAAGGATTCCTAGAGGATAACAAGGATTCCAGGATAAGGACTTACAGAAGGTTGGAGGATGGTTTCATCAGTGCCAAATATTAGGTTGGGCTAATTGTTGTCTAGGCTTGTTGGCTTCAAGCAAGCTTACTTTCAAGTAAGTCTGCTTGTGATATTGCCTAACGGAGAAAAAAACATCAACCTTTCTGATTGAGGGGGTAGGAATATAAGCAGATTTGAAAAGCAGTAGAGAGCCTGCAAGAAGCCACAATGGGTGAGAGTATCCAAGCACTGCATGTTTGTTGTTGTTGTTTAGTTGTTTAGTCGTGTCCGACTTTTTGTGACCCCCTGGACCAGAGCGCACCAAGCACTCCTGTCTTCCACTGCCTCCCGCAGTTTGGTCAAACTCATGCTGGTAACTTCGAGAACACTGTCCAACCATCTCGTCCTCTGTCGTCCCCTTCTCCTTGTACCCTCGATCTTTCCCAACATCAGGGTCTTTTCCAAGGAGTCTTCTCTTTTCATGAGGTGGCTAAAGTACTGGAGTCTCAACTTCAGGATCTGTCTTTCCAGTGAGCACTCAGGGCTGATTTCTTAAGAATGGATAGGTTTGATCTTCTTGCAGTCCATGGGGCTCTCAAGAGTCTCCTCCAGCACCATAATTCAAAAGCATCAATTCTTCGGTGATCAGCCTTCTTTATGGTCCAGCCCTCACTTCCATACATCACTAGCACTGCATGCATGTTAGAGAATCCATTTTCTCTCCTTGCCTCCCCTGCCTTCATTGCTTTGACAAGGAAGTTGAAATGAAATCAGTGATTCACTCATCAGGCTGTAAATAATGAAGAGCTTTTCCCAGGCTAGTTAGTTGGAAGGGGGCTGTTATCTCAGCTTGTCTCAAGCTGCAGTGTAGCTGTCTCAAGAAAATGGTATGGTACATCAAAGGAAAATCACAAGAGCATCACTTCCTATTCTTCTACCCCCTTGCAAAAAAACCCCCTTCTTTCCCAGGTTTATTTAAATAATGTTTCTCCTAAAAATAGAACAGAAGACTTCTGCATAGCTGTCAATGTTTCCCCTTTTTTAAGGGAAATCCCCTTAATCCGAATAGGATTCCTCGCAAGAAAAGGGAAAAGTTGACAGCTATGGACTTCTGTGTCCACAAAATGTGATAAGGAAAGGAAGCAGGTGCAGAAGGTTGATATAAAATAGTCTACTAAATTTGCAGAGAATGAAGTGTTTTCATGGGTTTGTGCTCAGATGGACTGTGTGATGTTAAATGCTTCACAGTCCAAGGATAAATAATTTCAAAAACTAAGCCCCCAATGCAGGCCAGACAAGCCAAGTGCAGCTACTTATGAAGTTTCTCGTTGCATACAGGATCAGGCTTCCAACTCTCACCTGCCTTTCCTAGGTAGAACAATCACCTCTTCCCAGCTCATGCATCCCAAACCATCCTTGATGGCGCTTTTCCCAAGGCTCCAGTGTTTGTAGAATGAAAGGTCTGGGGTTCTGCTGCTGGACCCTTTTTAACATAGCCCAAGGCCACCCTCAATGGCCAGGTCATCCCAAATCCTAGTGCAATATAGTTGGGGAAAACTGGGAGGTCTTTTCTCAGGGCTCTCTCTTCAAATGGCAGAAGGGACTGTAGTGGTGGTCTCAGTCTGGGTCTCTCCTTCTCCAGGAGGCCACTTACTACCTTCGCTCTAGGCTATTTAAATTCCTGAGCTCCATAGCCCTTCAGTAGGCCCTAGTGATGGCAGCTGCTCCCATCCCCACCTTGCTTCTGCCTTTACTGACTGAGTACCATCAGGCTTGGCTCCTGGAGAGGCAGATTGGTGGCACCTTAAAGGGAAAGTCAGACAAATAACTTGCCCATGAGTGCATCTGTGCTGATGGGAAAGCATCTGACTGTGTCCAGCTGTCTTGTGAAAAAACTCGAAACAGAGAAACCAAACTTTTTAAAGGGCCCACTGCTGTTAAGCTTCTTCATTATTCTAGCTCAGTTCAGGCACTCAGATTTTTAATAACAATTGTGACACCTTAAAGGCTAACAAATTTATTATATCATAAGCTTTCATGGACCAAAGTCCACTTTTTCAAATGCATGGTGTTCCGAGTTGAAGGTATCTATATACAAGCGTCTCTCAACTTACTCAGGGTTACATTCCAGGGATCATGCCAAAAGACAAAATCGTGTATAGTCAAAACAGAATGCATCCGATTGTTAAGCAATTGCTGCACAGAAGCACTTCAGGTACATGTTATCCTGCCACAGAACAGAAGGAGAGTCTTGCTGGATGAGGCCAGTGGCCCACCTGGTCCAGCATGTTGTTCTCACAGTGGTGAACCAGAAGCCTGTAGGGAAGCTTGCAAACTGAGCATGAGTGCAACAGCAGGTTGAAGTGGACTGAGTGCCCCAAAGAGTTAGTAGGATGCTCGAGCTATGGATGTGCTGTAATCTACACAGGGTGGAGGAGCCACATTGGTACTAGGAAGTATTACATTGCATGTGCCTGATTTTAAGAGTCATCTTTTGACAGTTCTTGGGAGAACCATATCAGAGCTACAGCAAATGGAGGGACAGAGGCCACTACAAAGAGGCTTGGTGTTAAGAACAGCCACCGAATCTATGTTTAAAGGCATCTAGCAGTTGGACAGCTCCCTGTTCTCAGAGCAGTCTGTGCGCAAGGGCAGAAACTCAGCCAGTCCTTCCCATGTGGGCTCCTTGACACACGTCTTGTGGCCTGGCCTGGCTCTGCTGGACCCTTTCTGATGCATCAGGGAAGAGCTGCAGACCCAGAGGATCATTTTACACAAAAAACCTGCCAATTGTCAGAACCATAGTGTCTAGACCAGTCTTTCTCAACGTTGGATTCCAAATGTATGTTGTTGGACTACAAATCCCATCTTCCCTAGCTAGCAGGACCAGTGGTCAGGGGTGATGGGAGTTGTCATCCAGCAGCATATGGGGGCCCAAGGTTGAGAAAGGCTGGTCTAGACTGAATAACACATACCCTTTGGTAAAGTAACCCTCTGGTTCCTTTGTATGATTTCACTGGATTTCCACCTCCTTCTGGCTAGGGGAGGATGGGACTTGCTTGCACAAAAAAGAGTGTGTGGACAGTATATAAAAATGAAGCCTCTCCACAAAGCATGTAATGCTGTTTGTTTTGTGGCAAGACCAGCAGAGTAGCATAGCACCAGGGATAGCAGCAGGACAAACAGTCCTGAGGGAATGAGGGAATGGGGATATGGGGGCTTTTTAAATCCACTTTTCTTATCCAAGCTCTGTAAATAATTAAATCTCCCAGAGGCGAGCTGTGGTGTAATACTTTGGAAATTCCAAGGTAAGACTATCTAGGAGGAGTGAAAGAAATATGTATATAGTATGTGTGTATGTATGTATGTATGTATGTATGTATGTATGTAATTATAGATCCCCTATACCTTCCATTGCATATGGGTGTCTAAACAAACAATGTAGTCATAAACAGTAAGTGGGGGGAGGTAACATAAAGCATCTGAACAGCATAATAATAAGCAACAACCAAAATCAATCACAATTTAAATTTTCATAAAGCCCTCCCGCATCTAAACAGGTTCATAGTAAGGTGCTTAAAGATGTAACCTGCCTGCTTTCATGGGGTAGAGAGTTCCATAGCCTAGGTGTCCCTGATGATAAGGCCTTGTCATGACGTTTGGAAAACAAAAATAGGGTTGGGAGGGGGATTGTAGTAGGAGACCCTTCCATATTCAGGTCTGTGCAGATTTACTTGGGATTAAGGCACACTGGAGTTGGGTTTGCAAGTAAGAATGCATAGGATTTGGTTGCTGCTGAGCTGGTTGAGTATGGAAACAGAATAGGTGGACAGTGAGGTGTGTGCTGCGTGAGTTAGATGGAATGGGCATTTCCTATAAGCCTCTGGTGTTCCTAGGTAGCTCTTGACCTCTCTTTTCTCTCCCCTTCTAGGGCAAGCCTTATGTCTTTGATCGTGTCTTCCCACCCAACACTACCCAGGATCAGGTGTACCATGCCTGTGCCATGCAGATTGTCAAAGGTTAGTCTGGGTATTGGTAGAATGGTGGGCATTTAGTAGGAGTTGTATAAAGGGGCAGGAAGGGTGAGGCAGAAAGCCAACTGGGGAAATAAATGAGTCCTCTTTCTTTCTCTTGCAGATGTGCTGGCTGGGTACAATGGCACCATCTTTGCTTATGGGCAGACATCCTCGGGAAAGACTCACACCATGGAGGTGAGAAGGCATATAATATAATATAAGGCATGGAAAAAACTAGGTCATAGCTAGGAAGCCACTGACAAGAAGGCCCTGTCATAAGTTCAAGAAGCAAAAGTGGAATGGGGTGAGGAACCTGTGGCCCTCAAAATGGTGTTGGACTTCAACCCTCATCAGTCTCAGCTGGCATTGTAGTCCTGGGCTTGCAGTACATCAACCACATCTCGAGAGACACAGGTTCCCTACCCCAGTGGTAGGGGATCCTTGCCACCTTACCACCTGGAGATGGGACTATTTATCCCCTAAAAGCTTAGCTCTAAAACATTTGAGGAGATCCGTTTGGCTCATTCCTGATGTTTCTGTTCCTCCAGGGTAAGCTGCATGACCCCCAGCTGATGGGAATCATCCCTCGCATTGCCCAGGACATCTTCAACCACATCTACTCTATGGATGAGAACCTGGAATTCCACATTAAGGTCAGAGGCATACGGAATAGCGGTGGGGCCCGGGGTATGGGCAACAGTGGTCAGTACTGGGAACAAAGGATCTGTATTTGCAATGGGTGGGATGCTCAAATGAGATGGTTGGAAAGGCACATCTTGGTCAGGGAGTCAGATCCTCTGGTTCCAGGGCTGGCAAAGGACCTCAGGTAGTTGTCAGCTGATGAACGTGGAGGGAAATAATATTTCTTGCGCATGAGCTACCCAGACAAAACTAGTGCAGAGGATTCAGAAGCTTTACAGGAACCATAGCTCAGTGGAAGAGCACATGGTTTCCATGAAGAAAGTCCCAAGTCTGATCCCTGGCATTTTCAGTAAAAAAACTAAGAAATAAAAATCAGGTAATGGGAAATATTCTCTGCCTGAGATGATGGAAGGAGCCACTTCCAGTCAGAGGAGACAAAGCTGGGCTAGACAGGAAAATACTCCAGTCTGGTATAAGGCAACTTCCCATGTTCCCATAGGCAGCAGTGACATGGGACAGGTGATATGGGGTCCTAGGACCAGAAGGATTTGGGTCTTATAGGGTCCTGCAAATCAGCTAGCAGAGGGTTAGTCTCCACTCCTTTCCCCCTCTGGAGCAGGGAGCCAAAGCCTGACACGAAGCAGTCCAGGGAAGAAGGGCTTATTCACACTGGTCTGTGCTTAAAAGCTCTGTGTCCATGTGTGTGATTTATTTCTTTTAGCTTTCCCCTTGAAAACCCACTTTGTAGTGCTCAATTGGAGTAAATACCAATTTGGGTTTTCCATTGGTGACTGTTTGCTCTGATTCAGCTTTAAAGAGCAGGTTTTCATGGGGAAAGCTCTGGAGCAGCAACAACCACAAAAGCAGGGTTGCTTGGACATGGAGCTTTAAAGCATGGACCTTTGTCTGGAGAGAGTGGGGCTAAAGGAAGTGTGGAGAAGCCCTCAGTTCCACTGTTGTATTTAAAGAGGCTATAAAGGTCAGGACTGAACAAAGGGGCCAGTCCTCAACCGCAGGGCTCAGGCTCCCCCTCTGTTTTCTCAAGGAATTGTTGGCAGTTTCATCCACACCCTCCATGTAATGCATATGGCATCCCCCAAAGAATCCTGGGAACTGTAATTTGTTAAGGATGCTGGGAATTGCTGTTCTGTGAGGGGTAAACTACAACTCCCTGGATCCTTTGGGGGAAGTCATGACTGCTCAGAAGCAGCATAAATATGCTTTAGATTAGATGTATGGTGTAGATGTGTGATGAGAGTGTATTACTTATTCTCACTTTGAGCACAGTGGTTCTCAGAAAGGTATGTGTTCACAAGGATGATAACTGAGGGAAAATTGAGGACCCCCACATCTTTATGTCTGTTCTATTTAATTACTCTCTCTCCCCCATCCCAGGTTTCCTACTTTGAAATCTACTTGGACAAAATCCGTGATCTGTTAGATGGTGAGTTATCATCAGGGATGTTGAGGGGAAATGGTACGAACAGGGCATTGAAAGAGTAAAGGAGAAGGGCTTGATAGGAAATAGTGACCGGGGGGGGGGGATTTTTTCAGGGGCGCTGGCCCTGGTGAAGGACTGAAATGAAATGTATGCTCCTGGATCAACTGTGCCCTCTCTGAATGATCTCCTCTCCTTGCTCATAGTGACCAAGACCAATCTTTCCGTTCACGAGGACAAGAACCGGGTGCCAT
Organism: Podarcis filfolensis; assembly: GCF_964270895.1. Lineage (NCBI taxonomy): Eukaryota > Metazoa > Chordata > Lepidosauria > Squamata > Lacertidae > Podarcis > Podarcis filfolensis. The sequence goes on along the minus strand of NC_139605.1, from coordinate 120,647,237 downwards.
TTGTGAAGGTGAGATTCCTGGGAAAGTGTCACACTCCTGGCCAGAATGGAAGGGAGAGAGCACTAGTGGCCTGAGTGTTGGGTCTAGCCAGTGGTTACCTCAGGGATGCATTTTCAAGCTTTGGATGGGGAGGCAGGGTTTACAGTAAGATTCAAAGGCTTGTGCTTGGGTACATCCAAGTTTAAGTTTAAGTTTAAGTGTGTTTTGAAAGCAGTTACTGTGCTGGTCATTAAATCTCATAATAACTAGAGGTGTAAATACTTTTGTATAATTATCATGGTCTAACCATTCTGTGGGGTAGAAAAGTGGTCCCCACAATTTTCTCCCTTCCTCAGTGGAACCTTTGTGTATATCCTAAGGCCTCCTGCCCCAACTTGTGCCTTACAGATAGTGATGAGCTCCAGCTCCCATCATTCCTTGCCATTGGCCACGCTGGCTGGTTCTGATGGACATTATTATCCTAAAAAATGCAGAAGGGCAATAGTTTAGGGAAACCTACCCTAGGGGCATCTGTCTACGGCCAGAAGACAGGGAAAACTGCCCAGGTTGAGCTGCATGAGGCATGGTGGTGGTGGTAGCCTGGATTAAAAAAGAGAGAGATGAGGTCAACATCACCATATATACTATGACAAATGCCCTTTTCTTCTTCCCCGCTCAGGGCTGCACTGAGCGCTTTGTCTCGAGCCCTGAAGAAATCCTGGATGTCATTGACGAGGGGAAATCTAACCGTCATGTGGCTGTTACCAGTGAGTTATGAGAAATAAAAACGGGCCGGAGGGATTATGATGGTGTGGTTGGGTGAATGGGGAGCTCTGAACTAGCTCAGTACAACTTGTTTGTTTTAATCAAACCCCTCAGTGGTGTCTGCCATGGCAGGCTGGCTGCTTGCGGCTTGGTGGGTTGCAAGTCGTTATCCTGGTCTGTATCCCAGGAAACACTGGGATAGTACTATGTTCATGCTAAGGGAAGGCCTGAGTGAGGTGGGCTCAGGTTTCAAGCAGAGAGAGCTACTCCTAATAGATTCTCACGCTTTAATAAACGAAAGCCACATTCACAGCATACATTTAAGACACCATGATGCCACTTTAAACAGCCATGGCTTCCCCCCAAAGAATCCTGGGGGCTGGAGTTTATTAAGGCTGCTGCGTGTTCTTAGGAGATCCCTATATTCCCCTCACAGGAAGGGAATTATCTGTGAAGAGGAATTGAAAAATGTAGTTCTGGGAGGGGAACAGAGCTCTCCTAACAAACCTCCACACAGCAGACTGCAGCAACCAGAATTCTTTGGAGTAAGCCATGAAGGTTTAACGAGGTATCACAATGCTTTAAATATCAGGTGTGAACACAGCCTTGGGGTTGACAAGCAACACGTGCTTGAGCCTTGTTAAACCTTTGATAGCATCTACTCTGAAAAGTTGTGGGGCTTTCCAGACATCCTTTTTATTGTGAGTTCGTGATTATTTTTCCTCAGAATGCTATTGGGGTGGTCAAATGTGATCCCTTTTTCAATACTGTTGGGGCAGGAGTGGCTATTGAACCCTTTTAAATCTGTGGTGTGGAAATATCCCTTCTGCTCCAGTGTCTCTAACACAGGAAAATAAAAATTACCAGGAATGAAATATGACTTCTCTATTTACTTATTTACTTTTTTAAAAATTGAGCCTGGTCATGGAAATGAAAGGTGTCAAATTTGAAATGTCTGAGATGTGGAGCCTGAGATATAGACAGTATTGTTTATTCATTCACTTATGACATATATATCTTGCCTTTCCTCAAAGGAGTGAACACGTCTCTCTCCACAATTTTTCCCTCACAACAATCCTGTGATGCAGTTTAGGCTGAGAAAAATTGATTAGTCTGAGGTCACCCAGCAAGCTTTATGACAGAGTGCTGATGTGAACCTGGGTCTTCGCAGTGCTAGCCTGACACCCTAACCTCTGGGCCACATTGGCTCTCAGTCAGAAGTGATGGATGATAGCGCAGTCAGTGGTGCATGAGACTCTTAATCTAAGGTTTGTGGGTCCAAGCCCCAAATTGGGCAAAAGATTCCTGCATTTCAGGGGGTTGGACTTGATGACCCTCATGATCCCTTCCAACTCTACAATTCCATGATTCTATATGGAAAGGGTGGAGGTTCCCATCATGGACTTTGGGATAAAGAGGGCCAGTGAGCTAGACTGTGATAGGTAAGTAAGATACCAGGGAGCTGTGGTGGCAATGGGGCTTCTGTGTAGCATCAGTGCTTTGGGAAGGTGTGTTCTGGCTTCTGTGAATTGCAGCCAAGTCTTAACAGAGACTCTAATCCAACTGTGAAGTCATAAACAACAATCTTGCTGCACCCTAGAGGCAGTGTGTGGTGTTGCAGCCTCTTGCTCCCAATCATGCCTAAGTCACAAAACATGGACCTGCTATTACACAAACAGCATAGAATGTGATAACATTCTTCCTGGGCTTACAATTTCAGCTGAGAGTCTGCATGACTGACTATTCCCTCGTTTATCAAATAAACCCTTTATTTTTCTTAGAAAAATAAGATAAGCGTTCTAATATAGCCTTCTTCCTCACATTTTGTGTTTTCTGAGCACAGTCATTCAGCCCTCGTCCCAGCCTTTGGGAAGTAAGAAATATCTGAGAAAAATGTTGATTGTATTTGTATGTGTGGATTCCAGGCCACACACAATACCCCCTTTATCCAGAGAGTTGGACAAGACATGATCAGGCTATTGTTGCTCATACTGTGCATGCAGTGGTTCACAGTTGGAGGCAAAGTGCCTCTTAATACCAGTTGCTGAGAACTGCAAGTGAGGAGAGTGGCTGATGCGCTCAGGCCCTGCTATGGGCTTCCCACAGGCATCTGGTTGTCTATTGTCAGAACTGTATGCTGGACTATGGTGAGCCTTTGGCTTGATTCATCAGGGCTCCCTCATGTTCATTTCATTCTTCTCTCTGGTCAAATGGCTCTTTGAGTGGTTTTTTCCTAATGCATTGACATTTGTCCAGAGACCACAGTGAAAAAGACACAAGTGTGTGTACAAACAATTGGGTTAATAACACCCCTATTCTGCCTGTGCAACTATTTAATTGAATACCACCCTAGACCTAGATAGGCATCGAGTTGGGGTATTTTTTTTTCCAGTGCAGGAATTCCCTGCTCAGAATTTCCCTATAGGGAACTGGCTTGGTTCTAGCGCTCCCATGTTCTCACTGTTTTGCCCCTGCAGACATGAATGAACACAGTTCCCGCAGCCACAGCATCTTCCTCATCAACATCAAGCAGGAGAACATGGAGACTGAACAGAAACTGAGTGGAAAGCTTTACCTGGTGGACCTGGCTGGCAGTGAGAAGGTGCTGGGGTTTTTTCAAGGGGGTGTAGGTGCCAGGTGTCCCTGGCCCAGTTGTAGAGTCAGGCAAGGTCCAATTTCTCCCATAAACAAAAGATTTAGCTGTCCCATGTTGGAAATCTATACAGATCCCAGCAATGCCTGAAATCATTATCTTCAACACAGTAATCAAGCTTCTCTTTTTTCCTGGCAGGTCAGCAAGACTGGAGCTGAGGGAGCTGTCTTGGATGAGGCCAAGAATATCAACAAGTCCCTGTCAGCGCTTGGCAATGTCATCTCTGCTCTGGCTGAGGGCACGGTGAGCTCTGGCTCCTTGGGAGACAATAGCTTTGCACTAGTTAGACTGGAACACCAAACACATGAAGCTGTTGTGTCTGAGCATGTTCAGCCAGCCTTAAATAGAACAAACTAGAGCAACATACAACCAGCAATGCTCAGCAAGGCAGGGCAACGGTGCTTACCTGACCTCCTGTTACCTGCCTCACTGTGTCGTCCTGGGAGGGATGCAGCGGTGGAGAGTTTGGTGAGGTGCAAATGCGTCTGTGCCAGATTGGCCTCACCAGCCTGTTTGCACCATGCTGACCTTGCCACCACCTCTTCCCTCCTCCTCTCCCTACCAGTACACTGCAAGGACTTGGATAACAGGATGTAAGCTAAGCCACCTCGTGGACCACTGCTGCACACATCCTGTAAGCTCTCCACAGGAGACTTGTATATCCTGCAGGCTGCTATTAGAGCTCTGAGAGTTTCCCACAGAGTTAAGTATGTAAATGTGGAGGCAAATGTGTTGTATTCAGGCACAGGAAAAGAACAGTGGGCAGTCTCCTTAACTACAGCCCAGCTTTCAGATACCCACTTAGACCAGGATAAACCCTACTGCAGACTTGTGTTGGGATGTCTGTCAGAGAGCTGTATATAACCTAGTAAATAAATAAATAAATAAAGTCACCAACATCTGTATATAGCCTAAGTTTAGTAGTCAAAGTTCAACAGACAAAGCAGCAAACTAGTTAAAATCCAGAATCAACAAGGTGTTATGTCATTAAATCTCTGTATTATTATCTGAAGGAAATTGGAAACATAACCAATATACAAGTGGATGTTATCTTGAATTGTCTCTCAGCAGCAAAAATATTGGTACCATGATATTTGAAGAGAGCACATATGCTTTCCGTTAACTGGAAAACAGCAAGAATGTGAAAATTAACTGATTATGCAAGGTTTCAAGAGGGAATGTTCTCTACCATGGATTCATGGCAAAGGCAGCAGGTGCTTGTGAGATTTAGGGTATAGAGGTTCTACAGTTGTGTGGAGTTCCCCGTTACGATATGTTTTCTATGTAAAAACCCCCAAATAAATTAAATTCTGCAAACCTTTGATTCTCCCAAACCTGTTGACCCCTCTGTCTTGTGTATAGATTGTGCCATTTGGCTATATGGACTGGCACTTTGAGATCACTATGAATATACAATCCTAGAATTGTAGAGTTGGAAGGAACCCAAGAGTCATTTAGTCCAACCTCATGCAATGCAGGAATCTCAACTAAGTATCCATGACAGATGGACCTCTTTTTGCTTAAAAACCTCCATTGAACAATGATTACTGGTCAACAACTATAATGAGCTAGCAGCTTCATACCTGATGTTGTTTGGGTATCCTAAGAAACCAAAAAGAAAATTGCCAATTTGAAAACAAAGGTTAAAATCAGGGCAGTTTTGAAAGGTTCGGTCTGGCATCTTGATTTAAAATGGTTCCCAATTGTATACAGAGATGAAAACCTGCTGTTTTATCATAGGAACCATCATGCAAACTTTGGGCTACAATATCTTTTTTATTATTTTAATAAATTTTATTAACAATTTCAACATAACAAATTATCAAAACAAATCATCTTCATTAATTTCTCCCCCAACCTCCCCAATGAACCCTCCCTCCCTCCCCTCCAAGACTTCCCTCAGCTCATCTCTCTGATTTCTCATGTTTTTCTCTGCATTCTGTAAAATGGGTTACAATATCTTAAGAGGTTTATTCAAATGCATATTGAATAAACAAAAAAAAAGCAACTTTCCAAAATATATAGTAGATTAACTACCATTGGTTGAGAAATATCAAAATTTTTATGGATAAATTTATATTCAGTAGTAGATTGATTCCAAAATGACTTGGGTAAAATGAATTTTCCTTTCCCTTCTAAGAGGGTGCCGTGGTGTGTTTTGGGGTGTCTGGTGGCCAGTTTTGCCAGTGCATGAATACCAGTAAGTCAAATGTGCCTGCTTCGTATTGTCTTATGCAGAAGAGCTATGTGCCCTACCGGGACAGCAAGATGACTCGCATCCTCCAGGATTCCCTTGGTGGAAACTGCCGCACGACCATGTTCATCTGCTGCTCACCTTCAAGCTACAATGATGCCGAGACCAAATCTACACTCATGTTTGGGCAGAGGTAACTACCCAGCCACATCCTACTCCTTTCATTGAGTTCTGTTGCAGGGAAAGACAAAAAATGAATTTTGCTGGAAAAGTTGCAAGTCTTAGAAACACACACAGTTTTTCTTCAGGCACAGGGAATTTAAGAGCAAAAGTTTGGGGGAAAGTAGATTTTTACCTGGCCAGGCAAAATTCCTAATCACTTGGAATATATGGGGTATGCACTACAGCTGGAAATTTATCTAACAATAATTCCTTCTCTTCAGGGAGCCCTGTATCTCTGTGAAGGGTATTTGGCATCCCTAACACAATTATCTGCGTAAAGGATCTTACGCTTAGTTCTGCCCCACTGCAGGGCCAAGACAATCAAGAATACAGCATCGGTGAATCTGGAACTGACAGCTGAGCAGTGGAAGAAGAAGTTTGAGAAGGAGAAGGAGAAGAACAAGGTCCTGAAGGAGACAATTGCCAAGCTGGAGGCTGAGCTAGGGCGCTGGCGCAATGGTGAGCAGGAAATCTGCAGGCTGTGTTTGGATTGCAGTTCAATCTACTTCTGTTGCATCTTTTTAAGAAGGCATGGGACTTTCTTTTTTATAATGCTTTTTATTAGTTTTCTTACATTTTACAAATTGTTCCATTTCTTACTAACAAATAACACACACACACACACAAAATTGAAGAAAGTAGGAAAATAATAAAAAAGGAAGAACATACTGTATTTTTCACCCTATAGGATGTACTTTTTCCCCTCCAAAAATGAAGGGGAAATGTGTGTGCGTCCTATGGGGCAAATGCAGGCTTTCGCTGAAGCCTGGAGAGCAAGAGGGGTCGGTGCGCAGTGACCCCTCTCGCTCTCCAGGCTTCAGGAAGCTCTGCGCAACCCTCGGGAGACCGACGCGACTTCGCGTAGGTCTCCTGAGGGTTGCGCAGAGCTGCCTGCAGTTCCGGGCTTCGCGCAGCTCTGCGCAACCCTAGGGAGCCCGGCGCGAAGTCGCGTCGGTCTCCCAAGGGTTGCGCAGAGCTGCCTGCATTCCAAAGCCTGGGGCGCGCTGAAGAGCACGCCCGGGCTTCGCGCAGCTCTCCGCAAGCCTGGGGAGACCGGCGTGACTTCCGCCGGGCTCCCTAGGCTTGCAGATAGTAGGCTGTTCTTGGGGCTGGGGTCGGGGGAAGCTCGGGCTTCCCCCGCACCAGCCCCGCGCTTGGGGGGGAAATAATTTTTTTGTTCTTTATTCCCCCCACAAAAAAACTAGGTGTGTCCTAATGGGCAGTGCGCCCTATGGGGCAAAAAATACAGTACATACATCCATAAGTTCTTAAAAGAAAATTTATGCCACCATATTCTGAATTTCCAATTACTTAGCTTTCCCAATAGATGTCTTCCAATAGATGTCTGTCTTATCTTTTTGTTAATCTGCTTCTTTGGTCATTTCCCCATTTCCTCTGTTATCTATATGCTATACTAATAATCTGTCTTGTAATTTGTGAAATTTAATCAAAGCATGTCCAGGTTTTTATTTGGGGACAATTTTTTTTTAAATATTCTTTATAAGTTTCCCATTCTTTTTGAACTTTTGGTTCGGCTGTCTCCTAACTGTCTCTATCATTTTTGTCAGTTCCAGATAATCAAATAATTTATCCTACCACTCCTCTTTTGTTGGTACTGATTCTCCTTTTCATTTTTTGGCAATCAGTATTCTTGTTGCTGTTGTAGAATATAGAAATATTCTCCTTTTTTCATCTGGAATATCTGAATCTAAAATGCCCAAGAGGAAGGCTGCTGGTTTCTTTATAAAAGTTTGCTTAAACATTTTTTTTTCAATTCCTCATAAATAGTATCCCAGAAATTCTTAATTTTTTTACAGCCCCACCACATATGAAGCAATGTCCCTTCTGCCTGTTTACACCTCCAGCAAGTATTAGATCTCATTTTATACATTTTGGCCAGTTTGCTGGGAGTTAATTACCTATAGAACATCTTCAAGAAATTTTCCTTTAGTGGATAACAGGCCGTAAATTTCCATTCTTTATTCCATAATCTTTCCCACGCTGATGATTGGATATTCTTGCCAAAATCTTTTGCCCACTTAATCATTACTTCTTTCACCTCTTCATCTTTCACCTCCCACTCTAAAAGAAACTTGTATATTCTAGATATTACTCGTTTCTTATTTTGTATTAATTCTTTATCTAATTTTGATTCTTCTGTTGCAAAACCATTTTTCCTGTCTATCTTAAAAACCTCATTTAATTGGTAATATTGTAGCCAGTCCGTTAGGTGATGTCTGATTTCTTCGAATTTTTTCACCTACAATTGATTATCTTCTTCTAATAGGTCTTTGTACATGGCTCAGTCTGTTTCCATATTTTTTCTTTTCTCTGCAATGGCCTCCAAAGGGGATACCCACCAGGGAGTTTTTGGTTCCGATACATCTTTATACTTTCCCCATAACTTATATAGTGACTTCCTTATGATATGATTCAGGAAGCCTCTATGAATTTTACCTTTTTCATATCTCAGGTAGGCATACCACCCAAAGCGATTATCGAAACCTTCCAAATCTAGTAAATCTGAGTTCTGCAATGTCATCCATTATTTCAGCCAACATAAGCAAGCCGATTCGTAATAAAGTTTCAAGTCTTTCAAGGGACACATCACCATCCACATCCACCCCATGTATTCGGAGTGGGAGGTGTCCTCTGGCACAAGTGGGCTTGTTCTTGTTGAAAGTTTTCCCTTTGGGAAACTACCCCACCTTTTTTTAAAATGATACAATAATAATTGCACATCCTCCCATCATAGCAGCCATCACACAGACCAAAACTGTGGTGGTGGAGAAATACTTGTAGCAAGAATTATGACCACGTCTGCATCTGGGGACAACCACAGCTGATCTTTGCTCCCAGCAACCTACTATCAGTTTGTTTCAAAACATAGTACAACATTCCACACAAGCAATTTGTTACAGCACTACTAACAATATAACATTTTAGATTCACTGTAAAATAGGTGATATTGATTACTAGAACACATATCAGTTGATATTGTTTAAGTTGAAATAAATAAACTTGAGTCATATATAATAGGACTTTTCAGGGCACTTGGGTATTAATACAAAATATAACCACCTTCCAATTCTTCAAAGTGCCAAAGGCAGGAAATGGCAAACAGGTTTCTTAGAATAGGAGTGGCCAATGTTGTGGGGTGGCACTACGGAACTGCCTTCATGACAGCATCCAAATAAGGTGCTGCTGCTTATTTAAATCATGTGGGGATGGGACACAGTGGGTTTTTTTATTATTTTAATTGCTTTTTTTAAACAATCCTCCCAGGTGAGAATGTCCCAGAAACAGAGCAGCTGAGTGATGATGAGAAGGTGATGCCTGATACCTGTGATGAGATGCCTATGAATGATAACAACTCCTCCATTGTCATCCGGATCTCAGATGAGGAGCGGCACAAGTATGAGGAGGAAATCCGCAAACTCTACAAGCAACTTGATGACAAGGTCTGAGGCCTCCCCTCCTTCCTTTATGCTGTTCAGCCTCCCCTCCCCCTCGGCTCACTTGGATGCTTGAAATTCTACCCTCACCTCAGACCCTGAACTTTTCTCTCCATGCCTGGTATCTTGTGTCTGTGGCAGAGCACGTGGTGGCTACCACCACTGAAATGTTTGTTTCCTCTCCATCCAGGATGATGAAATCAATCAGCAGAGCCAACTGATGGAGAAGCTCAAGCAGCAGATGCTGGACCAAGAGGAGGTGAGCAGTGCTGTATGTGTTTGTTTACAAGAGTTTGCTTCTATGTTGACATGTATGTGCATGCATGCTGGTGTGAACTTTGTCTCTCTCCTTGCTATGTTCTTTCTATTGAGTATATCATCTTTATACTTGCATGCTGCATTCATATCTGACCCTTCCTTCAAGGAACTTATGGTGCCCCTTCCTATTTTGCCTTCACAAGAACCCTGTGAGGTAGCTTAGGCTGGGGGATTTGAACTCTGGTATTCCAGTCCAATATGCTAACCACTACCCCATTCCAGCTTGCATGCATTCTCTCTCATTGTGGTGATCACACACAGCGCCCCCGGACGCTTGACGGTCTATTGACCCTGTGCCACCACTGCAATTGCTTTTTCCGCTGCCACCACCCCGTATCTCACGGGGACACATGGAGTCCAGTCAGTTGTTAACATAAACAAATAATCAAGTTTACTTTTAAATGCAGGAACAAGCTTATGGTTTCAGTTAATTTTTCTCTTGTCAGTTTCTTATTCTTAGTTCCTAACAACTCCAAACTGATTATTCCAACTATCTATCTGACTCCACCTAACAATTCCTCTCACTCTCTCACAATACAACTCTACCAACTCACACCTAAACCTCCCTCTTCCTTTTTCAACTCCCACACCTCAACTTACTTTCAAAACCTCCCACTCTAACTTTTACTCTCCCCTTGCATTCTCACTGGCCAATCATATCACACCCATTTTAACCCTTTCCTTATGATCCACCCTAGGAGGCAAACGCCACACTCATGCTGACTCTCTTTCTCTTCATCTTCGGGCTCATCCACATGTACTGTTGCTCCACATTTCTAGGCACCTGTCTGAGAACACATATTTTTTTTTTTGCCCTGGAGCTTTCTCCTCAAATTCTCACTCTTTGCCACTGAATCAGAGCAAATGACAATCCATGGAAAACCTGCATTGCCCTTTGTCCCAAATTAAAGAGCAGATTTTCCTGGGGAAAGTGGCATGGCAAAACAAAAAAGCACTTGGACATCGATTGGGAAAGAGCAGAGTTGTGTGTAGAAAGCATGGGGCAAAAGGTAAGAGTGGACGAGCCCTCTCTCTCGACACTCCTCTATCTCACTCTGTTCGGACGCCTGTCTATCCCACATCATCGCTATTTGAGCCTCCTGTTCAGTCCGTCTTGCTTCTTTCTTGACTGCCCTTGACAACTGTTGACCTACTGGGTCCTTACTTATCCCATTCTCTGCCTCTTCCCCACCAGCTGCTAATGTCAACTCGTGGGGACAATGAAAAGGTGCAGCGTGAGCTCAGCCACTTGCAGTCAGAGAATGACTCAGCCAAGGAGGAGGTGAAGGAGGTGCTGCAAGCTCTGGAAGAGCTGGCTGTCAACTACGACCAGAAATCCCAGGAGGTAGAAGAGAAAAACCAGCAGAATCAGCTGCTGGTGGATGAGCTGTCCCAGAAGGTGGTAAGTGCTGGGATGCCAGGTCCTTCCTTGGGGTTAGTAAACCTTGAGATCCCTTGGTAGAGGAGGATCAGGACCACATTGAATCTTGCCTTAGTCCTCAAGAGTATAGTGTGTGTGTGTGTGTGTGTGTGTGTGTGTGCATATACTCTGCAATTCTGCAAAAGCATAGGAAGAGTGCACAGTGCAGAACTGGGTGCAGAATTCACCTTCCTGAAAATTTCAGCTTTTAAAATAAGAATCAAGTATCTACCCCTTATGGCTGCAAAAATATTCTTGAAAGCATCTGACCAATGTCTGCTAAAATCTCTGGAGTCTGAAGAGCACTTAAATAAAATTTCCTGTTGTTGGGGATTCAGTCCTCCACATAGCACCTTACTCCTCAGCATAACTAGTACTAGAAGTATAAATTACTCAAAACAGTAAAAAAGAAAAACTATTAAGAGTATGAGAATCTGGAGCTTGATTTGCATAATTTATACAGATTGCAGAATTCATTTATTCTTGGTGCAGAATGCTAATCCTTCTTCTTTCAAGTGTAGAATGTACTCAGTCCTGCCTTTGAGTGAACTCACAACAGTCTTTCAGTGAGGCAGAGCTAGAGCAGAGAAAGCCCCCATTCACCCTTAGTCTTCTGATTGCTGAGGCACTTCAATTTAGATCCAATTTCAGGTCCATTGCTTTCAGCCAAGCGCTCCTTGCAAGTGCTCCTTTGAAGGCTTTGTCCAGTGGCGGACTTTGGGTTCTCAAATTTCAGTGGCATCCTGCGAGACACTAAAATTCAGTGCTCCTCCACCTCGCACACTCTGTTCTACAGCATTGTTTTGGTGCCCCCTGCAGTGCGACACCCAGTGCGACTGCACCTGTCACACTACACTAAAACTGCCTCTGTTTGTCCTGCAACATGTGAATCAAGAGTTCCGTAGAAAATGTTGGCCTAAACTTTCAGGAATGGATTGTACTAGCATTGTGATATGGCATTTATTTCCCTCCGAGGCTTGTGTTTGCAGAATCTGGTCCACTTCAAATGACAGAGCTGGGAGGGAAGCTTTAACCCAGCCTTTGCCAACTTGGTGTCCTGCAGTTGTTCTGGACTACGACTCTCATTGCCCTAGCCATCCCATCAGACTCTGCTGATGGGAGTTGTAGCCTAACCCTTTATCCTGCCAAAAGAGAGGGTTCTGTGTTTGCAAATCAGAAGTTCAGTTTTCTTGGGTTGGCTGAACCATCTTCTCACCCTGCAGGCCACCATGCTGTCCTTGGAATCAGAATTGCAGCGGTTGCAGGAGTTCAGCGCACATCAGCGCAAGCGCATTGCTGAGGTCCTCAATGGCCTCATGAAGGATCTGAGCGAGTTCAGCGTCATCGTGGGCAATGGTGAGATCAAGCTGGTAAGAAAGAGGGGAGACACTTGGGAAGAACACCTGGTGAGAATATACAATATTGTATGCATTATGGACCTGTAAGAGATTCCTAGCTTCAGCATTGGCCCTACCCAATTTTACTTTTATTACAGAAAATAGCAACACAAGGGTTAACTGGAGTTGATGGTGCTACCTCTGGGCAGGCTGGTACTATAACTGTGTGTTAAGCTGTGAGGCGGGATTTCTACATACCAGGTCTGAAAAGAGACAGGACAACCTGGAAAAGCATTGGAATCCAAGTGTTGTATCAAGTGTTAGCCTTAGAGTAAAACTCACTGAAATTAATAGACATGGCTAACTTAGGCCCATTAATTTCAATAGTTCTCCTCTGAGTTAAACCATTCCCAGTCCAAAAAGGGGGAATGAAGGGTGGCAAATCCATATTAAATAGCTAATGTGGAAGCAACCAGTTTGAATGGCTCTGCTTGCAAGGGTCATGTGGTTGAACTGTGTGCCCCAGACAGTGGCTGCTTCAACACTGTCGGTATGTTGCAGGGTGGTTTTCAGCCATATCCCAGCAAATTTAGGGTATTCAATTAAACTGGTTTTGGTGCTCTTGTCCATCAAGCCCACTTTTTTAAAAATGAACTTTTTGTGATTAGGAAAATGCCCTGTGAATCGTGGGATAACAATTGCTTGAAGTGATGATTTATACCCTACGGGCAGACATTTTGAAAAAGAGTCAGGGTGAATGCTCAGCAAACAGATCTGGCTGGAAGAGGCTGGTCAGTGTGTTCATACCCCCTCTCCCTCGCCCCCATTCTCAGCCAGTCGAGATCAGTGGTGCCATTGAGGAGGAATTCACCGTTGCCCGGCTCTACATCAGCAAGATCAAATCGGAGGTGAAGTCTGTTGTGAAGCGCTGCCGGCAACTGGAGGGACTGCAAGTCGAGTGTCACCGCAAGATGGAGGTGACAGGGCGAGAACTGTCTTCCTGCCAGCTCCTCATCTCTCAGGTCAGACCTGGGGGAGCCAGGACAGAAGAACTGCAGTCATGGGGAAGTGGGGCTTTGAGAATGTGGAACAAGTTAGGGAACCTTTTTTGGCTTGGCAGGCCAGACCTTTATTTCCCTGCCCCAACTTTGACAGGTTGGTGATCCCGCCCACCATTCAAAGCTGGCCTGTGCAAGGAGATCATGATCAAGGAGGACTGATCTCCTGCTTTCTGAAGGATGCACCAAGAGTGCCCCATGGGGAAGTCCCTTGCAAATCCAAACCAAGCAGGAATTAACTCCTCATGCATCTGCAGATGTATGAGGAGTTAAATCCTGTTTCCTGCTGCGTGAGCAGCCAACCAGCCATGTCTCTACTGCTACACACCTGACAACAGGTGTGGGGCAGCTGGATGTGGTTTGGAGAAAATGGCCTCACAAGCTGAATGGGCCAGATCTGACCTGCAGATTGAAGATTCCCCAGCCCTGAGGTAGAAGGATTGTGGGGAGGCCCTCAGTGTTTCCCAATACTAAAAAACAAAAACATCCGGAAGCATAGGCACTGATTGCCCTTACCTTGACCCAAAGAGGCAGGCTGGGCTTTGCTTTGATCCAGGGCAAATGGGGGCAGCTAGGGTAGTGCATCTTTCTCTTCTTCAAGAGCAGCACTGGGGCTCCTGTGGTCCTTCAAGTGCTGCTGGACTCCCAACTCCTGCCATCCCCAGCCAGCGTGGTTAGCAGTCAGGGATGATGGGAGTCTTAATCACTCGAGGGCCCACAAGTTCCCCCTTGCCTGTTCTAGATCCTTATAAACCAGAGTGCAAAAGGAAAGTAAATCTGACCAAGAAGATATCTGACTTAACAGGCTTCCTCTTTCCTCCTAGTGAGGGCAGGGAGGAAATCACTTACAAGGTGGTTCCATCCCATCTGCTCAGCTGACTTCTACCTAATTCTAGCAGCTTTTGTGGTCTTGGATGAGTTCCTTTCCAATTCAGAGAAAGCATTCCAGCAGGGTTGGATCCGTTAGCTTACCTCTCAGCTGAAAGGGATACATTTAGTTGCATTCCACAAAACTAATGTTTGGGGAGGCTGGCAAGCCTGTCTCCCCAATGTGAGGACTTTGAAAGCCATTGCACACTCAGGTTTGCTGTGGGGTACACCCTTGACAGTAGCTTCAACCTTGCTCTCTGAGAAATATGCTAACACCTATTTGCTGTCCTGACCATGGGGCATGGCAGGTGCTGTAGGGTGGCTCAAGGTCAAACTGGATAGGCTGTTAAATGCACCTGTGTATTTGATGTACCTGTAAAAGTTATCTCTTGCTTGTTCTTCTCCCTGCAACCCCCCAGCATGAGGCAAAGATCCGCTCACTCACGGAGTACATGCAGAGTGTGGAGCTAAAGAAGAGGAACCTGGAGGAATCCTATGACACTCTGAGTGAAGAGCTAGCTAAACTGCAAGCCCAAGGTTAGGCTGTGCCTTGGCTTATATCTGATGCAGAACATGTGAATGGTTGCAACATTTGTGCCAGAAAATGGTGCTTGTGTGTGTGTGTGTGTGTGAGAGAGAGAGAGAGAGAGAGAGAGAGAGAGAAAGAAAGAAAGAAAGAAAGAAAGAAAGAAAGAAAGACGGAGACAGCTGCATAATATGTTTGACTGTTAAAAGCAGAATCCTTGATCATCTGATTACACAGGGGTCTGCAATCTAGTTTGCTGACAAGCAACCTTCAGCAGATTCAAGTGCTTTTTTCATTTTCAAAGTGTTTTATGGTCTTCATTGTTTACTCTCACAACAACCCTGTGAGGCAGGCCATTTTAATTTCTACTGTACAGATGAGCTAGTTGATTAGTTGTGTTATTCTTTAAATGGACATGGACTCCACCCCGTGGCTGCACAGAGGCTGAGAGATTAAGCTGTGACAGTGACTTGCACGCTCAAGAGGTCACAGGGTAAATTCAAGGGATAGGATGGCCATGTCTCTAATTCTGGCTGTACCCCAAGGATTATTTATCCTCCTCCTTCTCTTTCACAGAGACTGTTCATGAAGTGGGCAAGGAGAAGGACTTGATCCAGGATACAGATGAAGTGAAGGTTCGTATCACAGCAGTGGCCTGCCTGGTTCAATCCCCGGCATCTCCAGGCAGGGCCGAGGTAGCCCCCTGAAGAGCCACTGCTAGTCAGTGTGGACATTACTGAGTTTAGATGCACCAATGATCTGAATCAGAATAAGGCAGCTTCCTCTGTACTTGTGGAGAGGATCCAAGGTGTGTGCTGCCATGTTCCTGGGTTTGGCTTTCTGCCTTTCTGACCTGTTTCATCCCTATCACACAGAAGGCCCTGGAAGTGCAACTGGAGAGCCACCGTGAGGCCCACCACAAACAGCTGGCGCGACTGCGTGATGAGATCAACCAGAAGCAGAAGATCATCGATGAGCTCAAGGAGTGAGTCATCCTGAGGATGGGCCAAGTCTCTTCCATGGGTGGGATGTGGTGCACCACGTAGGGTGGGTGGGTCTTGTGATGAGACAGGCTATGCAGAAGTTGGGAGACTTGGCAGGGCCTGGGTGGGGGGCTGTTGTGGGTTGGAGCTGAGGCAAGGCTTGGAAGGTCTGGGCTTCTGTGAGAAGCGGAGGAGACAAACCAACCACAGCCATGTAGCTTATAGGAGGTAAGAACCAGAAGGAAAGTCAGAACCAGGAGTGAGGCAAGAGCCACTTTGGGGCTAATGGCAATGCAGCTCAAAGCTGTTGTGGTGTGTGGGATGCAAGTCCATGCCCCTAGTGTGATACAAAGCTAGCTGAGTGGAGGTGTTTAGGAAGCACATATCCAATAAGGAGCTCCAGGCGGCCAGTTCAGGGCTTGAGCCAGGCTCTCACAGCTTGGGACATATGTGCACCACAAACTTGAACCAATTTTAAATGTGATTGTTCCCCCTTCTAAGAGTTGGGGTTCTGACAAGGAAGCTGGGATTGACCAACCCCCTCCCCCTGAAACAAAACACCCTCCACTTCCCAAAGTTATTGGGTTTAACCTGGTTAAAAATCAGGTTGTCAGGGCTAGGAATGTGTCCAAGACTGGTAGCAGTGGAAAGGCTTAAGCAAGTGGGTGAGTCAAGCAGCAGTGTCTGCGCTTTGTCCCAATTTGGGGGCTCTCAAGGACTGCAGGCCAGGGCTCTTTCGTCTCTCTCTGCCTCAAGCATTTAACATTTGCTTCCTGTGTTGATCTGAGGGGGATAAGACCTTTAAGAAAGCACGAGAGTCAAGTGACGTGTTTGCTGTCCCTGTGTTAGTGTCCCTGTTTTTCTCTCTATTCTATCCCTGCTTAGCTTGAACCAGAAATTAGAGCTTGAACTGGAGAAACTGCGTGCTGACTATGAGAAACTCAAGAGTGAGGAACAGGAGAAATCCCAGAAGCTACAGGAGCTGACGTGAGAAGACCCTCCTGCCCTTCCTTTCCCAGACACTTTCAGCGGACTCTGCTCATCCCAACCAAGGAGCAAACCACAAGAGAAACAAAAGCCAGCATCTGAGAGCAACCACCTCTGTCTAGACCAGCCTTCCCCAACCTGGTGCCCTCCAGGTGGTTTGGACTACAATTCCTACCAGCACATGATGCTATCTGAGGCTGATGAGGATTGTAGTACAAAACATCTGGAGGGCACCACAGAGGGAACGCTGATATTGACCTACTGTGCTTAGAGGGTGGAGGGGGCATAGCTAAGTGGTGGAATACATGCTTAGCATGTAGAGGTTCCCAATTTCAAGCCTTCACTTTAAAAAGGAGAAAGTGTTGGGAAAGACTCTCTGCCTGAGACCCTGAAGAGCTGCTGTCAGTCAGAGTAGACAATACTAGCCTAGGCAATCTGACCCGATATAAGGCAATATCCTAGATTTCTCCTGCTTTGACATGCCACTTCAAAGGCTGATTTCCCATGCCTTATGCTTGACAAGGTAGTTTGGGAATGAGAGAAACGTGTTCACAAATATGGGTGTATTATATAGGAATACTTACCACTGATGCAGAGTTGCCCGCAAATCTCTTTTGCATGCATACTTGGTAGCAGACTTGTGTGGAATGGTCCTCTATTGCAGTTACAGATAGGTAACTTTAAAAGGAGGAATAGAAATGGGTGTAAGATTGAGCATTTTCCTGGTAAAAGAGGAGACCAGTGCAAAGCAGGGAAATTGCTGCTTGATGTAGAAGCTAAATGTCAGAATGCTCTTCTCATTTCTCACTCCTGCTATACTGTGCACCTTTCCCATCCCACCGCTGACCCAATCGCAGGAAATGTGGTGAGAGCTGACACTCTTCCTTCCCCAAGCATTGGCCCCAGTGTTGAGGAACTCTTAACAGATTTTAGGAGCGGGCATTAGCCAAGATTCCGCTTTCCTAAACCATTGTGCACAATCTCCCTCTCCTCCACTTCAAGCACCCCTAATTAGAGATAAGCACATAGCTCCACATGCAGGTTCTGTGCCTCCATGGAATAGGAAGAATGCTCTGTAACATTCTAGAACTCTCGCTAGGGAAGTGGTAACTCAAATCCCCTCTCTTGAGAGATTTCTACCTGCCTGTGCAGGCCTTGAGACTAGGGGTCAGCAGCTTCCTGCTCCGTTCTCCATTTTTCTTCCACCACCAAGTCACCCCCCCCCAATATCAGTGCTCTCATCAATGGGTGATAAGGACCAATGGGCGAGTCACCAATATGGAGGCTGTGGGCACACATGTGTCTGCAGAAGCTTTCATTGGTGCCCACAGGGTCTCCTCCAACTTGCTGGAATTAGTCTCAAAAGAAGCTTTCTTCTACCAATAGATTTCCCCCCCCCCTGCCTAATTTCGGAAAATTCAGGGGGGTTACAGCTGGGGAGGAGAGTGTTGCAGCATGTGTGTGGTACCCGCAACAGTTTATCTGGTTTGCAAATATGTCCAGGCCCCTCCTAAAATTTGCCCACCTCTTGATCATGGTGATCAGGGGCCTGATTTGTGCCTGCCTCCCTCCCTTGCCAGATGCTGGGGTCTAGTCCTTGGCATATGGGACAGCATATCCTTGCACTGCCAGTTCTGCTTCAAGGAGCGCAACTGGACCCTTTCTGCCATGAAATGACTTCTTCCCCACACTCCACATACCCCTTTGACCATCACTGTCTATCATCTTCACAGATTTCTCTATGAGCGACATGAGCAGTCCAAACAGGACCTCAAAGGGCTGGAGGAGACTGTTGTAAGTAGCTAAAGAAGAGGTGAAGGATGGGAGCAGGGAGTTGGGCTGAAGCCCCCAGCCTGGTCTCACCACCTCATCCCTGCCTTTCTTCTCGTACCCCTCCAGGCCCGTGAACTCCAGACCCTCCACAACCTTCGCAAGCTGTTCGTTCAAGACGTCACGACTCGAGTTAAGAAAGTATGTTGTAGTTCTTTTAGCCAACTTCATTGTTTATTCAGCATTTATACAGGGTTCCTTAGGGAAAGCTGTTGCCCTCCTGACTCCCACCTCTCATCAGCCTCAACTTGCATGGCCCAGTAATCAGAGATGATGGGAATTGTAGTCCAGCAATAACTGGAGGATGACAGGCTCCCCACCAACACTTTAGAGGGCTGAGAACCCTTCACATACACTCAGAAATCCTTATAACAAATGTTTAAAGGCATCCTGAAGGTCCCAGGCCTCAGAGAGGTTAGGCTGGCCTCAACTAGAGCCAGGGCCTTCTCGGCTGCGGCTCCAATCTGGTGGAACGCTCTGTCACAAGAGACTAGGGCCCTGCGGGACCTGACATCTTTCCGCAGGGCCTGCAAGACAGAGTTGTTCCACCAGGCCTTTGGTCAGGGCGCAGCCTGACTCTCTCCTCTGGCAACCTGCACAGAGTTTTGCTTAATGGTTGCCATCAACTTGATTTTAATTAATTTTTATAATGAAATATTTTTAGAATGTTGGTTTATTTGATTGTTTGATTATTTGATTGTTGTTAGCCGCCCTGAGCCCGGCTTCGGCTGGGGAGGGCGGGATATAAATAAAATTTATTATTATTATTATTATTATTATTATTATTATTATTATTATTATTATTATGTTAGTGGTGCTAGCCCTATGTTGCACACTGGGGGAGTCGGCTAAGCCTGGGAGATGGTGGCCATCATGGCAGAGGCAAGATTTGATCCAAGGACCTCCCGCTTCACAGCTCTGCTCTACACTAGCTCTTACTTCTAAAACCCTTGGCTTCTTTCTTTCACAAAAGGAAATCTGGTTGAGCCCTTAGTCAACTCTAAAATTGACTAGTGCTTTGTTTTTAAAGAGGGAGCTATGGGGCCCCAAACCTGCCTGCAGGCCACATTCCCCAGGAAACCCATTTCCATTCTTACTGGAAATTCAGCAAGTCACGCCACATGCTCTGGCCCATTCAGAGCCAGCTGTGTCTCCCATTCCAGGATACACCAGTATGCTGTAGCACTGTCCTTAATCCTATGCTAGCCTCATTATACCATTAACAACAACAACAACAACAACCATAATAGCCTCCTTATTATTCCGGAGCAATCCACCCAAGGAAGTCTCCCAGAAGCTTGCCTATTTGGGGCTGGCCAGTCAAACGAAGGGATTAGGTTTGGATTCTGGTTGTGGGCTGCACAACTTTGGCTGGGTTTCCTATCCCATCCCATTCACCCTCCTAGAGGTAGAAGTTCACTCTGTATTTGCCTTCCAGAGCGCGGAGCTGGAACCCGAGGATAGCGGGGGGGCTCATTCCCAGAAGCAGAAGATTTCCTTTCTTGAGAACAACCTGGAGCAGCTTACAAAAGTTCACAAACAGGTGAGTGGGTGGATGGGAGCTGGAGACCCATCATAAGTGGGGTGGGTGGATGGGGGTGGAGAACCACCTGGGCAAGGTAAGACAGCTGGTGAGTTCAGCCCTGTTTGTTTATTTATTTATTTATACTCAGCCCTCTGGGTGGGAAGCCTCCCCCCCTCCTTCCCCACTTCGCATTGTCTCTGTGTATTGTGGCAGCTGTGAATGTTTCTTCATGACACCCTCTACTTTGCTGGAAACGCTACCTGGATTTTCTCCCAGTCCCCCCCCCTCCACTCGCAAAACCAGCTTGGCAGAAAGCACTGCATGGGTGGCTTATACACTCATCCTTGCTAGATATATTGTCTCTGTGGCTATCTCCTTCCCCAATCAAACCTTGCTTACACCATTTAGTATGGTGTTTGCTTAGATCAGGGACCAGGGGACTTGTGACTCTCCAGATGTTGTTGGACTTCCAACTTCCATCAGGTCCAGCCAGCATGACTTATGGTAAGGGATAATGGGAGTTATAGCCCATCAACGTTTGGAGGGTCACAGATTCCCCATCCCTGACTTAGATCTTCTCCCCCTTCCACCATACCAGAGCCACTCCTGCCAACGTGGCTCTGGTATGGTGCCAGATTTAGATCCTGGGCAGCTCCTAAATAGGCACAGACTTCCAGTTTGTGCTGAGCTATCTGCACTTTTGTTTTGCCCACCTGCAACATTCTGCCCATCTTACTGTGCCACTGCCGAGAAATGCTTGCCAAGCAACCCTCCTGCAGTGGTGGTGTTTGGGCTGAGAGTGGCGTTTGGGGCTAAGTGGGAAGGTTCTGTGTTGTTTATGTATCTTTCTTCTGACTGTGTGTATGGGGTGCTGATGTGGGCAGGGGTGACCTGTCCTATTTTGCAACCTGAGGTGAAGCGGGAATGTGCCACCTCCTGCCCTACTGCCATGCTGCAAGATTGCTAGACATCTCGGAAGTAAAACCCACCCTCTGGCTGATTGACACTCCAGGCTAGCCAGTGGTTCGAAGAGAAAGAGGGAACTGTTTCCTGGAGCAGCAGCTTCAGCCAAAGAATGGCAATGGCAACAACTCATTCAAAGCCAAGTCTTTGCTCTGCCTTCTCACTAAGCGGCTTGCCCAGGAAATGAGCTCTTCTAAAAGAAAGCAGGCAGCTACCCCTCTCCCCATTTCTCTCTCACTCACACTGGTTTTCTTTTGCTTCAAACATAGAGAGCTCATCTCAGCTAAAAGAAAAGAACTCACCCAGAAACTCACAGATGGTACCTAACACCACAGAAACCAGTGCTGATATGCCCAGGAGCCTCACCAAAATGCTCGAGAGGCTGCGCCTCCATAGGCCCATACCTTCACATGTGGTGGGAATGCCCCATAATCCAACCCTTTGGGGCAGCAGTCCTACAATAAATGTGCAAAATAACTAAACAGGTATTAGAAGTCGCCCCATTGAACATTTTCCAATATAATAATGCCCACTCACATTATAAAGAGCTTATAACCCACCTACTCTCAGCAGCCAGAAGCACCATAGCCGGGCACTGGAGAGACCTGTCAGGAGTGTACATGGACCAATGGTATCAAATAGTATGGGAAATACCCTTACTAGAAAAGCTGATAAACTGAAACTGACACAAATACGGACAAATAGAAGAAGATGCCTTCACCCCAGTATGGTTCCCCTTCAGCCCAACAAGACAACAATAAGAATACGCTGGCAGCATATGACTCAATATGGCCAACCTGATCCAAAAATCCATCCCCTCACACACATATAAACAAATCTCACTACAGCCAACCAAAGACAACCAACCAAATCCTAGGCCAGTCCCAACTTCTCTCACCACCAAGGAAATACAACAGGTTAATAGTAAGAGAATCCACACAAGTGACGCTGACACAAAACCCGACACATACACTAAGTAGAAGAATAGAAGCATTACCACCCCACCCCACCCCACCCTCCTCCCTTTCCCCCTCCCTTCTTACCAACCTTATATTGTTGGTAAGAATATCTTGCTTACAGAATATCTTACTGTTGGTAAGAATATCTTACAAAAAAAAATTGAAACTGATCTGTAGGAAACACAGCTTGAAAAAATAGACAATGCACATATTTTTGTAAACTAATAAATCTTTAATAATTTTTTTTAAAAAAAACAACAACCCATAGAGAGCTTTCTCTCTAATCTAAACTTGTTGAGGTAGCCAGTGGAGAAACCCTCAAAGGAAACAGGAGGCTGTCCACCTGCCCCCCCCCCCCCCGGCCAACTCTCTCTCTCTTTCCAGATTCCTCCTACCTGTCCCTTATTTTGCCCATCCAAAGGTGGCAACTCTACTTAGAAATGTATGTGTGCATGTGCTTGCTCTCTCTCTTGACTGTATGTGTACAGTGCGGGGAAGTGATCAGAGAGTGCTGCCAACGTCACACATGAAAAAATCCAAATATGCTCACTGGCCTAAAAGGTGGGAAACCTCTGGCGTAGTAGTCCTGCAGCCACAGAGACAGCACTTGAGCAGCTTAGTAGGGGAAAGGTAGAATATACACTTTGCCTGCAGAAAGACCCATGTTCTTCGATTCCCAGTATCTCCAGGCAGCTTTTTAGATACCAGTGGGCATGAGGGTAATAGGCTTAGAACATGTAACCTGGTTGCATGCATGTGTGCGGTCAAGAAGGCATCTTTGGTTCTTTTTCACCTCTCATGGCTTCTTACATTTTATTCTGTTCCTTCTCCAAGGCTTCAGAGTAATAAACATGGGGTCAGGCCTACACGGTTGAGCGAGTCCAAATTCCATATGTGGCCTGAAAGAGCTTGCCAGCAGCAAGGGAAATAAAATTCACTGGTGGAAACTTGCAGTCTGAGGGGCACTGATGCCAGGGCAGACTGGTGCCAGGGCTGCCTAGGGGCAGCACCAACCCAGTGCTGATGTTACAGATGTGAAAGGGGATTCTATGCCAAATCCACATGCTCCTCCCATCCACTTCCTCTCCCAAAATGATGTTATCATCTACAATCACCTGTGCTTTTTTGAGGGGGGGGTTGTAGAGGGGGACACAAGAATTACTTTCAGACATCCTGTTTAATGAGCAGCCAACCTGATTTGTTTGCAGAGATAAGTCAAAACTGGCTGCTTATTGAGCATTCATTCTTATTTGTCTTCATTGATGTGATCCTGCTTCAAGAGTTACCCCACCCCTTTCCAATGCTTTCTCCCACCACTTTCCTTATTGCAAAAAGTCAGTTTTTAGGGGAAGTGAGTTTGTTGCACAGGAGTGCCAAATCCTCTGTAACTGCCCAACCTGAATTTGCCCATTTGTGATAGAATCCCACCTGAAAGCAGTGGCAGTCTGGAAGCACCCCAGGGTTCCTAATTTGTCCCCTGGCTGCCATGTGATCAGCCATTAATGATGACTAATGTGAGTCAGGCCACCTTATTTTCTTTCTCTATTACAAACAAGCCTCCTGTGCAAACTGGAGGGGGTTTTGGTAGCTGGGTGGGAGGAGTACGCAGGCTCCAGATCCTGAATCAAATGATGGGGCAAGGAGGAAGTGGATATTGA
Organism: Podarcis filfolensis; assembly: GCF_964270895.1. Taxonomy (NCBI): domain Eukaryota; kingdom Metazoa; phylum Chordata; class Lepidosauria; order Squamata; family Lacertidae; genus Podarcis; species Podarcis filfolensis. The sequence continues at coordinate 120,623,535 of NC_139605.1, read as the reverse complement.
TCATGAGGGCTTGACATGTGTTTAGAGGTGAATGGCTCTTTTACAGTTCTTTGGAGACTTGTGTGCTAACCACTGGAATGGACTGGTTCAGTCCAAGGTTGGGTGGGAGTAGGAAAACAATGAACCTCAGAATGGATGCTGAACTGACATTTGCTGTATTCATTTCCTGCCTTGCTTCCCAGCCCAGACTTTCTCTGGATTGTTCGTGTGTCTAAGCTTTCACATCCTTCTATTATCCCTGCTGTTATCTCTTTCCCCCATAGAATTCTCTGTACTTAGCAGATGTTGGGCTGGTGTGTCCTACCCAACAGTTCAGCTCCCAAAAGAGGAGTTCCCTTGCTTGCAGCTCTAGGAATGGGTACCGTCTTCATACAGTCAGCCATAGGCACACTCTGTTGCTGGGGTGTTTAACTTGTCCCTCTCTGAGTATACAGAGCAGGGTTTGGCTGGGGACTCTGTCAGGGTGCTCAGTCACTGTCTGTGTCCCCCTTTTCCCCTCGCTGCTGCACCCTAGTTGGATCGCTGGGTCTCCAAGGTACCGTATGGCCTCTCGCCCATGTTTATCTGCCTGCTGCGCTGGGCAGGAAATGTTTGCACTTGGTGACCAAATTGGGAGCACATGCATATGGGGGGGGGGCAGTCAGGTGTCTGTTTCCTCCTCACCATTTCACTGCCATGGCAAGCCTATCCACGTTGACAACTGTGGCATCATCTGGTACTAGGCCTCTCACTGCTACCATGACAACCCCAGCCACTGTGGCCTGCATGGCTGACACCATGGCCCCATTCTTGGCAATCTCATGTGTGTGACTTCTATGGCATCTGGCAGCTCTGCTGCCATGGCAACACTGACCAGTTTTTGCCTGTCCACCAGCAGCTGCTACAAGGGAAAGAAACAGTGAAATAAATTTGAGTTGCTCCTCTCTAAATTCTCAACAGCGGCTCTCTCTCTCCTCTGCTTCAGGAATAGGTGGGGGTGTTGTAAAGATTGGAAATAGCTAGTTTTGGACTCTGGAGAAACTCACAGATCAAGGCCCTGTGGTTTTCTGGAAAGGCATGATTCAAAAGCCCCCAGCCCTCCCCCCACCCCCAATATCAATCTCTCAGATGTGGGAGTCAAATGTTATCACCTCAGATATTTTCTCCCTCTCCCTTGGAGGCTGTGCTACCCAGTGGCTCCCCTGCTATTTTTTTTTATATAATCATGCTGGTGGCTGCCCCCCGCCCCCCCCGGCGCTTATTCACCTCTTGCTGCCGTGCTCTTGACCTCCTTGCATGCTGCTCACCCACCTGCCTGTAGATTAGTTTGTGTTTGATGGGAGAGCTAAAGGATTGCCTGGGCCTGGAGAAAGGAGGCGCTCACCTTCAGACCCTCAATTTGCACCTCATGGTATTCTCCTGTGATGCAGCATGGTGCACGGCTTGGATCTGAGACACTTGGGCAAAGACTGGGATCCACCAGCTTAGAGAGAGCCAGGGGTGGATGCTACTTTGAATGGACGGGAGCTTGTCACCAGCATCCAGGCTGAATATAGGTTCTAATCAATACAGGTTCATATATCTTTGATGACAGATGGAGTACATTTGGCACTCCAGGTGTTGTTGAACTCTAGCTCCCACCTGCCCTAGCTAGAACAACCAGTGGTCAGGAATTATAGAAGTTGGAGCCCAGCAATATATGGAAGGCTATAGATTCCCCAATGCTGCCTTTAATACAGAGGTGGCTAACCAGTCACTCTCCAGATGTTGTCAAACTCCAGTTCCCATTATCTCTGACCATTGGCCATGTTGTTGAGGGGCTGGTGGGAGCTGGGAGTCTAACAACATCTGGAGGGTGACACTGGTCAGCCACCTCTGCTTTAACAGATGTGCAACAGGAGGAATGTCCCCCCCATATTATCATAGCCCTGCTATGGTGGCAGAAACTATATTTACTAAAAATGCCCTTCTGTGCAACTATTTCAATGTCTGAGAGCTCTGCCATCTCTTCAAACTAGGAGGCCCAAGGCTAGTTCCACAGTATGGTCACACAGATGTGGTGGATTCACTAGCTGGGTGTTCAGACACCCAGATGCTCAGAGGCCACAGATGCCTTCCCAGAGATGAGGCGGGTGTTTAGCATTCTTGCAGAACATATATGGTGTGAGAAGTGGGCATGTGAGGCTTCTGGGACAGGGTCCAAAACAGGGCGCAAGTGTTTTTCTGGAAATGGGAGGCAAATGCCTGGAGGACTAGCAGAGTAGAAATGCATTGGAGTGAGGGCAAGGGCCAGTGTCTTGGGTCTTCAGAGGCCCCTCTGCCTCATCTTCTTTATCCATACTCCCTGTTTCTCTTCTCTCCCTGTGAACTCATGGGGCTCAGCTGGTTCGCGACAATGCAGATTTGCGTTGTGAGCTTCCTAAACTGGAGAAACGTCTTCGGGCTACGGCTGAGAGAGTTAAGGCCCTGGAGGGTGCACTGAAGGAGGCTAAGGAGGGCGCTATGAAAGACAAGCGTCGCTACCAGCAGGAGGTGGACCGCATCAAGGAGGCCGTGCGCTACAAGAACAGCATGAAGCGCAACCACTCTGCGCAGATTGGTAAGCAAGCAAGCAGCAAGTGGGGGGGGGGGTTGCATGTGGAAATTGCTGGTACTGTGGTAACCTTATGTATGCGCATTCAGATGTTGCATCTCACTGTGTTCAGTGAGGATGGCTCTCTGATAAGAATTGATTATTTGATTTCTACTCTGCTTAATATATTTAAAATATTTCTAAGTGGTGTACAAAAAAGAAGCAACAACAGACAACTTAAACATCTTACAAAAATAGGCAGGTACATATAATGTTACATTATTACAAAGTTAATAATATATAAAAATCAATATCGGTTCATTTCCATCTCAGCCTCTGGATTCTCACCCAGGGCCAAACAAACTCAGCTCACCCACAAAAGTCTCACAATGAGATGAGTTCCTGGAGACAGTGGAGATCACCCTAGTCTTTGATTCTAGACCCGCTTTTTATGGGCAGGCTAAGGTGGGAGGAGACGGAGGGTAAGTTCTGTTGCACAAGTGCAAGTCCTTGTACAAATGGGATGACTTGTTGGTTAGAACCCTGAAGTTCTCGTGGTAGCTTCCGACACATTTAAAATACAATAAAATGGACAAGAGTTACTAGAGTGTGACATAGGTATTGACATTCCAGCTGAGTCTTCTGGTCTGTTAATGGCTGCCAAGTAATCAGAAGCTGCGTACTTCACAGGGCAGCACATCCTCATTGGGTTGCTCCAGATGTTTCTCATTGTGGCTCTGGTGTCAGATGCAGGAGGCACTGGAGGAGTAAAAGTGCTAGAGGCCTCCCCACCCCTCTTCAGATGTTCCAGCTTTGAAACTCTATAAAATACCATGTATGTTGATGCTGCTGTAGACATTGATAGCTGGTAAGGAAGGAAGAAACTTGCACACTGGCTGTTCTAAGAGCCGTTGGCTAAGCTACGCGGGGGAGGAGAAGCTCAGAATGAATAAATGAATTAAAATGTTGTGCTATGTCTGCTATCTGTGTCCCTTTGCAGCCAAGCCGGTGCGGCCAGGGCACTACCCAGCTTCATCCCCCACCAACGCCTATGGTGTCCGCAACCCTGAATGCATCAGCTACACCAACAGCCTCTTCCAGAACTATCAGAATGTCTACCTGCAGAATGCTGGCAGCACTGTGCCTGACAGCTAGTGAGTATCCTTCACCTGTTCAGAAGAATAATGCGCAAACTACTTATGGCTCACTAAAATCCCACCCTCCAGCTTAAATCAAGGCCTACTTGATAGGTTTGCCTAGTCCTATTCCCAGGCCAACTTTTTTGAACAAAG